>NC_090281.1:15273637-15590669 GCF_037392515.1 Haliotis asinina | reverse complement strand
GTACACCCACAGAATACTCGAAAGGATTGATGCATCAGTACATGGACGGTATCGAAGTAAAAGCATGTGTCTCGATTATGGTTGAAGGCAGTAACACATAGGCAGTGCCAGTTCCATTGACTTAGGCAAGGCACATTTTGCAAATGATAGTAATGCAAACTTCTGCTGTAAACTTTCATTACACGAGATAATATTTATACCTCATTAGTGCAGTGGCAATCTCCAACTAGCTAGTAAAATAGAGGGGATAGGTCATAGGTTTGAGAATACACTCCCTGATCCAAGCAATGCTTCACTGAACCATGTAAAGCAATAAGGTCATGTTCAAAGGTCAAGTTCACAGTAATCCTCTTTGTTGCTATTCCTGCTTGAAATTCTATTCATTTTTCTAAGTATTGTATCTAAGTATCTAGGTATTGAACTCATAGAGCACCATGTACGTGTTATCATAAGACACCTCAAGCACCCAGCTCTCTGACAAAATACATAAGCATGTGTGCATAAACACCTTCAACGTCAAAGGCCAAGGTCACATCAACTATGTGGCAAATGTCGACCAAAATTGAATATTTCCTCATAAATTGTTCGTATGTCAACACAAATAACTATTTTACTATTTTATTAAACCAACTTCTGCAAAAATAAACAATGTCTAACATTGATGTTTAGTTGGCGTCTCCGTGGAAGCCAGGACTTTCAATGACATTCTATATGAAAATATATCAAAGATAAAATTAACATTTTGGTTGATCCATATTTCTTTGTGATTGCTTGTGTAACATACAACTCAACTGTTTAAAAACATGGACATGCAAATTGTTTAAAGACCAAGGTCAAATGAACAGGCTCGATAACCTCCAAAACACTTTAAATGCATCCATTTAGTAGTAAATATCAACAACAGTTGCATTTTTTTTCTTTTACTTTCTTATACTATGTATGTATCATCATTTAGATAGAGGATTCTCGACTTTATGAAATTCTATGTTGCAAAGATGAAAAATGGTGTATAGTACTATTTGAAGATCATGTCTTTGCCGTAGCTTCACGGGTCTTCACGTGTATCAGTGATGTCAGTATATGTTCACGATGTTGCAATATCCTATCCAGACATGCCGTCTAGACAAAATTCCATATGTAACAATCTATGAAGGTCAGAGACAAGCTTGATATTTTCACAGGCTTATCATCAATATGTACACTGATCATTTGCAGTTCTTCATTTTGGCTCCATTCACAAGTAGGGTGTGCAAATATGGCGGAAAAACATGACTTTGACACTAGGCATGTTGTTTATAATTCCTTACGTGCAGCCTGAAGGTATTTTCGATGTAGGTGCGAAACAAATAAGTTTATCTTTTGTTTTTGAAATGAAGACCTGTAAGGTAGTCTTTGTTCTAGAAACAATATATATACCTTATACTCGGGTGATAGAGATGGCCTGTTGATTGAAAGATCCGAGGTCAGTATACCTTCCGATAGTGTCGTTAAGAGGGTATGTATTTCCCGAGGCGTTTTTCAGCTCCCAACTGAAAGAAATGAAAACGGTGGAAAACTTCAGAACATCATTATGTTTCCATGATGACATGATGAGCAGTCAGTACACTACGGGCTATGCCTGGGTTCATTACTTGCCCTAGACCTAAGCTAGCCCAGTGATGTTCTGTTTCTGTTGGGACACAAGGCAATGGCACCACTCATCATCCACACCCAACTGAATGTGTATAGGTCAGTTTGTGTGACATACATATACTCACTTTCCATGGACAACAATGGCTGACTGAGCCCTGTTCTTAAAGGTTTTCAAATCCGGTATGTCTGCAGTGACTGGTACACAGTCGCCGGTGAGTTTGGTGTTGCTGTACAAGACAACCTTTATTGCTGGCTGAACGCTCTGTAATGAGAGAAAAGGGGTATTGATAGATATCGCCATTGTCAAAAACAAACCTATCCATACGCAATCAAGTAACTGTTATAAATGTTCAAACGTTCAGCCACTGGTTTCTTTTGGGTACAGATTCGAGTATTTACCTTAAGTCATTGGGTTCGATTCCCACATGGGTACCATGCATGAAGCCCATTTCTGGTGTTGATATTGCTAAAATAACCAAAATCAATATAAAACCATACTCACTCACTCACTCAACTCCTTTTCCACATTGAACGATATTGATCTTGTAATTTGCTTGTGCTTACGAATCCTATAGGGAAGTGAGAGAGTGAGTTTGGTTTTACGCTGATTTTAACAATATTCCAGCAATAGCACGGCGGGGGCACCAGAAAATGGGCTTCACACATTGTACCCATGTGGGGAATCGAACCCGCGTCTTCGGCGTGACGAGCGAACGCTTTAACCACTAGGCTACCCCACCGCCCCAAGTGACTTAAAATGGTATGTCATATCAACACCATTTCAGTCATATAGCGACGACATTACAAGCATGTGTGAATGAATAACTATCACATAGTTGTGATACAGGTTACCGGTTAGAGACGTGTTACAAATGCATGCAAACGTACTGCCTGAATAGTTTCATTGGTTAATGCTCTTTTATAATTTCATTGAGGTGTTAACACTGAAGATTGCCATGTCACTGTGTTGTGTTTTTGTGTTTCCCATTTCCGGCGTGAAATCGTAAACGGCCGGGTGGCCAAAAATATCAACTAAAAGAAAAAGAAAAGAAAAAACGCAAAAAAGGAGAAAAAACACAAAGAAAAACCCACAAAACAAAACAAAAACAACACAAAGCAGAACATAAAACAAAATCAGACATAAATACAATTAAAAATGAATTAAATTAATTCGAACTAATCGTATTCAGCGTCTGAAATAATCAGACAAAGTTATTGTGATATATTCAGTCAGACACTGGGGCCAGCAGGTTGGGAACTTCTGTCTGAGCATTGGCAAATCTGCCGGATTTGTCAGAGGGTCAGACACTATTCGTCAACACTGAAACGGGTGGCCAAAAATATCAACTAAAAGAAAAAGGAAAGAAAAAACGCAAAAAAACCCAAACAAAAAAAACACAAAGAAAAACCCACAAAAACAAAAAACAAAGCAGACCGTAAAAACAAAATCAGAAATAAATACAATTAAAAATTAATTAAATTAATTCGAACTTGATTGCCCTAATCGTATTCAGCGCCTGAAATAATCCCAGGCCCGGAGACCCAGCGGCGGTTGTTATTGTTTTTGCCGCCAGTTTCAAATATTTGTAAGCTCTTGTGGCTTTCAGTAAATCATGTGTCGATTTTCTTTCTTCAACTGGAATCTTTCCCATGATAATTTTCGCTAATACTGTTCGGGGATCATTCATAATCCACCATGTTACAATAACTTGCAGTTTCACTTCCTGGTATTTCGGCTCATTGGGCATGGGAATGTCAACACCAGTCTTTAACAAATAAAACCTCTCTCTGCGTCATAGGCTTCCGTAATTGATTTTGTACAAACAATGTAAAACTGGGTAAATGTAGTCTAGTTTGATTTTATTGGTTTGAGTTTAACAAAATGGGCATGTAGATTCCACTCAGGGCCTGTAGATTTTAAAGAGTGCAGGCGGCAGCAGGCCCTGATGGTCAACTGGTAAATTAATTTCATGCAAACACTGATTGTATTCCTTCCTTATAAAACTTTCAATTAATATAATTATGTTGACGGAGTCATTTTGCCTTGGAACCATTTTAATAGATGAAAATTAAAAAATGGTGCAGGTGATATTTTTCCTTTGCAAGTGTGCAATCGTGAGAGTATAATTTCAATCCATCATGGCATAACATTACACAGATGAGGGGAAAATGGAGATCAGAAATCCTTGAATGTTTTATATCAGAAATCATATCTGGTATGAAGGAGATGTGAAACACAGAGAAAACAAAATAAAAATAAAAAATACGACAATTCAGCGTTTTTATAGGAATACAGAAGATGTTGCTAGTTTAAGATTAGGGATCCAACCATACCATGTTGCTGCAGATGTCTGGAACTTTCAAACCTGAAAAAGAAACATGATATAATTTCCACGTGTCAAGAAGGTGGATGACTCACGGAGTCCAATATACAGATAATGAGCACCAGAGTAACACGTCCTCAAACTCTCTCAAGGGGATGTCAATGTGATAAGAAAGCCTGTGCCCTCATTGGTAATACTTCTTGGTTCTGACCAGGTTCTCACCCAAGTTTTTGTATAATTTGCAAATATTACTAAATTATGGATACGAACATTGGAAAGTATTTGGGTTTGATTATTAATCGAAACATACCATTCATATTTCCATTTTCCAAATGAGATTACCATCCGGTAGGTTAGTTTGTTGTTTAACTTACACAGCAATATTCCTGCTATATGACGGCGCAGCATCATAATATATAAAGGTGTAGAAGAACCAAGAATCATTAAACATAAAACCTGCAAAGAGTTTTGTTTGTTTATTTGCTGTTTAACTTCGAACTCAACAATATTCCAGCGGCGGTCTTTGAAAAATCCGATTCTAGACCTTACAATCCAGTGATCAGGTTCAAGAGCATCGGACTACGTAATTGCGAAACGATGACTTTCCTTAACCAGGTCTGACCTTCCGATCCCGTTAGGCAATTATTATCCTTAGGGAATTTAAACTGAATTCTTTTGTCAACAGTATCCACATTAACATAATACACATTGTAGAATGTTCATAATATAATGCGGCTAAAATATCTGAGAAAAAATGGATATGTAAATATATCTAATAAATCTTCTTAAAAATGTCACTCTTATATGTACAGCTCTCTATGCAAACCTTATTAAAGAGGATCTGTTACGTTGCTCTATATTGTAAATGTATAAGTACATATTTTAACCTAGACCTATTATAATTTCGTTATATACCACCGACATTCCAACACAGTATGTTTGTCTCCATTCTTCCATAACCGCGTTATTGAGATATAAGTAATATACATACTGTGTTGGAACATCAGAGGTGTGTAACGTGATTATATACCTCTGAAAGACTTCAGTTGACCAATCATAACCCAGTATTTTACTGAAGACATGGAAGAATGCATGAAATACATATGTTGCTGTTGAGGACATAAACACCTTGTATGTGTATATGTTGCATTCGTATTCTACTTGGAACTGTGGGCTTTATACTGAAAATAATTCTTCTTGTAAAACACATCAGTACTCGTGATTTGTCTTGCCTTATTTCGCACATGCGATTGCAGCTAAATGTTTTTAAAAAGGAGAAAGTTTTTCGTGTATTTTCACGTTGCTTCCATTATTTTCACGGTATTTAGACTATTTTCTGCTTATTTCCAGTCTCTTTGAAATTTTGGAATGTGACTTGAAATAACGAGAAAAGTAATGGAAGCAACGAGAAAATATTCAAATTTTCAAGAACAACTTTACATCAATTCCAACTAAGTTAGTAAATTCTGTTTACAGAAGATTATATTATACAAGATTATATTTGACAACAATGAACATTGCTACTATTACTGGTAGTGATATTGTTATTGTTATAGATTCCGGTCACCTAATATATGATTATCATTGACATGAAGGTACATTCAGCTACTTTATGTTTAAGCCAGTTAATCACAGCCCAAACGGACTGTTAAGATGTCACTGGATAACTGACCCGTGAAGGTACCGGGGTAGAATAGGCCTTCAGCAACCCATGCTTGCCATAAAAGGCGACTATGCTTGTCGTAAGAGGCGACTAACGGGATCGGGTGGTCAGGCTCGCTGACTTGGTTGACACATGTCATCGGTTCCCAATTGCGCAGATCGATGCTCATGTTGTTGATCACTGGATTGTCTGGTCCAGACTCGATTATTTACAGACCGCCGCCATACAGCTGGAATATTGCTGAGTGCGGCGTAAAACTACACTCACTCACTCCCCGATTGGATAACTGGATATTTGTGTGTAAAGACATAAGCTTGCCAATTTACATTTTCAAAAATTCAACAATGTTACAGACAAACACAGTTGTAAGGGACTGAATGAATGAACATAACGACAAAACTATGCTTACCAAGGTTTGTTGATGGTCGTAGCTCGTCTGTTGCCAAAGCTGAGGTAGCGACCGTCTCCAGCAAGTTTTATAGTGGTTTAAATCCGGGTATCAACATCCATTATCAGCCTACTACGGTATGTGGTTGACCAATCGTAGTGGGTTCATGCAGTGGCTTTAATCCGGGTACTTATGCTGCTGGCAAATCGCAATGGTTCTCATTCGGAGGCTTGAATACAGGTAGAACCAATCGTAGCTGGAGAGAGTTAGGTCTGTTATCTTGAGCAACGATAGTACGTGGGTTAACGTGCAAGTGTGACTGTTTAAGTTCACCTGATTTTACATCCGTGATGTCAAGGCCACCAATAACCTGAATAAACAATGAAGACATTGTCATGAGAAAGCAAGATAAAACAAATGTCAAATGAAACGACTTAATTTTCTATATTTGCGATACCTATACCCTTATGTTTAATTACTGATTTGATGAAAGTTTACATAAATGAATAGGCGTGTTTGAAACGAGGCGACACGGGTACAGGTTTATCGCGTATCGTATCGTCTGAGAAAATTATCGGTGGATCGATGTAAAATGAATCATGGCATACTTGACATAAAATATCCTATGGGATTCAAAGAGACTTGAAATAAACCAGACTTCATAGACTTGAAAATATACTTCACGTCACATTATTGCGATAAATTACCATGCTAATTTACCGTGCTCCCTCAACCTAGTTTCAGTGAAGGTTACGCCGCATTTGGAAATGGATTTAATATTGCGGTATATCACAACGATAACAGACTTCACTTGGTATTCACTTGCGGATGTGGTCTGGGTTTTAAGGCATCCTTGAACAGCATTTCAGTTTTGTAGCTTGATATTATTGGTTGAATGCCCTATGTGATGAATGTGAATAGTACTGGGATTCGAACCACAGCGAAATGCCCCGTCAAAACTGACAGGGTGTGTCTTCTTACAATGAATACGAGCGCAAACAATTACTGCTACATCACGATGTGATTGGCTAAACAGGCCGACGTTTACTGGATATGAAATAATTTCCAAAGCAACAATGAAAGATTTGCTTTATGTGTAATGCTCTCGTTGCCATTAATACGTCGGTTGTAATACCTTCGGAGATTTTTAAAAATGTTTGAAAAAGAATATAATTTTTTTCTACGGCCATGAGTATACTACACATGCACACCATTAATCGGAAAGACCGACAACGGGGCAGTGTGACAAATCCATTGTGTCGCATTGTCGGTTTGTTGTGCATATCAGAGCTTAACTTACACTTGTTAAATAAAGTGACAATGCGATAACGCTACATATTTTGACCTTGAAAATGGTCGCCTGTTGGATGAATGAAAAAAATGAATGCTTTGTCGCACATTGTTTAATTGTGCCACTTTTTCTTGTTTCTGTGAGGCCGACAAGCGACAATGTCCTTCCTTGCATAGCTAGGAATCAGGAATTATTTGACTATGATCTCATTCTAATCCCCATGTGTGTAAGTAGCATGATTAGAGCTCAAGATAAGGTGCGTATTTTCGATGTTTACTCAATAAAAATCACATTTACTCAATTAATTACAAATCTGGGAGTAAAAAAAAACGCATAAGAATTACTTAAAAGCCAATAGGTATATAATACCTTGCATACTTTACTCGATGAATAAATATGCTTGCGTATGATAATTCGTCGTGGAACACGAACTCTACAACAGCGTCAGCATAAGTTTAGTCCTGCCTATATATATACATATACTATTATAGCCTTAGCCACTGTCTGGAGTTGACTGTACTAGTCACTTGCCTTCCATGTTGCCCGTTCAAAAGTGGCTGCCTACTATATTTGGGAATATAAGAATTACTAAAACTTAGGTCTGTTGAGGAGCATTTATATTTGCATATTTAGAAATGTTAATTACCCAATAAGAAAAAGACACTATGTTTAAAAGTACTCAATTCTTTCAACTAGTGGGAGTATGCAAAATGCTCCTCAAATAATGCAGTTACTCAATGTGTTTGGGGATGGTGTGGGTGTGGGTGTGGGTGTGGGTGTGGGTGTGGGTGTGGGTGTGGGTGTGGGTGTGGGTGTGGGTGTGGGTGTGGGTGTGGGTGTGGGTGTTGGGATCATATTCAATGCTTGCTGGGCATTGTGACTTAAGAACAGAATGAACCCACTCAAATGTAAGAAATTATCAATTTCCAAAAGGCTGCTTGTATGTCATATTCATTAGGGCTGCATAAACATTGTGTCTTTAGGTTGACTGGTGGATATCCGGTAAAATTATGTGCACCTGCATATCACTTTATTATGTGACTTTTCATCGTATTTGACACGAACCTGTCCATTAAGCCAAAGCTCATATGCATGTACTGTATCGGATTAAGCTTAATCTGGTGCGTATGTGTCTTATATGATTTAATTTGGTGTTCTTAATTAAATGTCGAAAAGAGTAGTTTTAATGACGGGATTTCATTTATAACGATGTTAATAAATTATTTATGTACTTGTACCTCTATAGAGTATATGTGATCTTTAAACAAAAACAAACAAGCTCGCCGACTTGGTTGACACATGTCACAGATTCCCTACTGCGCAGATAGACGCTCATGCTGGGGATCACTGGATTTCTGGTCCAAACTCGATTATTTACAGATCGCCACCACATAGATGGAATATTTCGGTGTGTTGCGTAAAACTAAACTCACTCACTCACTCACTGTTCGGTCCAACGTTAACCTCGCATATGTATCCTGACTGACGTGGAACCCCACAGGTTAGCATCATATCTGCCCACATGCCACCTTCTCGAAACGTATTATTTGAAGAAAACACATTTCTTAAAGTGGAGACCATTCTGTCTTCTGAACATAGTTTCTGGATCAGAGGTGTTCGGTCCTGTTTGGCCCGGGCTGTCAGTTGAGCCATAACATTACACATGTATCTCAGCCATTTCGCATCATTTTGTGTAACACGAATCAATATGCTTCATTCATTTCAGAAAATTTCACTTAATAACGTAATCTGCAAAAGTGGATCACAATTTCAGCATCACTCATTGTCACTAACAGTTTGAACTATTATGGCAGCGACTGTGGCACTTCAGCTTGACTTTGAAGCAGTTAAGCGGCTTGTTTGTTTGACACCTGCTGTGTCCAGAGCAGCCACACCCCACAAACCCCTGTCCGCCACATATAGATGAAATGAAACTTTTTTAAAGCACGGCACGCAGAGAAAAACTGTTAGTTTGTTTGGAAAGTGCGTAAGGACATACCTGTGAAGATCCGGGCTAGAACTGATCGTCAGTAAACCATGCCTGTCATAAGAGACGGCTATCGGGATCGGGTAGTCAGACTCGCTGGCTAGGGTTGACACTCTTCGTTGTATCTCAGTTGCATGGATCGATGCTCATGCTGTTGATCATTGGATTGTCTGGTCCAGATAAAATATTTACCTTCATATTGGAATATTGCTGAGTGTGGCGACAAACAACAAACCAACCAACCGGCGTGATGATAATAAACCAGTCGAAGCAGCCACTGAATCAGTAAACAAAGTCAGAAGTCTAGCCTGTGTCTAGAAATGTAATAAGGTATATCTGGCCGTGTGATGAATGTCTCGTAATTGAACATGATTACAACTATTGTCTTGCAGTGTGACATGAAGTATACTCCTCACAAAAAGTTAAGCAAGACAAATTTCTTAATCTTATTTGCATTTGTTGAAATTGCAAATCATGGAATGATTCAACAGAAAGGTGAAATACATGTATATGTACACACAGTTACAAAAGGAAGTGAAATGGTATTGAGCAACGATAGACTTACAAAGCATCACAATCATGTACCTTGAAACAATCGTGCAAAATCTGGTTGTGCTGCATTGATGGCGCAAAATGTTGACATGAAGGTCAGTTTTGGACAATGAAGCAGTGTTCAGTAACGTGTATGACCACATTGAGCATATATTCAAGCTTCTACACGTCTTTGGACCCGTGAAGGTCCGGGGTAGAATATGCCTTCAGCAACCCATGCTTACTATAAACGGCGGCTTTTCTTGTAAGAGGCGACTAACTGGATCGGGTGGTCGGACTCGCTGACTTGGTTGTCACGTGTCATCGGTTCCCATTTGAGCAGATCGATACTCATGCTGCTGATCACTGGATTTTCTGGTTCAGACTCGATTATCTACACCAAGCTGACATACAGCTGGAACATTGCTGAGTGCGGAGTAAAACTAAGCTCACTCACTCACTCTTCCAATTTCTTCAGTCATGATGTTGCACTCAGCAGCAGTTTGTACCATGTCCCTGATAATAATGTGCTAACATTAAACAATTCTGTCTCAGCAAAAGATATAACTAGTCAGGTTAGAATACTATATCCCCTTGACCCGATAACACAGAAAAAATGTTCTCAGAGAAAAAAAAGGAACGAGCATCAAGTGTCCACTTTTTAAAAAACATATTTTATTTGAAACTGAAACGGATTGGGCACAAGGTATCCAACACAGGCAAGCCCTCTTCCTGAAGTTACATAGGTCACATTTACAATATAAAAAACACTAACAACAGCAATTTGATGAATGGATTTACAAGACCTTTAAGGTCTACGTGTATAATAAATACAAGAATAAAACGACAAAAATCTTTTCGTGATATTATTGTATCTATGTACATGTTCAAATAATAATTCATTTTCATATCATTATAGAGTAAGACGACCAAATAACAATACATCTCGATTAACGGGTATGCGATGTTATACGACTGTATTTACATTTACAAACAAAATATTTACACTGTGTTGTGTACAAAGAAATTCTTAAAGATAACCCCCTGAATTGTCGAAGTGACCTCTGTTTAAGCCTAGTGATATAAATGCTGTAAACAATTACAGAGGTGCATCTCTCGTTGACACTATTTGCAAGGTGTTCACATCGATTCTTAACTGTAGACAACAGAGATGGTGAGATGAAAACAATATAAAATTTTCCAGATATGGTTCATCTTAATTTTAATCATTTTTTAACTTTTAATATTTTAGCTAGACCTGGCTCGTAGTCAAAGTTCATTAAAATTTGGTTTCAGATTCCGTATTTGATACAAAAAACGTCGTCAAAACGCAGTTACTAAAGTAAGGATGGGACGAATTTTTTGTGCTTATTTCATGATAATGACAATGCACGTGCATCAAAGGAACAGAGGGACGAAGCTTTATGAGAAGACTGAACGACATACAAACTCTTCAATGCACACAAAGGAGAGCTTATTTGGTTCTTGTATGCATCATACTCTTCTTACTCAATCTAGTGATTGTCACCACTCGACTCAATGACATCCAGTGTTTAGGATTCACTATCAAATAGTGCTTACACAAGCTGCTCTAGAAAGGTGAGCGTATCCTTTCACCTGAAACAATTCGGGAACATATGGCACAATTGCATCGAACATCTTTTCTGTCACTGTTGTGAAAGATTTCGAATTGTTCTCAACTGATCATTCATAAAACATGTGGAATGGTTTACTGTGGCCTTGGATGTTGTAATCTTCTGAGCAAGAGTGGCATGACGCTCTTTGAAATATTGTTCGATATCTCAAAGCTTGTGATATGTAAACACCAAAAGTTATTAGACCATTGCCCGACATGAAGGGAATTATAAACAAGTTGAAATGATTCCATTTTTATACAGCCTTGTGGAGGTGTTGTGCCACTCTGAATCTCTATGTATAGATCTAAATATGAAACATTTCTCCCCATTTCTTCAGGTGGACTAATCAGTGTAAGGGATTTGGCTATTTGATGGTTATACCTGCAGCTTAAAGGCCCAATGTCACACTATATGTATATGTATTTGAGCATGTGCACTCACTTAAGCTTCGTATTATTAGTAGTTTTGAGAGAAATGTATGATCATTTGTAAAGACGTGCGGTGTGACATTGTGCCTTTTAAATAAACTTCTTTGCCAGATTATGTAATTTTTTTGTTTTGATAAACCCAAGCAGAAATGAGAGATGAGAAAAAAATCCATTTTTGGCATGTACGAAATACCTTTGGAATTATGTGGTTTATGGAGAATTTGGTACACATCCACTACATACAACGTAACAAATTAGATGCCTTACGTTCTTCTTAAATCATTTAGATATGCATGAGCAACGTCTACCGAAAATAGTCTATAATATCACTAGCGGATCCAGAGCGGGGTTCAGTGGTGTACCACCGAACACCCTGAACCGCCCCGTTTCAAAATTCCTGGATCCGTCCATCCGTTACACTTAGACAGTGCCGGTAAGATAAAATGGGCTGAGATTGAGATTTACGGTTATTTCGACATGGAATCAATGCCGTTACTTCCTGGTGATAAACTAGGAGATAGAGAACAGGATATAACCGTCAGTAACAGAACAAGACTCACTTAAACATGATTCACGGATGAGAGTTGACAGTAATTTCCGATCACGAGACCATGGGATGATGAAAGTTTTTAACGAACCGAAGGGATTGTATAGGGTCATGTGACAAGGGTAGAGCAGAGTCGAACACCTTGAAAAAACACCGTCAGCACTGGAAAGTGATACGGGATGCCGAGGAAGTTTATAACCTTGTGTTGAGTTATTCATTGTATACCAGAGTGCCAGTACATGAATGCAGTTAGGAGTCCCGGTCGTCGGACCTTTCACTTCTGTGCTAGGGGTAGCTGTCTCGGACGGACTGTTCTCTATTCGCCTACATTTAAAAAACAACATTTCATGGTCTGTTGACCACAGAAAACGCAGTATGATAAACAAGCGTCATCCCAATGATCTGAAACTGGACTCTTCTATTTGAAAGAAGAAAAAGAGGTATACAGAGGTATAAAAATGACTTTATTTATTGATATTAAGAGAGATTTAATGTCGTAATGGGAAGAAATATTGGGAAGATGATTTTCCTCGAATGATTGGGATATATACATTTAATGCCCAATAGGTGTAAATACGAAATATTTCCAATACAAGATTACTCAGAATATTTAAAAACTAATACTTATTTACACAAGACTGGAATTTGAGAAGCACCATTATGTGTACATTTTGTAAACAGACATGAGAGTCTGTATGTCATCTATTGTTTGTTCGTAGTTTTCTAAAGGTAGTGCGGACCGAACTGTCCTCATGCCTCCGGATATTCGGCGGACTACAAATTAAATTATCATTAGAAATTATATTATTTGGTTTTAAGGAGAAAAGTAACAGCACACTAAACATTATTTGCCTAACACCAAAGAATATTGACACAATGAGCAGAAAAGAAGTTAAAGCAAACTTTCACCAGAACAAAAGTGAGATAGACAAAATACCAGTACAAATCATGTAAATTTATTGACTTTGAACACGGTGATAACATATATCTCTTCGAAATAAAAAAACTTGTCAACAAAAAGTCCTTATATTTTGACATGTTGAATCCTGGGTGGGACTCACCCTCAACAAAAAGCACTACAACCAGTACTTACTGAGAAAATGTAATCCCAAATACATCATAGGTTACATTTCTTCTTATTGTGACGTGTGCCTTGTACACCGATCGTCATTTGAAACATTCTTGAAAAATCTATCAGGGCACTTCTTTGTGAAATGTTTAGCAAAATTCATTACATAAATTCAGTTATATTTTGTTATTACCCACACTGACTGAATAAACCCAGTCTTTGGATTACCGGGCGAGTCACAGATAAAGTCGAATGAAATCCGGGAATGGAGATGCTTCATAGGGCGATTTCTAACCAGTGTCATTACTTGTTTGATAGTGATTCATTCCTGAGAAGTCGATAGTATGTATTCGACCCGGGAAAACATTTAGTTTTTTTATTACTATTATGGATAAAGCATTTTTGCTGTTGTTAACTGCTGAACATGAGATCTACGTTTGATTTTTTTTCAATTTTAGTCATGAGGAATAGAAAAGTATATGATTATAAAAATGTTCATGGCTTTATCATGCTGTCATGTTTAACCGCCCGTGTAGAATATATATTATTGGATCCCGACTTACAGTACCGACACACTATATGAGTATAACTTTGGGGAATACCTATTCCTAACAATCCTATTCATTACGATTTAATGTCATTAACTATACAGACACAAACATGTCATGTTTATGGAAAGGCCATATCTCGGATGTTTACAAAGCACAAATGCCCGCATATTCAGATATAGTGACCTAGTAGTTAAGCCGTTCTCTCTTACTCTCTCTCTCTCTCTCTCATACACACACGCACGCACGCACATGTACACGCACACAAAAATTATGACTGAAAGATGGTAAGCAGGCAAAATTCACCTAATGTCGCCGAGAAACGAAGAGGAAGTTCAACACACATATTTGTGAATTACAGTTAAGTTGGACAACGTAAGTTTTCAGTTTATAAATAATTCCACTGTGCCAGACCTTATAAAATGCTTTACTTATATCGCAGAAAACTGCTCATACCTCTTTTCCTTCTTCAAGAGCTTTAGCCATGTACAAATACATGTAGTTTAGCTAATTCCCTTCGGAATCTCCTGGCACGTATCCTGTCTGTAATTTTGTCAGTTTGTCGTTGTCTCATAGTTAAATACACATTTCTCAAAGACTTTTCAATTGCCAAGATCTGAGTGCGACAGGGCGATAGTTTGAACTTTCATGTAGCTATGTTTCTCGTGAATAGGTATTACCAATACTTTTCCCCTTGAACAGGGCAAAACAGATTGGCGATAAGTTGAATAATTTAGTAAGTGTAGGTGTTAGACTATTTGCGGTATATCTAAATCGTTCATTTCCTATTCTATCGGGACCGGACGCATTTGATGTGTCCCAGTCGCCATTTTGCTGGAATACTGTTGAGTGCGGCGTAAAACTAAACTCACTCACTCCTATTTGATAGGTACAATGAGAATAAAATACCTCTGACGTCATGATGGGTTAGAGTAATACTATGTAATGTCGAGTTACAGGGAAGCTGGTATTTGCCATTTTACGGAGTCAATATAGACTCTATCCTTGAAAATAATTGTTGTAAATTGACTGTCATCGTTGCGTGATTTAATGAACGCTTTGGTAGGGCGTCATCACATTTGTAGCAGCGCTCTTATCTGCTTGATGGACGATAAGACGGTTTGTGACGGTTTATACATTTTAACTGTACCAACACCGCCTCAAACCCCGCAGTGTCAAAACTGTCCATATGACTGACTAGCTTGACATAGGTCGCGACACCGCCACCGTCACAAGTTTGCCCATCTTTGCTGAATGGTAGGTGGCCTCCAGGTACTGCTATATCAACACTGCTGATGTCAGCATGCTACCGGGTTTCTGTTAGACAATAAATGAATGAATGAATGAATGAATGAATGAATGAATGAATGAATGAATGAATGAATAAATAAATAAATAGAAACTAGGGAGTATTTTCAGATTACCAATTTCAAGGTAATTTGCTTCTTATCCACACAATATATACACACACATTCAAACGTATACGCTCTCCGTTGTATATAATGTTTTTTACAAGTTTGCACTTGCATACTCTTTTTTAGACAGGTAATCAGAAATATTTATAAATGCAACATTCAGGTATCGTCAGCACGCATACTACACACATTGAAATAATTACACACAGACTCCACACATTGCAAGAATGCACATTACACGTAGACTCCACACATTACACGAATTTGCATTACACACAGACACAACAAATTACAATAATGTACATTGCACATAGACTGCACACATTACAAGAATTTGCATTACACACAGACTCTACACATTACAATAATGTACATTACACACACTCAACACATTTGGAGAATGTATGCTACACATAGGTTCCACACATTACGATAAGGTACATCACACGCAGACTCCACACATTATAAGAATGTACATTACTTGTTTGTGTACACAACCAAGATTAGACTACTGCTCACGACCTCATACTTCGGGCAGGCGTACTGTTTCAAGCTCCACGAACCTGTTCACTTCGCATGTGTCATAAGAGCAGCGCAGCACAACTGTTACAATCATTTTTCCACCAGCACTGTGGGAAAACTAATAAATCGTTCAAAGTCCGATTTTGCGGGATTATTTTCATTGCGAGTTTTGGCAACTTTATTGGCTGAAATGGCATTTTTGACGATTTGTACATTAAGTGCACACCGAAAGGTATCAGAATCTGCAAAGCTGTGTATTACGTTGCATGCTACCGTTAACTAATGGGTGTGATCAGGGTTGGCTCTTATAACTTGGTCAGACTTTCACCACCACCACCACCCACACCCCACCCACCCCCAACTCATTCTCTCTCTCTCTCTCTCTCTCTCTCTCTCTCTCTCACACACACACACACACACACACACTATCCATCCACACCCAGAAGGTGCTGTAGTCAACAAAATAATGTGTCTATCTTTGAATATCGTCAAAAGTGGAGTAAAACTATACACAATTACTCATACTATAAACTTTCTCATTTTTATACAAGCAGTATGCTGATCCAAGTTAAGGTTTGATATATCTTACAAGCACACACACGCCCACGCACATACGAGTGCTAGTCGTAAATTGATAGAAGATTTAGTGCTTTAAAGACTTCACTAATTACAACACAACCCTACTCATTGATGTGAGAGCATGCCAGAGCCATGTCAGGCCTTGAATATTTTCACCACCAGTATGACCTACTTTTCTTCAAATTTACTTGATCTTGTGGTAACGTTCACCAAAGCAAGATTTCATTTTTATCCCATAAGGATTATACACTAAGAACTGATGAGGTACCAAAGTGTTAAATCAAACTTCAGAAAACACATACACACACGCACGCACACACACACAATGACGCGCGCACACGCGTATGCGCACAAACAGACTATTTCTGGTCGAACATTAGTCACATATGTCTGTACCAATTCTAGATTAGAGCACCTTTAAACAGAGAATTTCCTATTTATAAACTGGTCTTCAGCAACTCGGCTTTTTGTAATAGAGGCGACTAACGGAATCGGGTGCTCAGACTGATCGACGTAGTTGACACATGCCATTGTATCCCAAAGTCGCAGATAACGCTCATGATCTTGATCACTCCAGTCTCGATTACTTACAGACAGCCGCAGTGTGAGTCGAATATTGCTGAGTGCGGTGTAACACGTAGTTCGAAATCCCAGTGTTCATTTACAACAGACAAAGACACCGTCATACTTCATAGGAACGAATACAAACACAAGAATCGTTAAATTTCATCAAATGTTTATTTTCAACAACGAAAGATGTCACACTTTTGTGACTCGGTTTTGTCTATTACTCTATTCGGTGTCAAATACCATTACTAAATGCCAAGCCATGGAAAAACTAGGATAAACTTGCATAAAAACTGGAACGAGTTAAAAACGGACTGTCCCCATCTTACCTAATACATTTTCAAATGTCAATACAGCCACTTCAATTTGAGGCTTAATTTCCACAACGTAATGTGACATTCATCTTTTAGCTTTCATTGTTCAAAATGAACATGTCTTTATTGAAGCAAAGCGCACAGGTGGAAACGTTTTAGAGAACCACAGAAAAAAACAACAACTTTGCATCTTATTTTTTATCATCTGACTAAGAAAATAAAATCAATAGAAATAAGATTAAGATGATGTAATTACTCTGTCGGGTAGGTTTATCTGTGGTCATTATGACCTTGGTGATTTTGACCTTCAACAACTGTTCCAAGAGGCGTGACAGCAAACCTATCTGTCCCTGTACAGTGTCATCACCACATCTTAACAACCTAAATTTACGTCGATTCCGACACCCTAGTCAAACAAACCAACTTAAACGTAGGTAGACATAAGACATCAAAGGCATAATATTCTGGAGTATAGGAATACTAGGACTACAAGAAAGTGCAGCGGGAAATGCAGGTTGCTGGTGTCTTCTTTTGTTGAGAGGGTCCCCTTCATGGCAACGCCGCCTGCAAAATAAACACAGGACACCCACAGAATAAGCGACTGGATTGATGCGTCAGTACATGGACGGTATCGAAGTAAGAGCATGTGTCTCGATTATAGTTGAAGGCAGTAACTAGTAGGCAGTGCCAGTTCCATTGACTTAGGCGAGGCACATTTTGTAAATGATAGTAATGCAAACTTCTGCTGTCAACGTTCATTACACGAGATAATATTTACATCTCATTAGTGCAGTGACAATCTCCAACTAGCTAGTAAAATAGAGGGGATAGGTCTATAGTGTGCCTTCAATATATATAGTGATTTATCGTATTTGAGAATACACTCCCTGATCCAAGCAATGCTCCAGTGAACCATGTAAAGCAATAAGGTTATGTTCAAAGGTCAAGTTCACAGTAATCCTCTTTGTTGCTATTCCTGCTTGAAATTCTATCATTAGTATGTCATCTTTCTAAGTATTGTATCTAAGTATCTAGGTATTGAACTCGTAGAGCACCATGAACGTGGTATCATAAGACACTTCAAGCACCCAGCTCTCTCACAAAATACATAAGCGCGTGTGCATAAACACCTTCAACGTCAAAGGCCAAGGTCACATCAACTTTGTGGCAAATGTCGACTAAATTTCCTCATAAATTGTTCATACGTCAACGTACGTAACTATTTTACTATTTTATTAAACCAACTTCTGCAAAAATGAACAATGTCTAACAAAATGATGTTTTGTTGGCGTCACCGTGGAAACCAGGACTTTCAATGACATTCTATATGAAAATATATCAAAGATAACATTAACATTTTGGTTGATCCATATGTTTTAGTGATTGCTTGTGTAACATACAGCTCTACTGTTTAAAAACATGGATATGCAAATTGTTTAAAGACCAAGGTCAAATGAACAGGCTCGATAACCTCCAAAACACTTTAAATGCGTCTATTTTGCAATAAATATCAACAACAGTTGCATTTTTTTTCTTTTACTTTCTTATACTATATATGTATCATCATTTAGGATACCAGATTCTCGACTTTATGAAATTCTATGTTGCAAAGATGAAAAATGGTGTACAGTACTATTTGAAGATCATGTCTTCACTTGTATCAGTGATGCCAGTACATGTTCACGATATTGCAATATCCTATCCAAACATGCCGTCTAGACAAAACTTCCATATGTAACAATCTATTAAGGTCAGAGACAAGCTTGATAGTTTCACAGGCTGACCATAAATACGTACACTGACCATTTGCAGTTCTTCATTTTGGCTCCATTTACAAGTAGGGTATGCGAATATGGCGGAAAAATATGATTGTGACACTAGGCATGTTGTTTATAATTCCTTACGTGCGGCTTGAAGGTATTTTCGATGTAGGTGCGAAACAAAGAAGTTTATCGTTTGGTTTTGAAATGAAGACCTGTAAGGCAGTCTTTGTTCTAGAAAAAATATATATACCTTATACTCGGGCGATAGAGATGGCCTGTTGATTGAAAGATCCGAGGTCAGTATACTTTCCGATACTGTCGTTAAGAGGGTATGTATTTCCCCTAGTGTCTCTCAGCTCCCAACTGAAAGAAATCAAAACGGTAGAAAACTTCAGAACATCATTATGTTTCCATGATGAGCAGTCAGTACACTACGGGTTATGTCTGGGTTCATTACTTGCCCTAGACCTAAGCTAGCCCCGCGACGTCCTGTTTCTGTTGGGGCACAAGGCAATGGCACCACTCATCATCCACACCTAACTGAATATATTGTGGGACATTATAGGTCAGTTTGTGTGACATACATATACTCACTTTCCATGGACTACAATGGCTGACTGAGCCCTTTTGTTAAAGGCTTTCAAATCACTTATGTCCTCAGTGACTGGTACACAGTCGCCGGTTAGTTTGGTGTTGCTGTACAAGACAACTTTTATTGCTGGCTGAACGCTCTGTAATGAGAGAAAAGGGGTATTGATAGATATCGCCATTGTCAAAAACAAAACTATCCATACGCAATCAAGTTATAAATGTTCAAACTTTCAGCCACTGGGTTCTTCTGGGTACAGATTCGAGTATTTACCTTACGTCATTGGGTTCGATTCCCACATGGGTACCATGCATGAAGCCCATTTCTGGGGTTGATATTGCTAAAATAGCCAAAATCAATCTAAAACCATACTCACTCACTCACTCAACTCCTTTTCCACATTGAACGACATCGATCCTGTAATTAGCATGTGCTTACGAATCCTATGTGTGAGTGAGTGACTTAAAATGGTACGTCACATCAACACTATTTCAGTCATATAGCGACGACATTACAAGTATGTGTGGATGAATAACTATCACATAGTTGTGATACAGGTTACCGGTTAGAGACCTGTTACAAATGCTTGCAAACGTACTGCCTGAATAGTTTCATTGGTTAATGCTCTTTTATAATTTCATTGAGGTGTTAACGCTGCAGACTGCCATGTCACTGTGTTGTGTTTTTGTGTTTCCCATTTCCAACGTGAAATCGTAAACGGCCGGGTGGCCAAAAATATCAACTAAAAGAAAAAGAAAAAAAAGCGCAAAAAAAAAACACACACACAAAGAAAAACCCACAAAACAAAACAAAACTACACAAAGCAGAACATAAAAACAAAATCAGAAATAAATACAATTAAAAATGAATTAAATTAATTCGAACTAATCGTATTCAGCGTCTAAAATAATCACAGGCCCGGAACTTCTGTCTGAGCGTTGGCAAATCTGCCGGATTTGTCAGAAGGTCAGACACTATTCGTCAACACTGAAACGGGTGGCCAAAAATATCAACTAAAAGTAAAAGAAAAGAAAAAACGCAAAAAAACAACAAAACAAACAAAAACAAAAACACAAAGAAAAGCCCACAAAAACAAAAAACAAAAAAAAACCAAAAAAAAAAAAACAAAAACAAAAAAAACAAACAAAGAAAAGCAAAAAAACAAAAACAAAACAAAGCAGACAATGAAAACAAAATCAGAAATAAATACAATTAAAAATTAATTAAATTAATTCGAACTTGATTGACCCTAATCGTATTCAGCGTCTGAAATAATCCCAGGCCCGGAGGCGAAGCGGCGGTTGTTATTGTTATTGCCTCCAGTTTCAAATATTTGTAGGCTCTTGTGGCTTTCAGTAAATCATTTGTCGATTTTCTTTCTTCAACTGGAATCTTTCCCCATGATAATTTTCGTCATTACTGTTCTGGAATCATTCATAATCCACCATGTTACAATAACTTGCACTTTCACTTCCTGGTATTTCGGCTCTTTGGGCATGGGAATGTCAACACCAGTCTTTAACAAATAAAACCTCTCTCTGCGTCATAGGCTTTCGTAATTGATTTTGTACAAACAATGTGAAACTGGGTAAATGTAGTCTATTTTGATTTTATTGGTTTGATTTTAACAAAATGGGCCTGTAGATTTTAAAGAGTGCAGGCGGCAGCAGGCCCAGATGGTCAACCGGTAAATTAAATTAATGCAAACACTGATTGTATTCCTTCCTTATGAAACTTTCAATTAATATAATTAAAATCCGACAATTCCGCGTTTTTATAGGAATAAACTAGATGTTTTAGTTGTCTGGAACTTTCAAACCTGAAAAAGAAACATGATATACTTTCCACGTGTCAAGAAGGTGAGTGACTCACGGAGTCCAATATACAGATAATGAGCACCAGAGTAACACGTCCTCAAACTCTCTCAAGGGGATGTCAATGTGATTAGAAAACCTGTACCCTCATTCGTAATACCTCTTGGTTCTGACCAGGTTGTCACCCAAGTTTTTGTATAATTTGCAAATATTACTAAATGATGGATACGAACATTGCAAAGTATTTGTGTTTGATTATTAATCGAAAAATATCATTCAGATTTCCATTTTCCAAATGAGATTACACAGCAATATTCCTGCTATATGACGGCGCAGCATCATAATATATAAAGGCGTAGAAGAACCAAGAATCATAACATGAAACCTGCAAAGAGTTTTGTTTGTTTATTTGCTGTTAAACTCCGAACTCCGAAAAATCCGAGTCTAGACCTTACAATCCAGTGATCAGGTTCAAGGGCATCGGACTACGTAACTGCGAAACGATGACTTTCCTTAACCAGGTCTGACCTTCCGATCCCGTTAGTGAATTATTATCCTTAGGGAATTTAAACTGAATTCTTTTGTCAACAGTATCCACATTAACATAATACACATTGTAGAATGTTCATAATATAATGCGACTAAAATATCTGAGAAAAATGGATATGTAAATATATCTAATAAATCTTCTTAAAAATGTCAATATTATATGTACAGCTCTCTATGAAAACCTTATTAAAGACGATCTCCTGTTACGTTGCTCTTTACTGTAAATGTATAGGTACATATTTTAACCTATACGCTGTGAATGCGTGTTTAGTTTTAAATCAGACTTAGAGCTATTACAATTTCGATATAGAGTAGAATATATATTATTGGATCCCGACTAACAGTACCGACACACTATATGAGTATAACTTTGGGGAATACGCATTCCTAACAATCCTATTCATTACGATTTAATGTCATTAACAATCCAAACGACACAAACATGTCATGTTTATGGATTACAAAGCACAAATGCCCACATATTCAGATATAGTGGAGTAGTTAAACCGTTCTCTCTCTCTTTCTCTCTCTCTCTCTCTCTCTCTCTCACACACACACACACAAACACGCACACGGACACAAAAATCATGACTGAAAGATGGTAAGTAGGTAAAATTCACCTAATGTCGCCGAGAAACGAAGAGGAAGTTCAACACACATATTTGTGAATTACAGTTAATTTTGACACCATAAGTTTTCAGTTTATAAATAATTCCACTGTGCCAGACCTTATCAAATGCTTTACTTATATCGCAGAAGACTGCTCAAACCTCTTTTCCTTCGTCAAGAGCTTTAGCTATGAGCTTAAAGAAATACATGTAGTTTAGCTAATTCCCTTCGGAATCTCCTGGCACGTATCCTGTCTGTAATTTTGTCAGTTTGTCGTTGTCTCATAGTTAAATACACATTTCTCAAAGTCTTTCAATGGCCAAGATCTGAGTGCGACAGGGCGATACTTTGAACATTCATGTACCTATGTTTCTTGTGAAAAGGTATAACCGATGCTTCCATCCATGAACAGGGCAAAACAGATTGGCCATAAGTTGAATAAGTTGATTGGCGATAAGTAAGTATAAGTATAAGTAAACCCTTTATTTCCCATTCCATCGGGACCGGACGCTTTTGATGACTCCTAGCCGCCATATAGCTGACATACTTCTGAACTGCTGAGTGCGGCGTAAAACTAAACTCACTCACTCCCATTTGATGAGTCCAATGAGAATAAACTACATGTGACATCATCGAGCGCTAGAGTAATGCTATGTAATGTCGAGTTACAAGGATGCTGGTATTTGCGATTTCTTCGGGGTCATTATAGACTATATCGTTGAAAATAATTGTTGTAAACTGCCTGTCATCTTTGTGTGATTTTATGAACGCTTTGGTAGGGCGTCATCACGTTTTGGTACCGAGTTATCAACATAATCTTCGGTTTTAGACACGAATAATTGTTTGGCAGTTCCGATAGCGGAAGTAACTTTATTTCTTGCTGTTCTGAAATTAACCCACTTGTTTGGATGGTTACTTCTCTTTGCACTTTTATGTAAACGATTACGCTTCCGAATCAAATATACTGTTTGACTATAGCAGATGTGCAGGTCTAATAGCAACAGTCTTGTTTGAAATATGTTCATTGCAGATTTCCGTTATTAAGGATGTTAAATCACTTGCAATGTTACTTATATCATTGGACGAAAATTATCTTTCATGTCACCGACACTCCTTTACATACTTTCTGAATCAGCTAACGAATAGTTACAAGCTGTTTTGGTGAGGGGAACTGCTTCTATGATGGTCACAAATATCGGTGAATGGTCACTACTGGCTGCGTCAAAAACTCCCGATTTATGTACAGTTTTAATATTCGAGACAAAGAAAGCATATCGATCCTGGTACTTGTATCTGAAGTAATTCTGGTTGAACCTGTTTACGACAATACATTAATAAGGTAATCTGTTTGTGTTGTATTGTCCCGAAGGGCGTCAGTATTGAAGTCACCTACAACGATAGTGTACAAGTTCAGGTGTTCTGCCTACATGTTCAGGCGTTACCTACAGATTCTTCAATCAGACCCCAGTACTAGTATACGGCGATTGTATCTGCTCGATGGACGGAACCGATTACATAATAACGTTTTATACATTTTAACTGTACCGACACCGCCTCAAACCCGAGAGTGTCAAGAGTGTCCATATGTTTATAGATATCTTAAACAAAGATCGCGACACCGCCACCACGAGATTGCCCATCTTTCCTGAATGGTCGGGGGTATCCAGGTACCTGCTATATCAACACTGCTGATGTCAGCATGCTGTCAGGGTTTTGTCAGACATATGATCGAAATTCTGCGTCAAGTAGATCAATTGTGTCTTTCAAACTGCGTACGTTCAATGTACTATTTTAAGGTCTCTGCCTAATTCGGCCCTGCATTAGGATGGATGTCAGCACAACAGAGTAGCATGAGAGAGACAATTACAGATATATATGAGTACTGTAGAGACACAAGGACGTAAATCTGTGTATAGATTCATAAATCAGACTGCAAAGATTGAATGCAATTTTCCAGCAAAGAAACCCGCTGTCTGTCTGATTTATTATCAGCAGTAATCAAATGCCATACATATAGTTATAACAGGCAGGACAGTGGGTTTCGGTGGGTGATTAAGTGCGGGTAGACACGCACATACTGAACTAAAGTAATCAATGTATATAAACACGTTTGTTGGTATTTGATCTAGGTGTAGGTCACATGACACTGTGTAACTACCATACTGCTCAATAAAAAGAAGCAAAACGGCAAAATGCGCCTTTATAGCAGAAACAACAACAACAACAAACAACAAACGTAAAAACTAGAAACTAGGGAATATTTTCAGATTAACAAGTTCAAGCTAGTTTGCCTCATATCTACACAATATATACACACATATATGCAAACGTTAACGCTCGCCGTTGTACATAATGCTATTTACAAGTTTGCGCTTGCATACTTATTTTTATACAGGTAATCAGAAATATTTACACACATGCAATATTCAGGTGTCGTCAGCACGCATACTACACACGTTGCAATAATGCACATTACACATAGACTCCACACATTACAATAATGTACATTACACCCAGACTGCACAAATTACAAAAATATACATTGCACATAGACTCCACACATTACGATACTGCACATTACACATAGACTCCGCACATTACGATACTGCACATTACACATAGACTCCACACATTACGATACTGCACATTACACATAGACTCCACACATTACGATACTGCACATTACACATAGACTCCACACATTACGATACTGCACATTACACATAGACTCCACACATTACGATACTGCACATTACACATAGACTCCACACATTACGATACTGCACATTACACATAGACTCCACACATTACGATACTGCACATTACACATAGACTCCACACATTACGATACTGCACATTACACATAGACTCCACACATTACGATACTGCACATTACACATAGACTCCACACATTACGATACTGCACATTACACATAGACTCCACACATTACGATACTGCACATTATACATAGACTCCACACATGACAAGAATGTATGCTACACACAGACTCCACACATGACAAGAATGTATGCTACACACAGACTCCACACATTGCAAGAATGCATGCTACACACAGACACCACACATTACAAGAATGTATGCTACACACAGACTCCACGCATTACAAGAATGTATGCTACACACAGACTCCACGCATTACAAGAATGTATGATACACACAGACTTCACACATGACAAGAATGTACATTACACACAGACTCCACACATTACAAGAATGTACATGACACACAGACTCCACACATTACAACAATGTACATGACACACAGACTCTACACATTACAAGAATGGACACCCGTGAACGGCCACCTCCTCGTGGTGGGTGCTGAGTAACCCCCCGTTGTGGACCCGTGGGGATATTTGGTCCACCAACCCGTTTGCCGTGGGTTGCGGCCCTGTGTCGGCGGAGAAAGGGATCCTGGTGGTTGAGGGCAATAGGGGCCTGTAACCGTGCTCCTGTTACTCAATACACCACTTTGGCCCTGACTTCGCCAAGAATGGTTGAATGGGCCCGGTTCAACCAATCGGCTGGTCATGCCAAGCCCATGTGCATTGTATTTGATATTGCACACCTTTGATTTAAATAAATGATCCTGATAAAGGTATTGATCAAATACTTCACTAAATTTCTACTGATTTAAAACTTTAACAAATACATATTTTGCCTAGAGTATTAATGCCCAGAAGGCGGTGGCTCATGAGCCAATCTGGTGGATCAATTATTCATAATTCTTCTACTGGAGTATATCATCTGAGTATCCTTGGTGCTGCAAGTCGGAGGCCCACTTGTTTTTAGCTTTGTCCTTGTGATACTCCGTGGTGGGTGGGGAGCTCAGATGATGAACCATATTAAACTAACTATGGCTTACACAACCCCCATTAAAAGAAACAAACGTCAACTCGACAATGATGATGATGAACTACGACCGTCTAATCCGACCGTTGAATACTGGCCACGATTTCTAGTGATCGAGACATAAGTCACCCATCACATTAAACTCGTTTGCGGTATCAAAAGGTATACAGGGTATCGCAGGTGAGGTGCGAAATATCAGACGACTGCATTCAGGTTCCCTACTTGTAGAATGTAGCAGGAAACAGCAATCAACCAACCTGTTGTCAACTGAGCTGTTTGTTGGAGTTCAGGTTTCAGTTACTCCACACAGCACTCTGAATACGAGCAAAGGGATTCTCACAGACCTAGGTCAATTGTTCGCTGACTGAACTTGATATCGTATCAGAAATGAAAGATCAAGGGGTGACTTTCGTTAAAACATTTACAACTCGGATAAACTCGGAAATAAAACCTACTAACACTTATCTCATCTACTTCTCTTCTCCAAGTATTCCAAAATCAGTAGGCACCCGTGGCAAGCCACCTCCTCATGGTGGGTGCTGGGTAACGCTAAGAGCTTGCCAACCCCCGTGTGGACCCGGGTCAATTTGGTCCATAGCACCCCATTGCGGGTCGCAAGGAACGATCGAATTGGGCAACCTGTTTGCCGTGGGTTGCGTCCCGTGTCGCTGGAGGACGGTAGGCTGGTGGTTGAGGACATTTGGTTCCAGGAATAGCGTTCCTTTGTCCAACACACCACTTCGCCCCTTACTTCACCTAGACGGGTGGTAGAATGGGCCCGATTCTACCAATCGGCTGGTCATGCCAAGCCCTGTGGTATTACTTGTATCTGTACAATTTATCTTATGAATTATATTTTGACTTAGGTCTTGGCTCGTGTTTTTGGTTGTACAATGTCATTCAATTTTGAAATATGTCTTCTTTCATTTGCCTAGAGTCTTGTGCCCAGAAGGCGATGGCTCATGGGCCAATCTGGTAGACTGATTACTTGTTTAATCCTTCTGCTGGAGTATATCACCTCAGTATCCTTGGTGCTGCAAGTCGGAGACCCACTTGTATATAGCATTGTCTTTATGATACTCCGTGGTGGGTGGGGAGCTGGGGTGATGAATTTCAACATGGCTCTTGAAACCCCCTTGAAAAAGAAGCGTCAACTTGATAGTGATCATGATGACAATGATGGTTGTCAAACTCCTAAACAAATTGAGTACTGGCCGAGATTTCTTGTCATAGAATCTCTGGACAAACAACCTATAAAGTTAAATCCATTTGCGATTTCAAAAGCTGTATATGGTATAGCAGGAGATGTAAAGAACATCAGGCGTATGAGATCTGGATCACTTCTAGTTGAATGTGCTAAGCGACAGCAAGCTACCAACTTACTCTCTCTTGATACATTGGCGGGACTCCCTGTTTCAGTGTCAGTTCACAGGTCACTTAATTCAAGCAAAGGCATTGTAAAGGACCGAGATCACCTCCTAGATGACATGTCTGAGCTTGATATTGTTTGTGAATTAAAGGATCAAGGCGTGACAAATGTGAAACGCTTTACTCGGCGTAAAAACTCGGAAGTAATTCAAACCAATACTTACTTGTTTCCTTTCGTGTCTCCGTCTATACCAAGAAGTATCAAAGCAGGTTATTGCAGCCTTGCAGTTGAGCAATATATCCCCAACCCACTGAGGTGTTTTAAATGCCAAAAGTGTGGTCATGGGGTAAATTCATGCAAAAATGTTATTACTTGTGCTCACTGTGCAGAGAAAACACATGTTACGGAAGATTGCGACAGCAACGTTAAGAAATGCGTTAACTGTTCTGGTCAACATTCATCTTCATCTAACGATTGTCCTATATGGAAAAGAGAGATGCAGATTAGTAAAATCAAAGTTGCTCAGAACATTAGTTATAATGAGGCTAGGAAACTCGTACCATCCAGTGATCCAAATGGTTAATATGCTTCTGTAACTAGAAAAGTAGCTGCAGTAACATCTTCAATTGGCTGTCAAACAGATCTGACATGGACACATTCTATCAATCCCGAGCCCACCTGCACGTCAGATTCCAGTACACAAACGCCTGTTGAGCCTTCTTCAGCTAAACAAGTTCCTGTTACATTATCAGCTGTTACTGTAACTTCAGTTCAGCCGACAGGAGCACAGAATGATTTAGCCAGTTCACAGTCTAGGAAGGGGGAAAATTCGTTATCTAGATATAAAACTGACTCTTCTCGTAACAATGAAACGGGTAGAGTATCAAAAGGTTCTGATGATCCCATCAAACTTTATAATAAGTTTGGATCACTTGAAGTGATGGATGTCTCAGAGAGCATCCCTCAGAGAACAACAAGTTTATCGCCGAAACGTAATGGGCGAACAAGATCTCCTGTTAACCCGCCCAAGAAATGAATACTTCTCAGCCTTTGATTCAGTGGAATTGCAGAGGATTGAAGAATAACTTAAATGAAATCCAGTTACTCATACAAGATCTTAAACCGTCAGTACGGTTCAAGAGACATATCTTAAAAATACAGATAACTTTAATCTGAGACAGTACAGTGATTATCACTCTTTTTCTCCTGCAGGAGATAAAGCTACTGGAGGCACTTCTATTTTGGTTCATCAGAGCGTCATCCATAGCCCTGTCGCTCTGAATACACATTTACAAACTGTTGCTGTTCGTCTTACTCTGCACATGGCACTGCCATTGTGCAGCTTGTATATACCTCCCTCGTCAAATATTCAACATTCAGATCTTCAAAATTTATATGATCAGCTTCCGAAACCATGTCTTATCATGGCCGATCTTAACGGGCACAACCCACTTTGGGGTAGTGTCACCACAAATACTAAAGGTAAAATCCTTGAGGAATCCATTTCCGATAATAATTTATGCATTTACCTACTTACCTACATCCAGCTACGGGAACGTATTCTTCCCTGGATATATCATTTGCCGACTCAAATGTATGTAATGAATTCGAATGGGAGGTGCATGATGACCTATGTGGGAATGATCACTTCCCAACTATTCTTAAAGGCATTATCCCTGGGGATGATCCACCCTTATCCAGACGGAACTTCAAGAAGGCTGACTGGTCCCTATATAAAACACTTTGTATTGATCATTTAAAACCTGATGTTTTTGTAAACAGCGAAGATCCTATACAGCTGTTTTCAGATATAATCAATAACATTGTTGACCAAACTATCCCCAAGTCCTCTGCAATTCCACATATTCGCAAACTATGGTTTACTAATGACTGTAAACAGGCCAGAAAGAGTAGGAGGAAAGCGGAAAAGTATTTTCGCCGCCACCCTACAGTACATAATTTAGATAGAGTAAAAATTTTAAATGCCAGTGCTCGACGCACTTTTAAACAGAGTAAGCGTCTGTCTTGGAGGAACTATGTTTCCAAAATTAATTCCCGTACACCTATGTCTAAGGTGTGGAATATGATACAAAGAATTAAGGGCAAAGGTTCCAGATCTACTGTTCATCATCTGAAGGATGGTGACCGGTTATTAACTGATAAATCTGATATTGCCAACAAGCTTGGTGAAACTCTTGCCAAACATTCTTCTTCGTCCAGTTGCGTACCTGAATTTCAACACTACCAGAAACAGCAGGAGAAGAAGAGAATAAATTTTACCTCAGACAATGGCGAAGACTATAATGATTTATTTTCATTACATGAGCTACACACTGCCCTTGAGCAAGCTCATGATACAGCGTCAGGAGCTGATGGTATTCACTATCAGCTCCTGAAACATTTGCCCAAATCATGTTTGGAAACAATGCTAAATATTTTTGATTCAATATGGACTTCGGGAAATTTCCCGTCTTCTTGGCGTAATGCTATTGTAGTTCCTATTCCAAAACCTGGCCGGGATCATACTGATCCGTCGAATTACAGACCAATTTCTTTAACGAGTTGTGTCTGTAAAACCATGGAGCGTATGGTAAACAATCGATTAACATGGTTTCTTGAAACTAACAACCTTATCACAAATATTAAGTGTGGTTTCAGGAAGAATCGTAGTACCATTGATCATTTGGTACGTTTAGAATCCTTTGTAAAAATGCATTTATCAATAAGCAACGTGCTGTATCGATCTTTTTTGATCTCGAGAAAGCACACGATACCACCTGGAAGCATGGCATTTTAAAGGATTTACATGCTTTCGGTTTAAGGGGTCGTTTACCTCTTTTTATATCGCAGTTTTTACAAGGCAGGCAATTTCAAGTCCGGGTAGGTTCTACCCTGTCTGATCATTACAATCAGGATCAGGGTGTTCCGCAAGGCAGCATTTTGTCTGTGACCTTATTTAGTATCAAGATCAACAGTTTATCCAAGGTTTTAAACGATTCAATAGATGGATCACTTTTCGTGGATGATTTTAATATTTCCTGTCGCGGTAAGAATATGCATACTATTGAACGGCAAATGCAATTATGTTTAAACAAAATAAATAAATGGTGTCTTGAGAATGGTTTTAAATTTTCTAAGACAAAAACTAATTGCATCCATTTCTGCCGTAAGTATAAACCACATAAGGACCCAGAATTATTTTTATATGGCACTCCTATCAAAGTCGTTAAGGAGGCCAAGTTCTTAGGTTTGATTTTCGACTCTCATTTAACTTTTCTTCCGCATATCAAATCCTTGAAAACTAAATGCCTGAAGGCACTTGATCTATTGAAAGTTGTGTCAAACTCAAAATGGGGAGGGGATCAAGCTACTCTCCTGCACCTATACCGTTCACTTGTCCGTTCGAAGCTTGATTATGGTTCCATCATTTATGGTGGAGCCTATAAAAGCAATCGAAAACTCCTTGATTCTATCCACCACCAAGGTCTGAGACTTTGTCTTGTGTCGTTCCGAACTTCTCCTATTGACAGTCTCTATGTCGAAGCCGATGAACCATCTCTTACACAGTGCCGTATCAAATTAGCTTTACAATATATAGCAAAACTATACTCTAACGAATCCAACCCTGCTTTTAACTGTGTTTTCGATCCTCTTTATGAGCATTTATACAACAAAAAGCCTTCTCTTGTTCCGCCTCTTGGGCACAGAATTAAACCATTCATTTCTGCTGCCGGCATTGAGCTGAAAAGTATAGCACCTTCTCGTCTTCTTTCTTCTCCTCCTTGGCAATTAGTGAGGCCACAAGTTGACCTCACATTAACAAAGTTAAAAAAATCAGACACAAACGAATTACAATATAAACAAGAGTTTATGCAATTAAAAAATAATTATAGTACATACAAGTCCTTATTTACAGATGGGTCCAAAGATGGTGGCACAGTTGCTTGTGCCACTGTCAATGGATCCAGAACAATATCTTCTCGATTACCTGATAACAGCTCCATTTTCACTGCAGAAGCAAACGCAATATTAACGGCTCTTCAATATATTCAAAGACATCCTAATCATGTACAGTATATAATTTTTTCTGACTCTCTTTCTTGCCTTCAGGCTATTAAAACATTTTCTTGTAAACATCCACTTTTAATTGACATAATTGAATTGTATAATGATCTAGCAACTGGCCAGTGCGACATCGTCTTTTGTTGGTTACCCAGCCATGTAGGTATTTCTGGGAATGCAATGGCCGATCTTGCTGCTAAGGCTGCACTCAACAAATCTGTGACACCACTTCTTATTCCATACAGTGACTATAAAGCTAGCATTAGAACTTACATTCGTGATCTGATGCAAAAGAAGTGGGACACCCAAGTGGGAATAAATAGATTACATGCCATAAAACCTTATATTGGTTACACTCACTTGGGCTGTCAGTCCAGATTTGAAGAGGTCATTATGCGACGATGTCGCATTGGCCATACGCGTTACACCCACAGTTATTTACTAAAAGGCGATGATCCTCCGTTTTGTATCCCTTGTGATGAGAGAACCACGGTCAAGCATATCCTGCTTGACTGTGTTGCATTCTCCACCATAAGGGATAACTATTTCAATGTCAAAACAATGAAGGATCTTTTTAGCACAGTTAGTACTCATTTAATTCTTGGATTTTTAAAAGAAATTGATTTTCTTATTGAATTGTAATTGATATGTTCTGTAGATAGTTGTATTTTAATGATTGGTAGTTTAAATTAGTAACTTAGATTGTTAGTGGCTGTACCCTCAAAGGGGGTTGAAGTATTGTAAAATTATTGTCCTCCTAAGAGGGTACGTAAGTCCAATACTCTCATAGTCAATTTAAATCTACTACTAGTTTTTAATCGTAGAATATTTGTTGTTTTAAGTAATGGCTAAATTTCAGGATAATCGCCAATAGCTGAGGGGATGGTGTAAATCCAGCTAGGGTTCATGCAGGTAGCAGAAGTAATGTAAGTCCCCATGGACCTTAGTATGGTGATCTACCTTCAGTTGTTGGCGATCTATAGCCCCGGTTTTATGTTGTATTGTCTTCTTGAATTCCAATGTTTTAACTTTCAATGCTAGTTTTATGTTCTGTGATACTCTAGTGTTTTTACTGTCCTTCGCTGACAGGTTTTACTTTTTCTCTTTTCTCATCCTAACATTACTATAACTTATATTGTTCTCGTCACGATATGGCTGCAATATTGCCGATGTGACGATAAATGTTAACTCACTCACTCACTCACTCCAAAATCAGTAAGAGCAGGATATTGTAATATAAGTGTTGATACTTACATTCCCAATCCACTGAGATGCTTCAAATGCCAAAGGTACGGGCACGGTGTCACTAACTGTACTAACTCAGTAACATGCCCTCATTGTAGTGAGAAAACTCAAGTTACCGAGGACTGCAATAATACTATTAAAAATGCGTCAACTGCTCTGGGACACATTCCGCTTTTTCTAAACAATGTCCAATCTGGAAGCAACAAATGGAGATAAACAAAATTAAATTTACACAGACTATCAGTTTTGCTGAAGCTAAGAAACTTATTGTTTCCACACCAGACACTGTTACATCTTATGCCTCAATTATGAGAGCAACCTCCGCTATCAGCCTCAAAACAGCTGTGTCCACTTCATCAATACTGTGCCAAACGGATCTGACATGGGTGGATACAGAAAACCCTGAAGTATACTCACCAAATCAGTCCACTCAGACTGCTGAGTCCCTTCACATTGCTGAATGCCTTCCAAAAACACCAGTTCAAGTTCAGTCATGGTCATCTCAGGAACAGTCATCATCATCATCATCATCATCATCATCATCATCATCACGATCCATAGCGAAACATGAATCTCAAAATAATTTGAAGCATTTTACTAAAGCTAAAATAAAAAATCAGAAATGACTTACAAAAATGTCAAAGTAGCAGAGCTTCAAAGGATTCGACTGGCAAAGTTCAACTACATAATAAGTTCGGATCTTTAGAGGACATGGGTGTGTCTGAAAACATCCAAATTAGGGCACATAGCTTGTCGCCCTCAAGGAAAGCAAGGGGCAGATCCCCAATAAACCCTCCGAAGAAATAGTTTCTTCACATATTATTCAATGGAACTGCAGAGGCCTGAAGACAAATTTGAATGTACTACACCTGTTAGTCCAAGACTTTAAACCTGCAGCATTCTGCTTGCAAGAAACATATTTAAAACAGATGGATACTTTAAACTTCGTCACTATAATGCATCTCATTATTTTTCTCCATCGGGTGATAAAGCCACAAGAGGATCGTCAATCCTTGTAAGGCATGATGTTATCCATAGCCCTGTGACTCTCAAAACTAATCTTCAAGCAGTTGCACTGCGAATTACTTTGAACGTTACTCTCACTTTGTGTTCATTGTACATTCCACCCACATCAACTCTTATGCAGGCTGATCTACAAACTCTCTACGATCAGTTATCCAAACCATGTATACTCATGGGTGATTTAGATGGACACAACCCACTTTGGGGTGGTGTGACCACAAACACAAAAGGTCAGGTTCTGGAGGATTTCATTTCGAATAATAATTTATGTATATACAATGATGGTACAAATACATATTTACATCGTGGCACAGGAACATATACAGCTCCTGATTTGTCACTGACTGACTCCAAATTACTAAATGAATTGGAATGGTCAGTCCACAATGACTTCTGTGGAGGTGACCATTTTCCTACTATACTAAAATCTGTAACTCCGTCTGATGTGCCCCCATCATCAAGATGGAATTTTAAAAAGGCTACCTGGCCTTTATATGAAACGCTGTGTGCTGCCAAGCTTCAACCTGTATATTTTATTGATGTTCCTGACGTTATCAAATGCTTTTCTGATGAACTGAAATCTATAGCTGATGAATGTGTACCAAAGGCCTCTGCAGTTCCACGTATTCGAAAACCGTGGTTCAACGACGAGTGCAAATAAGCTAGGAAGGCAAGGAAAAAAGCAGAACATTATTTCCGTCGCCATCCCATGGTGGATAATTTAAATAAATTTAAAATTTTAAATGCTAAAGCGCGGCGTACCTTTAAACAGAATGAACGCCAATCTTGGCAAAATTATGTATCCAAAATAAATTCTCATGTAAACACCCATGTCCAAGGTTTGGAACATGATCCAGAAAATTAAAGGTAAAGGTACCAAATCTAGTGTCCATCATCTGAAACATGGAGATCAAGTACTTACCGATAAATCAGATATCGCAAATAAACTGGCTGAAACTCTCGCTAAACATTCGTCCTCTTCTAATTATGTGCCTAAATTCCAACAATATCAAAAACAGCAAGAAAAGAAAACTATTAATTTCAACTCAGATAATGGGGAAGATTATAATGAAACATTTTCTATTCATGAACTCCATACTGCTCTTGATCAAGCTCATGACACTGCTATAGGAGCTGATGACATACATTATCAACTTCTGAAGCACTTACCACAATCAAGTTTACAGACGCTGTTATGTATTTTTGATGATATTTGGATTTCAGGAAAATTTCCTCCCTCATGGCGTGACGCTATAGTAGTACCAATACCTAAACCTGGACGTGATCACACGGATCATTCCAATTACCGACCAATTTCATTAACTAGCTGTGTTTGCAAGCTACATTACAGTGCATTGCAGTCAGGATCAGGGTGTTCCACAAAGCAGTATTTTGTCTGTCACTCTTTTTAGCTTGAAGATCAACGGTTTATCTAAAGTTTCAAATGATCTAATAGATGGATCGTTATTTGTGGATCATTTTAATATTTCTTGTCGTGGGAAAAATATGCTACTATTGAACGACAGCTACAGTTGTGTTGAAATAAAATAGGTAAATGGTGTCTTCAAAATGGCTTCAGATTTTCTAAATCAAAAACTGCATACATTTTTGTCGTAAATACAAACCCCATAAAGACCCAGAGCTATTTCTAAGTGGTACCCCAATCAAAGTGGTCAAGGAGGCCAAGTTGTTGGGACTTATTTTCGATTCACATTTGAACTTTTTGCCACATACTAAATCTCTAAAAGCCAAATGCCTGAAGGCACTCGATTTATTAAAGGTTGTTTCTAATTCAAAATGGGGAGGGAATCAAACTACCCTCCTTCACTTATATAGATCACTCGTGCGATCTTATATTTGTTTAACAAAATGTCGTCTCTTGTTCCGCCTCTTGGGCTCAGAATTAAGCCATTTCTTGCTGCTTCCAGCACTGAGCTGGAAAATATAGCTCCTTCCCGACTTCTTTCTTCTCCTCCTTGGCAGTTGGTTAGGCCACAAGTTGACCTAACATTAACTACATTTAAAAAATCAGAAAGTAATGAACAACAATATAAACAAGAATATAATCAATTAAAAATTAGATATAGTAATTACAAATCCTTATTCAAAAACATGTCCAAGGATGGTGGCGCAGTACCTTGTGCCACTGTCATTGGATCCAGGACAATATCTTCTAGAATTCCAGATGATAGCTCTATTTTCACTGCAGAAGCAAACGCTATATTAACAGCTCTTAAATATATTCAAAGACACCCTAAACATAAACAGTATATGATCTATTCCGACTCTCTTTCTTGCCTTCAGGCTATTAAAAATTTGTCTTGTAAACATCCACTTTTAATTGAAATTATTGAATTATATAATCTTGCTACTGGCCAATACGACATCGTCTTTTGTTGGTTACCCGGCCACGCTGGCATTTCTGGGAATACAATGACCGATCTTGCTGCTAAGGCAGCACTCAACAAATCTGCAACACCACTTCTTATTCCTTATTCTGACTACAAAACTAGCATTGGAGCTTACACTTGCGATCTGATGCAGAAGAAGTGGGACACCCAAGTAGGTATAAATAAACTACATGAAATAAAACCCCTACATTGGTTATACATACTTGGTTTGTCAGTCCAGATTTGAGGAGGTCATTTTGCGACGATGCCGTATTGGTCATACAAGATACACTCATGCATTCCTTTTAAAAGATGAGGATCCTTCCGGTTGTATCTCTTGTGATGAGAGAGTCACGGTCAAACATATTCTGCTTGACTGTGTTATATTCTCCATCACAAGGGATAAGTATTTTACAGTTAAAACAATGAAGGACCTTTCTACCAGCGTTAGTTCTCATTTAATTATTGTTTTTTTAAAAGAAATTGAATTTTTTGTTGAATTTTGAATAATATGTTCTGTAGATAGTCGCAGTTTAATTATTTGTTGTTAGATTAGTAACTTGAATTGTTAGTTGACTATACCCTCAAAGGGGGTTGAAGTATTGTAAAATTATATTGTCCTCCTGAGAGGGTACGTAAGTCCAAAAACTTTCAAGTCTATGTGAACTCACCAGGCTTTTTAAACGTAGTGTTCTGGCTGTTTTAATGTTGGCTAACTTTTCGTACAATCGCCAGCAGCTGAAGGGATGGTGTAAATCCAGCTATGGTCCATGCAGGTAGCCAAGGTACTGTAAGTCCCCATGGTCCCTAGTGTGGTGACCTACCTTCTGTTGTTGGCGATCTATAGCTTGTTTTTATATTGTATTGTCTAAATAGTGATATAAGTCTTATTTTTCCAGCTAGGTTTAATTCAAATTGTGATATTCTAGTTGTTGTACTGTCCTTCGTTGACAGGTTTTATAATGTACATATGGTCTTTATCACTGTTGAATGTTCTCGTCACGACATGGCTGAAATATTGTCGATGTGACGTTAAATACTAACTCACTCACTCACTCATTACAACGATGTACATTACACATCGACTCCACACGTTACATGAATGTACATTACACACAGACTCCACACATTACAATAATGTTCATTACACACAGACTCCACACGTTATATGAATGTATGCTACACACAGACACCACACATTACAAGAATTTGCATTACACACAGACTCCACACATGACAAGAATGTACATTACACACAGACTCCACACATTACAATAATGTTCATTACACACAGACTCCACACGTTATATGAATGTATGCTACACACAGACACCACACATTACAACAATGTACATTACACATCGACTCCACACATGACAAGAATGTACATTACACACAGACTCCACACATTACAAGAATGTATGCTACACACAGACTCCACACATGACAAGAATGTACATTACACCCAGACTCCACACATGACAATAATGTTCATTACACATAGACTCCACACATTATATGAATGTATGCTACACACAGACACCACACATTACAAGAATGTACATTACACACAGACTCCACACATTACAAGAATGTACATTACACATCGACTCCACACATTACAAGAATGTATGCTACACATCGACTCCACACATTACAATAATGTTCATTACACACAGACTCCACACATTATATGAATGTATGCTACACACAGACTCCACACATGACAAGAATGTACATTACACACAGACTTCACACATGACAAGAATGTATGCTACACATCGACTCCACACATTACAATAATGTTCATTACACACAGACTCCACACATTATATGAATGTATGCTACACACAGACTCCACACATGACAAGAATGTACATTACACACAGACTCCACACATGACAAGAATGTATGCTACACACAGACTCCACACATGACAAGAATGTATGCTACACACAGACTCCACACATTACAAGAATGTACATGAAATGGAAGTTAGGCAAGCAAACCCATAGTTTGCACACTAATCAAGGGGACTCTTGTGATCATTACAGGAGACTCTCAGTTTACCTGTATAGACAATCTATCGTAAGTTCGTGACGTGCATTTATGCAGAGACATTAAACTGAAACTTTATTTACATTCCTCCATGAACACGGACGTGACAAAACCCACGGTTCAACGAAAACGGGTTTCTATGGTGAAACAATGTTATGGACACTGTGTCTGTGACAGAAAACTGCAGTCACCTTTTAACACGATGGCCTACTGGCAAGTGGTAAAATACAATTTCATATCAGAGTACCCCCAGTGAATCTTTCATCTGGTTGCTTCTTTTGTGTATCATATATAATTAGGGATCTATAGTCCACATCCAGTCTCCTGTCCGTGGTCACTATGCAACCCAAACCAGTGACTGCGTCACTCATCTAAGCCAGATGGGGATTGGTCTGTTTCAATGAGTTTGATTTTACGCTTTTAGCAATATTCCAGTGATGTCACGGCAGGGGACACTACAAATGGTCTACACTGTACCCACATGGGAAATCGAACCCGGTTTTAAGAGTGCCGAGCGACCAGGAAAGGGAGTTGCTGGTATGTCTCTGTATCGTCATAACATCACCCTGTTCCCCATGTTTGTACTGTACCACTAGCCTTCTTTCCTCATGTTTGGACTGCATCACTGACCTCCTTTCCTCACGTTTGTACTGTATTAGTGGCCTCCTTTCATCACGTTTGTACTTCATCACTGACCTCCTTTCCTCACATTTGTACTGCATCACTGGCTTCCTTTCCTCACATTTGTATACTGTACCACTGTCCTCCCATCCTAGCGTATTTACTGTATCACTTGTCTCCTCGTGTTTGTATTACATATCCCATCACATCTGTTACCAGTTTACTTTAGTGTATCACTGGTCTCCACGTGTTTGCATTACATATCCCATCACATCTGTTACCAGTTTACTTTAGTGTATCACTGGCATCATCGTGTTTGTATTCTCTCATTTTACATCTATTACCATGTTGTTCCTGCGTTTCACTTGTCTCATGTTTGCATTACATATTCATTTTCTGAAGAGTGTTAACATGTTTTCATGCCTTAATGTGTGTGTGTGTGTGTGTGTGTGTGTGTGTGTGTGTGTGTGTGTGTGTGTGTGTGTTACCCTAATACCCCCTAACCATTCATCTCAAGGACATGAAAGGACACACTCTCCCAATCGTCTTGTTATCCACATCAAAGAAGCTGACGTCAATCAATCTTGCTTTTTTACCGCATTCCTCTTATAAATGCACTTAGAAGATTTATTAAGCATTTGTCTACTCATGTGATACTGTTTAAATCAGTTACTCAATAAAAGACATTTTTCAGCTTTGTCATTATGTCTGGATGCGAAATTTTGCTTGTTTTGACAAGTGACCTGTCTATCTCAAATCCCCGACATATTTCATGGTTTCGTTTCGCTGAGGGTGCTTTTAGAATTACCCGCCCTAACCGGAAGTTTACAACATGTGACATATGGGAGGAAACGAAAGTTAAACTCGGCAAGTACCCCTCCTGTGGTAGAAGTGTTTGTATTTAACTAGTGGTCAAAATCTGTGCGTGATCATGGTGCTTCACTCAGATAGTGCCGTTGACGTGGCGACGGTGTCAAATTATAGACAGGTCGTCGTCATCAACTATCACCTTGATTTTAATGTGGATTTCACCGAGAAACAGATTAAAGGGACCTCTCTGATCACATTCAAGACACTCGCTACACGACTAGTTGAAGGTAGGTAAGGCTGAAGCTGGGAACTGTGGATTCAGTAGCTATTACCAGGGATAGGTCACTCGCATGCTTTCTTTACCATTAGTACTAATTAACGTTTGCCTCGTCATGCTCCAACGCACACGGTGACTTGGCTCGTTTCCAGTGCAACTTCAGTTGTGTTTAACCAGACTGTATAGAGCATATACGTTGTAGATTATGCCTGGTTTAACAAAACTTCAGCCAATTTATTATATCAGTCGGAATTTTACACTGAATGAATGAATTACAGTAAGAATTAAGAGCAAGAATTATGTGAATGAACGAATTAAAGAAAAAGAATCAAAGGAAGAAGTACATATGTGAATGAATGAAAGAATAAATGATACGCCGCGGCCTTCTCACCCAAAGCATGTTAAAAACGCAAAAATATCGCGAGAACACGTCTTAACATGAGCTGTCCTTTTAAAAAATCTACTTTGAAACATTTTTGTTTACATTAATAATTAATTCAGATATCTTAATTATTGCATGTGGGGAATGGAATGGACATTAACAAAATGTTAACTGACACTGTCACATTGCCCTCAAAAGTATAGTGTAAAACTCTCACAAAGCGTTCTAAAACACCTTTCCATTTTTGTCAAATAATAAGATCCACAAGAAAGAAAGAAGTTATGGAACTATAACCCTCAAGCATCAATGGTGAAGCAGATCAGATCGGCAATATGTCATATTTTTCACACACCTCAAATACACCCTAACATTTTGTTTTAGATTATGGAACTATCACTATTACGTGCAAACACATTTCACCTGATAGTATATTCCCCTCATAAGAATTAAAGGTGTATGTGAAAGATGTTTTTGAGGAAGTAACTTGGAATACTCAAACAATGGTGGATCAGAACAGATCGGCGAAATATCATATTTTTCACACACCTCAGTTACGCCCTAACAATTTTTAAGTCATAAAACTGTCACTATTACTTGCAAATACCTTTCTAAAGGTATGTTCTCCTTCTAAAAGTTAAACGAATGTGTGTGAAAGAAGTTTTTATCGGCACAGTTTAGTCTAACTTCGCGGTGAATCGAGAATAGAAGCCAGTGAGTTATAACTTACCGACTTGAAACTTTACTACAAATCTACTGTCCTAATACGGACACTAATACCGATTATTTGACTTAAACTGAAGTGACGAAATAGTTAACCTTTCTTCTACATGTTGGATTTCAGTTGTTACAACACTCAGCAAACTTAATCAGCTGTTGAAAGTAAACCGGGCTCAATCTTAAATACTACGCTGCCACCATATTGGCTACACTGGTTACGTAACAACCCAAGACATACGTTCAGCTGCTTTTTGAGGAGTTTCCTCTCCCCTTCTATATAGGCTCCCTGCTATTACAGACCCTGAAACAGATACATCCAATAAGGCACAGACAGGTTATAATGTGTAGCAAGTTTAGGTTCCGCCAGTTCAGTAACTTAAGGCAGGGAGCCTACGTATAAAAGGAGAAGAAACTCCTCGAACAGCTGCTTAACATATGTCTTGCCTCGTTACGTAACCGGTGTAGCCAATATGGCGACAGCTTAGTATTTAAGATTGAGCCCGGTTTATTTTCAACAGCTGATTACATTCACTGAGTGTTGTGACAACTGAACACCTATATGTAGAAGATAAGTTAACCATATTGTCACTTCAGTTTAAGTCAAATAATTGTTATTAGTGTCAGTATTGGGACAGTACATTTGTTGGTATGTTATAGCTCACTGGCTTCCATTCTCGAGTCACCCGGAAGATAGACTAAATTAAGTCGATAAAAACTTATTTCACCCATTCGTTTAATTTTTAGAAGGAAACCATACCTTTAGTTGAAAGGTATTTGCAAGAAATAGAGGGTAACAGTTCTGCCAGTACCCCCTCTCCCAAAACATTACCTTAAGTACTGTCACTCATATTAATCACTAGTTATACCATCAATAATGTGTGTAAGGCATGAAAAACAATGTATGACCTGCAATGACTGCTGTACCCATATTCAGCCTCGGGAATCCAGATAGGTTGAGGTCAGCATAACTACATCGCCATTTGTAAGCTATATTCCACACAACTGATCAATACTCAAGAAAAGTACAACATACCTCTACTGTCCTCCAGTGTAAATGGATCCAATGTCCTCTAGGATTTGCATAAAAATGACTTTTTCGGCACTATAGTGATACCTATATTCGGCTAGATGTAGAGCAGTCTAAGTAAACTTAGTCTCAGTGTATTTCGTTACACTCCACCACTGAGTCTAACAAAACCTAGTAGAAGGTCGCGTCAGGTAACCTTTGAGCGACCAGTGACCTTCCAATCAAACGCAAGACGGTTAAATAGATTTAACCAATCAGACAACGACTACTATTTTAGGGATCGGAGGGACTTTCAAAATATTCAGGTCACTGACACAGACCTCTTCACAAACAAAAATCCACATTTAACACAGTTATTTGACCTGCAGTATATACGCTTTGGTTACCATTAGCCAATATTTCCGCAAGACAGCATCCTTGAATACTGCCCAAAACACTATTTTCAGCGACTGTTTACTCACCGTTGTCATGGTTGTACATGCGCCATGTGCATCACCCGGAAGCGAGCATACGCTAAATAGCATTCGGAGTCGTTCGGGTACGAACCTTTTCGAGATAAAAAGTTCTAAAGGTATCTGCGAATGTCCACTTTCGCGGTTTGGTAAGCTGTGTTCTCATTGGCCAGTCTCAAAGGTTACCTGACGCAACCTCCCATAAGGTTTTGTTAGACTCAGTGGTGGAGTGTAACGAAAAGTACTGAGGATAAGTTTACTTAGACTGGATGTAAAGCAAAGTAGTGTTGCTGAGTGTGTGTTGTCGGTAGTTGCCTTTTTATGCACCACAACCGGTTTTCGATCAGGTTTATACAGGTGGTGGGTCTGGTGAAGAAGAAGGCTCACGATCTCATACTACGTTAAAACTAGAGGATGACAACATGGCTTCTAAATTTTGTACCACACTCAGCTAGGGTCTGACAACGCATTAAGTCATGGGACGCCATTACATACAAACAACTCGTACCAAAATCATCATATACATGCTAAAAGCACTCTAGGTGATCTCTCATTCAAATTTCACACCCACCAACAGAGTACAACATCCTAATTCCTTTACTACAATTAGTTGTTATGCCAGTATTACCTCCATATGTCAACGGTAACGGAAAGAAAATTAAAAATTCACGGGGAATGAGGTTCGATCTCATGAACTCACCATCCTCATATCTTACTGCATCTCCACTGTTCCTCAGAGTCACCGAGACTTCTGAAATGAGCTTGTTAATTAATACAATACAACCCACGCGTAAGCCTACAAACCAGCGTCTAAATACAATAAGTTCCGCTCTGTCGGTCACCTGTCTCAGTAGCACTGAGGTACGACAGAGGACTCTTGACTAGACGACCCGGGTTCGGTTCCCAGAAGCAACGTCATTTCTTTCAGACTTAGATTCTTAGTTAAAATTGTTAGTTATGTAGTTCACTTGAAAGCTTACACCACTAACATTAGATGTATGAAAGAAGTATGTTAATTCACAGGAAGTTGCAGGTGACGACAAGAGACGGATGGAGCAAAGTTGGAGGAAGAAAAACGGACACAAAGTAGAAGGACAAAGGAATTTTATTTTTTATTACCGCCCCTCCCCCCACTTTTTCAATATTACCTCCAAACTTCTAAACCCCCATTTAACCCCCTAAAATTTATACCAATCGCCCCTTTTCAGAATATTACATCTGGGAATAATTTCCTGGGACTGCATTTGTTACTAAAAAAAGAGGGATTGGGGCGGTACGGGCGGAACTCTTTCCTAATAGAGATAGTTTTATGGCTTAAAAAAATGGGTACAGTGTATTTGAGGTGTGTGAAAAATATGACCTATCACTGATCTGTTCTGATCCACCATTGAAATACTACACAACATTCTTTGAGTGTTCCTAGTTATTGCTTCAAAAACATCTTTCACATACACCTTTCATTCTTATGAGGGGAATATACTATCAGGTGAAATGTATTTGCAAGTAATAGTGATAATTTCACCGTCTAAAAAAACGTGTTAGGGGGTATATGAGGTGTGTGTAAATTGTCACATATCATTGATTCTAATATGCTTCTGTGAAAGATCAAAGGCGCCGACAATACTTTATCAGACGATAATGTGCACTTTTTGCAATGTGTTGACGTCGCTGCGCCATTCCAGTCTGCCCCCTCGTAATCAAACAAACGTCAGAACGTTACTGACGTCACGATGGATGTCAGTTGCCATCGCCTCTTACAGCCTCCCACAGTAAACTGCTTCGTTGCATCCCATTTCTTGGTTTGCAGTTGCATCAAACAGCTAACATCACTGGTGGAAACATTATGTTAATGTTTTCCGAAGGATAAAATGCCTCGTAGTTCGACTCAAAACTTTAAAGAGACATGGTAATGTTTGCAGTGTTTACCTTCCCACAATGCAATCATGGAATGTCGCATGACTAGTCAGCTTCAGCTGAATGTACTGATCTAAACTTTCGTTGGTAGTAGAAATGAGATCAAACTAAAAGTGCTTTATGGTTCAACTTCTTTATTATACAAGGTCACAACGTTTCGGGACAGATTCAAGTCTCTTCTTCAGGTGAAGTGAGGGTAAAACTAAAGGGTTGTAGTATATATACACATAACAGTAGACTGATAACAATGGGTAAGAAGATATACAGGTTTCTATTAATTGATGTACAGGCTTTGATTGATTGATGTATGGGCTTCAACTTATGTAAAGGCTTCAACTGATAGGTGTGCCGGGTTGTGTTGATTAGGTTAACGAGTTACAGGTAAAGATGTTTGGATAAAGATTAGTCGCTGAGGATAAGGTGGTTCCATGCATTGGGTAAGTAAACACCTCCGTCTCTGTTGATTGAGGGATTGTTCCGCTTGATTGCAATGGCTTCTAGGAGCTTCCGTTTTTTTAAGTCATTGGCGTTCCTAACTAATGTCCTGGTGTTGTCCCAAACAATCTTGTGATTGGGGTTGTGCATGATGTGTTCACATACAGCAGACTTCTGATCCAAATTTTGAACTGATGTTTTTAACCTGATAGTCAGTGGTCGACCAGTTTTCACCAATATATGTCTCTTTACAACTGCATTGGATCTGGTAGATGCATCCTGCTGGGCTGTTGCATTTAGGTGTTGTTGGCCCACGTCCATTAGCTGATAGTAGCGTTTACAGGTTGGAGTCGCTACAGAAGGTGACGTCTATTCCTGCTGTTTTCTTGATGAGACGGCTGATGTGATGACTTATCTGGCCATGGTATGGTATGTTAATTCTGATGGGGGAAGGTTCCGGTTTAGTTGACTTTCAGGGTCTTGGTGATGGTGTTGCTGACTAGATGGGGTGGGTACTCGTTAAGGTCTTGGAAGGTTGATTTCAGGTGTTTTAATTCGCTGTGGAGGCTGTCTGGGCTGCAGACCGCTTTTGCTCTTCGTGCCAGGGTAGCTACTATGCCTTTCTTCATCTGGGGATGATGGTTGGACTGGTGATGAATGTACTGATCCGTATGTGTTGGTTTACGGTAAACACTGGTGGCTATGGATTGTTGGCGTCGGTGGAGAAGAATGTCCAGGAAGGGACGGTGTTGGTGTGTCTCTTCTTCCATTGTGAAATGAATTCTTGGGTGTTGGCAATTCAAGTGTTGCAGCAGGGCCTCTGTAGAAATGAGATGGTCGTTTTGCCTTGTATGGTTTAAGAGAATCACAGACGTAATTAAAATGATCTAGTGTAGATATTTAGCCCGAACATAAACCTTCACCAAACTGTTCATCATTTATTTTTCTTGTAACATTTGTCTTAACGTAGGGGACTGACATGTCAAAAGAACAGCGCGTAAGTTAGCCCTGTGCGAGGTTTCTGAAGTTAGGTCACAGACACCGTCGTTTCTTTTTTGCCATAGATTAATCGAAATTAGGCTTAGAAATTATTAAATATGGCATCTTAGAAAAGAAATACAGTTCGTTCTACCACCGCTTGCGTCTGAGTGCTTTAACGATATAATAGTTCAGGGGAAAGTGTGCTTTATTACACTATACATGGTGGTAGAACGAACTGTATTTCTTAATTTCATCTGATCAGTCATTGAAATATTGCACTGCGTTGTTCGAGTGTTTCTAGTTATTATTCTAAAACTTCTTTCACATACACCTTTAATTTTTATGAAGTGAATATACCATCAGGTGAAAGGTGTTTGCAAGGTGTTAGAAAAATTGTTAGGGCGTATGTGATGTATATGAAAAATATGACAGTCTGATCTGATCCACCATTGATGTTTGTGATGTTTGAGGGTTATAGTTCTGTAACTTCTTTCTTTCTTGTTGATGTTAATATTTCTTGCTGATCTTATTATTTGACAACACTGGAAAGGTGTTTATAATGCTTTGCGATAATTTTACACTTTCTGTTTTTGAGGGATGTGTGACAGTGTAAGTTAACATTTTGTTAACATCCATGCCATTCCCCACATGCCATAAGATATCTGAATTAATTATTAATGTAAACACAAAAATGTCTCATAGTAGATTTCTTTTTATGAGGACAGCTGATGTTAACACGTGTTCTAGTGATACTTTTGTGTTCTTAAACATTTTTTCGGATGGATGGCCATTGCATTTCATTTATTCTTTCATTCATTCACATATAATCCGTGCTCTTTATTCTGACTATAATCCATTCATTGTAAAATTCCGACTGATACAATAAACTGGCTGCAGTACTGTTCAACACAGCTGAAGTTGTGCTGGGAACGAGCCAATTCAGTACGTGCGTTGGAGCATGACGAGGCACACATTAATCAGTACAAATGGTAAAGAAAGCAAGGGAATGACCTATAGCTGTTGTAGAGTATCCCTGCTTTAGGTGCAAAATCTCTTGGCTCCTTTATATGGAAAGGTTTTCTTCTGTTTCCCCCTATTCTTTCTTCCGCAGATAAACAAAGGTAATACTAAGCGGTTTAACCCTAACATTATATGTTGTACTTATTTTGGGGGCTTAGTTATTTGTGTGTGACCTCTGGTAATTGTTGTGTTAGGTTTTGTTAATACTTCTAGCATATAAAAATTTATAAGAGAAGGGATAGAGACCGGAGTGGGTGAGGAGGGGCTGTGATGCTAGCACTAAGGTGACTAGATTCGTCTGAGTTAGACTTATCAGACGGAGAAGCTAGCGGTGACGGGGGTATATATACTCTAGAGGAGCTGGAGGGGTTGGCAGCCCGGCCAAGATGAGTCTGGTGTTTTGGCTAGGGAACAGTGTAAATGCTGCCTGGTGGCAGGTGGCAGTGGTGGTTCAATGGTGATTCCGGTGGTGGTCGGTGTTACCAGTGATGTGGCCGGTGTTGGGTGGTGGCTATCGGTGGGGTGCCGGTGGTAGCCGGTGACGCTATGGCAGTAGCATCACATTAAGCATCGCGGTTGATGGTGTGGCGGCTGAATGTATGGAGTTTTAGACACAAATGTGAAAAATAAACATTGGAAGTATAAGGTTTTGTGACAAGACCAGGTGTGTATACAAATTTATAAAAAAGAATATAGAATTTGTATACCGATGTCCCTCACTTCATAGTGAGGGATAGTTGATAGTCACTTGATAGTGAGGGATCTGGGGCCCCAACATTCTGATTTGAACGTGGGGCCAAGGATAACAACATACACTGTGTTTTGAGAGTATATAAATTTGTATTCAGATGGAATATAAATGGTAACCCAAATAAGAGTGAATTCAGATTACAGTTTGCAACATTGCAGGGTGGATAAATGTCCCACAGTCATAGAAGGTGCTAGGTGCGCACCTACTCATGAAGAGTAATGTCAGTTTGGTTCAACGGAGTGGCAAGAGTTAAAAACATAGCTGTAGAAAGCAGGTCTTGGTGCTGCGCATTCGGGTTAACTAGGCATCTGTATTCTTGAAGAAATATATGTTTAATTGAAAGACTATAGGTTTGTCGATTTTTTCATTCCACGTTTCTAGATCAGTTTCTTATTTCAGTTCGGCTTGACACCCACGAGACATTGACGGTTCACAGTGCTCACTTAGAGGGAGTGGACCAGGCTCTCATCATCAGAAAAAAAGACTTCACCGACTACGGCACAGCCTTGCTGATAGATGTAAGAGTTTGCCAAGACCATATGAGGCTTGGAAGATTTTCTGCACACATACTTATCTACTAAGCCACTTGACCAATGAAGATCCAGATTAGAATTGGTCTTCAGCAACCTCGGTGCCAAACTTGATTGGATGGTTAGACATGTGGACTTGATTGACTCATGTCATCCTATCCCAATTGTGTTGATTGATGTGTGTTGATCACTGGATTGTCTGATTTCAACTTGATTCTCTACAGACTGTCGCCATATGGCTGGAACATTGATAAGTGCGGCAATAAACAACTAACAAACAAACTACACTGTGCCACCTTTTTAGCTCAAATTGATTAACTCATTAGCTCATTAACATAGCTTTTTAGTGTCCAGCTCAACATTGCAGCATTGTTTGCTTTACAAGCAATGACACATCATCACCATAATATCCATACCGATCCTAACCTAAAGAACAAAGTTTTAACTTACCTTACCATAGGACTTATGCATATTACCTCAAACTTCGCTTATATGAGATCAGACAGTCGTTAATTCACCATTCCCATGAATGGCTACCTCATGTATCGATGAATGTATAGTCACGGAAGTGGCGAGATCTGTTGAACCGCGCAAGTGCTGACCTTTTAAAATTCACTTTTGCTCCAAGCGTCCTTGTGATCGGACGTTCGTTTGGTTCGCTATAGTTAGAGTTTTTTACCTTCTACCTTGTGTTTAGGTTATTACTACATGGTAGGTATGTTTGTTTCTTTCATGTTACTTGAATGAAGAAAGAATTAAACTTCACTTTCCTGGCTACCTCGTGTGCACTTGTTACTTGTTTTTCAATGTTGGTGGTTTCTCACATCTCAACTGTTTTTGTGTGATCTTTGCTTGGTGTACATAACTTTGGTTAGTTCCTACACCATCTTACACTTGTTTCTCTTCATGGGTTGCCCATATGCTGTATTTCCTATATTTGTTCTCACGTAGCATGTCTCTGGTTGCGGGTCAGCCATCTTTTTTGTTGTGTCTGCCCTGCCTCTGGGCATGCTTATTTTTTCTTTTAGGGGTGTTTGTCACATTTTTCACGTAGAGGTGTTTGCTAGGCGAGTTTAATAACTTTTCTCCCGTGATTCGATGTTGCAGTAGCTGTTTATGACTCGTCAGTTTTGTACTGTGTGTAAAGTCTTAAAGTCAGCAAAGCCCCCCACCCCTGGTGTCCAGACTGCGCCTCCGTTAGGTGCTCGCTTGTCCAGTGCTGTCTACATTGCAAGCCCGTGTCAACAGTAGAGTTGAAGGCTTACCTTACTGCGAGAAGGAAGCGTTTCTCTGCAGAAGTTGCTCCGATCTTTATTACAGCCTGCTGCGGGGGCGTGTCATCCCGGATTGACGCTGATGCAGCTGATGCCTTCTGCCCTGATGCCTGTGTCGCCTCCCTCAACTGATGGAAGTTTGATGGATTTGGCGGCTAGATCTTCTCTTGTGTTTCCAGCGCTGACGCCGACTTCTGGACTGTGTTCGATGCCGACACCGACATCTTCTGGATACCGCATCCTGCGTATATTTTTGTTGGATGTTTCCTCACAAGAGGTGGACTCGCAGAGACACTTTATGGAAGAACGAGCTTGGCGCCTTTGCCTCAACGTGGACCCATGCGCATGACAAAGAGAGTTCAAAACACCGACGCGTAAGCAAGGCCCCAGGACCGTTTGCAGGATGCCCCCTCTACTCCCGGCAGGTGAAGGGCAAGCGTCCTTATTCTTCCCGCTGAAGATGGGAATGTTCCCACCCCCTGTTGTGCCTGCTCACCTGATACCTGTAGGTGGGAGACTAGGGATCTTTGGGCCCAACTGGACATTCCCGAAAGACCCCATCTCAGACCCACCTCACTTTCGTGTGGTTACCCTAGATCTACTGCGTGCCAAGTTGTGGCCAGGTACATGATTAGCCAGTCTCGACCAACCTCCATGTTCCAATTTTCCGACGCCACCGGAGGTTCCTTCGGTTTATCTTCAACGGAGTGCATTACCAGTGGAAGGTCCTCCTGCTTGGAATTTCTACGGCCCCGTGGCTATTTACGCGGATCACTTCTCCGATCGCCCAGTTCCTGCATCTGAGAGGGATAGACTTCGACGTCTACATAGACAACCGCCTCCTTAACAACTTCGAGCCTCAGTAGCTTCACAGACAGTTGGACTTCACTACTCGAATTCTTCAGCAACTGGGGTGGATAATCAACCTTGAAAAGTCGCAACTAGTGCCGTTGCAAGAACTGACATTTATCTGAGGTCTTTTTGTAACACATTCCAGCTTGGTTAAAGTCCCCACTGTCCGTTGGGAGAAGATTCTCAAGTTTGAGAGCCTAGTTCTCTCTCAGCCTCTGACCCTCATAGAGTGGCAGTCTCTGCTGGGCCTCCTGACTTTGGCTCAAGACCGTACCCACAGAGGTTGCCTCATGCTTCGGCGCTTCAAGGGGCAGACCACTTCAGGGCTGTGGTCAGATGCTGAACAAGGTTGGCACATCAACAACCTCAAGATGCAAGCGGTCATTCTGGCAGTACACCATTGGATTTCTGTCTTGAAGAACTCCAAGCTCCTCATAGCGTCAGACAGCTCCACGGTGGTATGGGTCATCCAGTATCGGGGAACTACTAGGTCGAAGAAACTGTTGGACCAGATGTTTCTTCTCGCTGGTCTCCTGGACAGCAGCAACATCATAGCAAAGCTTGTCACATTCCGAGCTGCAGGAGCGTGTTGGCCTTCCCAACAGAATGGTTCTGTGTCAGAACCACAGGTGTCCTTTGCTAGATCTGTTCGCCACAAGCCTCAGTCATCAGCTTCTGGTGTATGTCTCTCCAATTCCGGATCCAGGAGCTTGGGCAGTCGATGCCATGTCCCCATCATGGGAAGGACTGGATGCCTACACCTTTCCACCTCCAGTTCTACTTCCGGCAATCTTCGGCAAAATCAGACAGACAGAGAGGATTCGTCTGCTTTTGGTTGCGCTCAGGTGGCCAACCAGGTTGTGGTTTCCAGAGCTGCGCCATCTTGCCGACGGACACATGCTTCAATTACTCAGAGTGGCCCAATCTACTGCGCCACCCTCACAATCTGCCAGACCTGATGAGGTTTTATATGCACGGATGGATCATTTACAAAAGGCATTGAGAGCTAAGGGATATTCTTCTAGAGTAGCCAAAGTCATTGTTCAAGCTCACCGTACCTCCACCAGATCTTTGTATGACGATAAGTGGACGTCATTTGAGAAGTTTGGTGCTCAAAAATCTCAAGATCCCTTATCAGCATCGATCACCACAATTTATTGCTGAGTTCCTTATTTTCCTCCATTCTTCTAGACATCTCAAGGGAAGTACCACAGGAACTTATTTGTCAGCGCTGAACTCTGTCAGCGTGGGATCTCAACATTGTCCTACAACATCTTCGAAGCCATCCCGACGAACCCTTGGAGGTGGCTTCTTTTGAAGATTTATCCAGAAAAACAGTTTTTCTTTTGGCTTTGGCTACCGCTGCCAGGGTTAGCGAAATCCACGCCTTGTATGTCACTCGGATAAAGTTCGAACAGTCTCGCCATGGATGTGCCCATTTAGGTTTGCTGTGGGACATAGTTGCAAAGACTCTGTTACCAGGTCAACCCAATAGACTGTTTACCAGGAAAACTTGCTTTGCCCTGTGCGTGCCATAAAACTTTCTGTTGCCAAATCAGCTCCACTGAGATGGGGTCAGAAGAGATTATTCATCCCTTTCTCGTCTATGTGCAAGGGTGAGGTATGCCTTACGGTTGTGTTCTACAATTCTGGCTGCTTATGATGCTCAAGGTTTGCCTCATTCCACGGCTCACAAACCTCGGGAAATTAGAGCACTAGCTTCCACGATGGCTCTCCATAGGAATTGCTCTGTTCTAGCTATCATGGAGGGCTGTTTTGGGAAATCGTCTACTGTTTTTGCCAGCCACTACCTACAAGATTTGGCAGTGGAGGACGTGGAGGGTCTACAGTCCTTTGGTCCTCTAGTGGTTGCTCAACAACTCACTCAGCATGCCAATCATTCGGTAACTATTTATCTTACCATTAGGTCTCATGGTTCTTTTTCATATCGTGCTATGATCGGCTCCATTGAGTACCTTGAGTTACTGTCTGTTTTATTGTTACAGAATTGTTCCTGTGCCTGACTGCAGTGGTTTCTCAGGACTGCACAATATGTGCTGGAGTCAATTGGTTTGGTCCTCTAGGGCCCGACACCGCCAACCTACTGTTGAAGCCTTATGCATAAGTCCTATGGTAAGGTAAGTTAAAAATTTGTTAAAATCTAAATATTTTAGATATTTAAATACTTACCTTTCCATAGGACGGTGATTTCCCTCCCGACGCTGGATGCTCCTCCCCTCTCTGGGCTCTTTGGACTGGGTTTCACTTCAGTAAAAGTGAATTTTGAAAGGTCTGCGCTTGCGCGGTTCAGGAGATCACACCACTTCTGTGACTATGGATTCGTTGATACATGAGGTAGCCATTCATGGGAATGGTGAATCAACGACTGTCTGATCTCATCTAAGTGAAGCTTGAGGTAATATGCATAAGTCCTATGGTAAGGTAAGTATTTAAATATCTAAAATACAACCTACATTTTTCAAAAGTTGAAGCATGTAATTATTTCTTTCAGTGTCCCAAGTGTAATTATACAATATTATACATTTTGTATTTGAGGCATGTGGGAAATTTGTGCTTGATTTAAATACTTGGTTCTTCTAGGCAACACTTATAGTCCAACCGATCAGAGTATAAGCAAATTTAGCAGATCCATGTTTGACAGAACAAGTTTAGTCTGCATGGTGGGAAGAATTTTATCACCAAAGAAAATTACAGTTAATTTTGTCTGTTTTGTCTGTAGCTGCCAACTGAAAAGAATGCTGGAGAGGAATTCAAGATCCGTCTCTCTTTCACCAGTACAGGGGGACCAGGAGTCTGCTGGCTTGACCCGCAGCAAACTGCAGGTGCTCCCTATTGTTATCTATTGTAGGTCATGTGATAAGGGACCATGATTATGATTTTTATGGAGAATCATGTACAATGTGAGTGACCCCTTCTAAAATGTATCTACAAAGTAAGTAACCTCCCTGCATGTCATGTACAGAATCATTACAGATAATATACAGAAAGGATGAGGTGTATTGTACTGTTATAAACATTAAAGAGGATGGCGGGGGAGCTTACTGGTTAAAGTGTTTGCTCTTCACATCCAACCTGGGTTTGATCCCCCTTGTGGGTGTGATGTGTGAAGGTTCCCTCTGTCATATGGCGGAAATATTGCTGATATGTGCATAGCACTTAATGCTGTCACGTACATTAAAGATTAGTAACTGGGTTTACAGGAAAGAAGATGCCCTTCATGTACACACAGGGACAGGCAGCTTGTAACAGATCCTTCTTCCCCTGCCAGGACACGCCAATCATCAAATCAACATACACGGCTAATGTAAAGGTGAGTTCTGTAACAGACTCTCCTTTCCCTACCAGGATGTGGTTGATGTCAAGGTGAGTTCTGTAACAGACTCTCCTTTCCCTACCAGGATGTGGTTGATGTCAAGGTGAGTTCTGTAACAGACTCTCCTTTCCCTACCAGGATGTGGTTGATGTCAAGGTGAGTTCTGTAACAGACTCTCCTTTCCCTACCAGGGCATGGTTGATGTCAAGGTGAGTTGTGTAACAGGCTCTCCTTTTCCTACCAGGATGTGGTTGATGTCAAGGTGAGTTCTGAATTACTAACAAGTTGTTATCACTCGGCAAGGACATGCTCAATATGAAGTTGAGTTCTGTACCAGGTTCTTACTACCTTCCTGGAACATGCATGTTTTTTCACTCATGCAGATAATTAGCCTTTAGTAGTCCATGCTTGTTGTAAGAGGCAAGTAATGGGATCGGGTGGTCAGACTTGCTGACTTGGTTGACTTTTGTCATTGTATCCCAACCGTGTAGATTGATGCTGATCGATGTAGATCACTGAATTGTCTGGTTCAGACTCGGTTATTTACAGACCGCTGCATATAGTTGGAATATTGCCAAGTACAGCATTAAACTACCAACAAACAAGCACATTTCACATAAGCATTCACATCTCTCGCCAAGATGGGTTTTGGAACATAACCGACCTGTCACGTCAATGTAATATACCTTCATATCTATGCTGTTATTGGTTATTTAGATAGACAACCCTGTGTTCTCATCAGGGACTACATACTTGATGTTGTAGGTGGCAGAAGGCTTTACCCCAGTGATGAGTGCAAGCAAAAGCAGTTACGGAGAAGTGGCCAACTTGTCTGGCGATAAGGACACATACTACTTCAGCCAGCATGTGCCCATACAGGTCTACCTAGTTGCCATGGCAGTCGGAGATCTCAAGGCTGCAGACATCGGACCTCGGAGCAAAGTGTATGCTGAGCCTAGTGTTCTGGTGAGAGGGGTCTCAGCAGTAGGGAGATTCTGTTTTAGCGAAAGATGAGTCAATATGAGGAACTCTTTTGGCAGTGTCTCAATACTGAGCAGACGTCAACTTAAACTGCATTGTCAAGAGTTCACTGTTCTAAATAACTGATTTATGTACAGGAGATTACTATAAATCATGCAATACGGGGAACCTTTGAATGTATGTAGATATTCTGAACATTCCACAGTAATGAGAACAGTTTCATGGTATAGTATACACGCCTGAAGAACCTATGTACAAGGCATACTGGAGAGGATGTTGCTTTATTGTTGGTAATGGCTGATCAGTGTAATTCCTGATTTTACATATCAAATCTAAATTTTCCTGCCAGGTGTAGTAGTTAGAACATCTGTATGGAGAGTTGGATACTGGGGCTTTGATGCCCTGACTGTTTCTCTCTCTGTCTCCCTCATATGATAGAGTGGATGGAGTGTCAGTTGGGGAGAAGATGGTCAGTTGTTAGAGCGTCATTATCTTGACAAAAAGTGTTAATTTTTTGGGGGGCTGGTGGGGTAGCCTTCTGGGCAAGGTATTCGCTCATCATGAGGAAGGCCCAGATTCAATTCTACACATGGGCACTATGTGTGAAGCCCATTTTCCCTGTCTTGATGTTGCTGGAATATTGCTAAAGGCGGAGTGACACTCTTTCAACCCGATTTGACTTCATGTCACCAGTTTCATTGGTTCGTTGTGATGAAACTGTCTGCAGGAAAAGGCTCGAGCAGAGTTTGATGGTGTTGTTGAGGAGTTCATATCAACAGGGGAGAGACTGTTTGGACCGTATGTGTGGGGGAGATATGACATCCTCATCATGCCACCATCATTCCCGTATGGGGGCATGGAGAATCCTTGTCTCACCTTTGTCACACCCTGTATACTTGTTGGGGACAAGTCTTTAACAGACGTCGTCATCCATGAAATAGTAAGTGAATTATGTTTATTATATCATTATTTACTTATCACTGCCATGTAACTGGAATATTGCAGAGTGGAAACTCAAATCCTTGCAAACTATTGCTGACTTGGATAACAGATGTCACAGTATTCAAATTGCCTATATCGATGCTCATGCTGTTGATCACTGGATTGTCTGGTTTAGTTACGACAAATTATTTAGATTTTGTAGACTCCACAGCATACCAGCATGCAAGTGTGTTACAAATACTAGTATCTACATCATGACTACAAGATGATGGTAACTGACAGTTCTGGGTAATATTTACTTTGGTATGTTGAAAATAGTATTTGCATATGCAGTCAGTGTTAGCATTGTCACAAACATCCTTGATATCTCCAGGATATACGTTCTGATATATCTCCACTATACACTGGATGCATATTTCATTACCTCACGCTGCTGGTCCTGCATTTAGTCAGCTAAGCCTCCAATACAACCGATCTTGTCAGTCGCAACAAAAATAGCAGTTGCAGTGAAGGTTTGTTTCTGGTGCGATTCAGATTTTTGGGGAAATCATACAGACAAGTAAAAAATATGCAAGAACTCATTTTACATTTGCATCATTTGTTTAATTGGTTAGATAATTTAAAAAGTGAAAGTGAGTTGTAGTTGGTACACTCAACTTCCAAGCCATGGGAGGTAGCAAATTCATTGGGGCAAGCCATAGATGCATCCAGGGTATAGTGAAGATTTATCGGAATGTATACCCAGGAGATATTGAGAATGTAGCAGTAAAATATACCATGTATCACATTATCGATACTTGTATCACAATATATTACAAAACAACTGTTTTATCCCAACCAGTAATATATCTTTATATGTATGGCATGCTATGTTTAGTTTAGCTGGTTGAAACCAGATATAAAGTTGAATTGAGAAATCAGATAGAGAGGAGGTTCTAAACCAGATACAACAGGGAGGTAAGAAACTAGCTCTTAAGGGGAGGTAATTGTAATATCGTCTTATAATTGCAGTCCCACAGTTGGTTCGGTAATCTTGTCACCAACGCCACTTGGGGGGACTTCTGGCTGAATGAGGTATGCTTCCATTTTACCATTCCAACTATGTGTATTAAAAATGTATCAACCACTGCTCAGCATCTTGTTTTACCACTGTGACTGAATAAAAATGTGTTGATCACTACCCAACATGTAGTTTTACCACATTGATTGTATAGAAATGTGTCGACCACTACCCAACATCTTGTTTTACAACTCTGACTGTATAAAATGTGTTGACCACTACCCAACATCTTGTTTTACCTCTCTGACTGTATAAAAATGTATCAACCACTACCCAACTTGTTGTTTTACCACTGTGACTGTACAAAATGTGTCGACCACTACCCAACATGTTGTTTTACCACTGTGACTGTACAAAATGTGTCGACCACTACCCAGCATGTTGTTTTACCACTGTGACTGTACAAAATGTGTCGACCACTACCCAACATCTTGTTTTACAACACTGACTTTACAAAATGTGTTGACCACTACCCAACATGTTGTTTTACCACTCTGTGTTTAAAAAATGTATTGACCACTACCCAACACCTTGTTTTACCACTGTGACTTAACAAAATGTGTTGATCACTACCCAACATGTTGTTTTACCACTCTGACTGTATAAAAATGTATCAACCACTACCCAACATGTTGTTTTACCACTTTGATTGTATAGAAATGTGTTGACCACTACCCAACATCTTGTTTTACCACTGTGACTGTACTCAATACTCAAAACTCAATAACACCCGGAAATTAGCCAACACATGACGTTTATTGACATTGTAAACAAAAAAGTAAACCAAAGGGTTTTACTGTCTGCACTCATTTACATCGAGTACGGGTACAGCAGTGAAGTGTCATCTGCTGGCCGTTTCAGTTGGTTCCCATGGTAGCCTCTGGAGCTGCTCATTGTGACATCATTCTGACTTAACGTCACAATATGATTTGAATGACGTCACCACTGTTGATGATGCAACAAAACAATCGTTTGCGATATTTCTGTGTGTCAATATGCCGGGAACAGTCTTGCAGTTTCCGTAAATCAAATACCATTTGATCATGTTTTTCAACCAATCAGATTACAGAACACAGTGACTTTTGGTTTACAATCTATAAGTACAAATGTAAGGATTGATTCGGATACCTGTCCTCAAAATTGTCTTGTATTTCGATGGGCAGGGTTTCACAATGTTCGCACAGCGTCGCATCATGGAAGAGATACTGGGACGGCCATACACTTGCCTGGAGGCAAACACTGGACTGGCCCTGCTCCGGCTCCACATGGATCACTCCGGAGAGGTATGACACTCACACTAGGCTATGTTACTAATTGTACTGCTTGTGTTCACGGCATCAGTGTATGATGCTGGTACTACTGGGTTTGTTTATGACCTATGTGTATGATACTGTGATACTGCTTGTGTTCCTGGCCTGGCTGTATGATACTGTGATACAGCTTGTGTTCCTGGCCTGACTGTATGATACTGTGATACTGCTTGTGTTCCTGGCCTGTCTGTACGATACTGTGATACTGCTTGTGTTCCTGGCCTGACTGTACGATACTGTGATACTGCTTGTGTTCCTGGCCTGGCTGTATGATACTGTGATACAGCTTGTGTTCCTGGCCTTGCTGTATGATACTGTGATACAGCTTGTGTTCCTGGCCTGGCTTCATGATACTGTGATACAGCTTGTGTTCCTGGCCTGACTGTATGATACTGTGATACTGCTTGTGTTCCTGGCCTGGCTGTATGATACTGTGATACAGCTTGTGTTCCTGGCCTGGCTGTATGATACTGTGATACAGCTTGTGTTCCTGGCCTGGCTGTATGATACTGTGATACTGCTTGTGTTCCTGGCCTGGCTATATGATACTGTGATACAGCTTGTGTTCCTGGCCTGGCTATATGATACTGTGATACTGCTTGTGTTCCTGGCCTGGCTATATGATACTGTGATACTGCTTGTGTTCCTGGCCTGACTGTATGATACTGTGATACAGCTTGTGTTCCTGGCCTTGCTGTATGATACTGTGATACTGCTTGTGTTCCTGGCCTGACTGTATGATACTGTGATACAGCTTGTGTTCCTGGCCTTGCTGTATGATACTGTGATACAGCTTGTGTTCCTGGCCTGGCTATATGATACTGTGATACAGCTTGTGTTCCTGGCCTGGCTGTATGATACTGTGATACTGCTTGTGTTCCTGGCCTGACTGTATGATACTGTGATACAGCTTGTGTTCCTGGCCTGGCTGTATGATACTGTGATACAGCTTGTGTTCCTGGCCTTGCTGTATGATACTGTGATACTGCTTGTGTTCCTGGCCTGGCTGTATGATACTGTGATACAGCTTGTGTTCCTGGCCTTGCTGTATGATACTGTGATACTGCTTGTGTTCCTGGCCTGGCTATATGATACTGTGATACTGCTTGTGTTCCTGGCCTGGCTGTATGATACTGTGATACTGCTTGTGTTCCTGGCCTGGCTATATGATACTGTGATACTGCTTGTGTTCCTGGCCTGGCTGTATGATACTGTGATACTGCTTGTGTTCCTGGCCTGGCTATATGATACTGTGATACTGCTTGTGTTCCTGGCCTGGCTGTATGATACTGTGATACTGCTTGTGTTCCTGGCCTGGCTATATGATACTGTGATACTGCTTGTGTTCCTGGCCTGGCTGTATGATACTGTGATACTGCTTGTGTTCCTGGCCTTGCTGTATGATACTGTGATACTGCTTGTGTTCCTGGCCTGGCTGTATGATACTGTGATACAGCTTGTGTTCCTGGCCTTGCTGTATGATACTGTGATACAGCTCGTGTTTCTATCTTGGCCATATGATACTGTGATACAGCTTGTGTTCCAGGCCTTGCTATATGATACTGTGATACAGCTTGTGTTCCTGACTTGGCCATATGATACTGTGATACTGTGATACAGCTTGTGTTCCTGGCCTGGCTGCATGATACTGTGATACAGTTTGTGTTCCTATCTTGGCAGTATGATACTGTTGTACTGTGATACAGCTTGTGTTCCTGGCCTGGCTGTACGATACTGTGATACAGCTTGTGTTCCTGGCCTGGCTATATGATACTGTGATACAGCATGTGTTCCTGGCCTGGCTATATGATACTGTGATACAGCTTGTGTTCCTGGCCTGGCTGTACGATACTGTGATACAGTTTGTGTTCCTGGCCTATCTGTATGATACTGTGATACAGCTTGTGTTCCTGGCCTTGCTGTATGATACTGTGATGCAACTTGTGTTCCTGGCCTGGCTTCATGATACTGTGATACAGCTTGTGTTCCTGGCCTGACTGTACGATACTGTGATACAGCTTGTGTTCCTGACCTGGCTGTACAATACTGTGATACAGCTTGTGTTCCTGGCCTGGCTATATGATACTGTGATACAGCTTGTGTTCCTGGCCTGTCTGTACGATACTGTGATACAGCTTGTGTTCCTGGCCTGGCTATATGATACTGTGATACAGCTTGTGTTCCTGGTCTGACTGTACGATACTGTGATACAGTTTGTGTTCCTGGCCTGGCTGTACGTCACTGTGATACAGCTTGTGTTCCTGGCCTGGCTATATGATACTGTGATACAGCTTGTGTTCCTGGTCTGACTGTACGATACTGTGATACTGCTTGTGTTCCTGCTCTGATAGTGTAGTAGCGCTTGTGTTCATGGCCTTGATGTATTTAGGACCATCCCCTCAACAAGCTGAAGGTTGTTATTGAGCCTGGTGTGGACCCTGATGACACGTACAATGAGACGCCATATGAGAAGGGCTACTGTTTCGTCAGCTATTTGCAGCATCTAGTTGGAGATGTTGAGAAGTTTGACCAGTTCCTCAAGGACTATGTTGACAAGTTTAAATACAGGGTAAATGGACCTCATTACATCTATTCCGAAAATTTCACTGTAAATGTGATTTTAGTGATAAATGTGATTGTAGATGGATTTAAGAACATAAACATGAACTAAAGGATGAACATAAACTTTTGTTTTGTTGACTATATCTGCATGATATTCCTGTATATCATTAGGCCAGACCAATCATATTTTTTTGTCCTCAAAAAAATGGGGTGGGAAGGGGATGGAAAAATGTATAAAAAAATATAATCACCAATCCAAGTTATATTCCTTCTAAGTACTCAACGTGTTTTATCTAAAAATTCCTGGTAAGTTCACATTTTTTGCCAATAAAAGCATTAGGATTTTAATTTTTGAGTGGGAAAATTAATTTGTTATTTTTCTAATTCTTGAAACAGTAGGACGGAGGGATCTGTAAAAGAGGAAATAAAATTGGTCTGGCCTCAGTGTATGTTGTAATTTGTTTTTTGATGATTGATAATTATTTGTGGCATTCATTGTAGAGTGTGGTAGCTGATGACACGCTGGAGTACTTTCTGGAGTACTTCCCCAGCCTAAAGGAACAGAAAGTAGATCAGCGGTGTGTATGTAAACCAATGAAGGTCTGGGTTAGAATTGATCTTCAGCAACTCAAGCTTGTCTCAACCCTTGAAGATTTTGGTTATGATTGCAATCTGTTCTGTCTCCACTCATAAAGATTCATGTTAAAGTTGGTCATCAGCAATCCATGCTTGTCTCTGCTCATGAACATCTGGGGTGTAATTGATCTTCAGCAATCCATTCGTCACCACACATTAAGGCTCCCATTAGAATTGGTCTTCAGCAACCTATGCTTGTCTCTGCCCATGAACATCTGGGGTGTAATTGATCTTCACCAATCCATTCGTCACCACACATTAAGGCTCCCATTAGAATTGGTCTTCAGCAACCTATGCTTGTCTCCACCAGTGTATATCTGCATCAGAACTGGTCTGCTGTAACCATGCTTGTAAGAGACGACCCACAGGATCAGGTGGCTATGATTGCTTGGTTCATGCATGTCATCATGTCCCAATTGTGAAGACACATACCCATAAAACTGCTGAGTGCGCCATTAAGCAAAGAAAGAGAGAAACATGGCTACTTGTGTTGGTATTTATGGAACAAATTGTTCCCTGCACCCAATGCTTGTTTACAGAGCAAACAAGACATTTCTAATTTGAAACTGGAATTAGTGGTTTCAATACCAATGCTGTGCTGCACCCATAACGTACATGCAGTGAATAGGTTCACGGAGCTTGAAACAGTGTGCATGCCCGGAGTATGAGGTCATGAGCAGTAGTCTAATCTTGGTTGTGTACACAAACAAGTAAATAATCTACTCGTTACATAAAAAAACTTGTTGATTGTGGTAAGCATCCTCTGTCATAGAGAAAGCTCAATATCCGGTTTATTGACACCTATATGTCTTCCTGCCTGTCTGCTAAAGACAACATGCAATACACAGCTTCAATCATTGACCACTTACCTGGCTATACACCATAAACAAACTTAATTGATTTATGACTCGTGCACCTGAGTCCTGTCTCTGCCACATTATGTAATTAGGCAGGTGTGATACTTGAACACATGACATGTTTTTATGTCTGTGGGTTGCAGACAAACTACAGCCATCAGATGGCTGGATCTGACGGAAACTGGTGCGAACTCTTATCAGTTTCAAGTCCTGCTTTGTACTTGGATGAATGACAGTTTCCAGCCACGCAGTAGTTCACCATCTCTACTGAGATGATTTTTGATTGGATCGAACGCAAATTCAGAGAACATGTATTTATAAAACCCAACATCTCCACATACATTCTTTATGGATAACAACTTCTTCTAGTGTCTATAGTTTTATTTGACAGTGGTATATGAATCCATACTGAAACGATGCTTCAAGTACAATAAAAGAAGTTGTTATCCATTAAGAATCTTACTTTCTTGTGACTCGCCATACTTCTAAAATGCCTGCACACCCACCCACTTTGACTGGGTTGGGTCTCCCGAGGTCTTCATTTCGAAAGAAGTAAGCCCAAGTACAAAATATTGCACTTTTGAATTGGGATTGTACGCTTATTATCTTGTTTATTTGTGTTTTTACTAGCAGCAGTGTATATTATATGTCATGAATAAGTGATAATTGTGTTTTAATCATGTTTGATTTTTTGGTTTTATCTAACCTTTAACTGTCTACTAGTCATAATAGTGACAAGCATGAAGTCATCAATTACCACTGATAATTCTGTTCAACCTGTTCATCAATCCAGCTTTATGTCTGATGTGTATTACCCAGAGTTACCTTTGGAGTCATATTCAGTCATGTCAACATGGTCAAGCTTAAATCAATGTCGATTTTGTCGAGACTGTACATGGTGGTAAAGAAACCAATACACACACACAAAATATATGATATATATTATGTTTATCTATCCAATGTGTGATCTATATGCAATCACATAACACTCGTGAGCTTAAGATCTCATAACTTTTCTCATAGCAGTCGAACCTCTTGTACTTTAACATAAGAGGTATGGATACTACAAGAAAAGTTACAAGACATTAAGCTTAAGAGAGTTGTGTGAAACAGGGCCCAGGTTTCCCTGCCATCTGTTGTTACTCCTGTCTTTGACCATCGACTGTTTGTCTGTAACCACCTGACAATCTACAAATCTGTTGACAGTGAAGGGTTGGAGTTTGACCGATGGCTGAACACCTCTGGCTGGCCACCATATGTCCCTGATCTCTCAGCCGGCAAGGAGCTGACCAGCCCAGCCGAACAACTGGCTGATAACCTGGCAGGGGAGATAACTGAGGTACAGCAACATATCAGATATGTGTACCATCAGATGATGTATATTGTAATTGCTTCCGTACATATATGCATTCAATACACATACAAGCCACTAGGGAGTATACAACTCTTACTACCACTATTCGCACCGAGTTCATCCTAACTGTGAGTTATACTGTTTACAAATGCCGGCTGAATTTCTCCATTTCTTTTCAAAACAGGGTATTATATTCCCCGAACGTTATATATCTCAGTATATTTCAGTGAATTACTGGTAAGGCATTGGTAGATAAAGCCCTTTCTTCGTGATGTGATCTGCTATTATTTTACTGTCTACAGTACTCATCAGTTCCACATTAACATCTGAACAGTGAGCTTTAGGGTTAGAATTGATCTCTATTAACCCATGCTTGTCATGAGAAGCGACTGGTGAGATCAGGTGATCAGACTCACTGGCCTGGTTGACACATGTCGCTGTATCGTAATTGCATTGATTAGAGTTCATGCTGTTGATCAGTGGATTGTCTGATCCCCAGGCATGATCATATAGACCACTGCTGTATAGCTGGAATGTTGCTGAGTGCGGCATAAAACTAGGCTCACTCTCACTCAAATGGAAACAATTGTCTGTGTGACTTTGTGTTCGTGAGAAGATTATGTTCATTTCCTTGTGACTCCTCCAGAAAAGGGGACTCCCCACTCACTCCCCAAACCCTGGTTGATTTACCACGTGTAGTGTAAAGCCCATTTCTGAAATTCTTTCTGAGATATTGCTGGAATATTGCTGAGAGGGTTGTAGGACTAAACTCACTTACTCACTCACTCCCCCAGGAGAGTTTCCATGACGTCAGTTCCTGGAAGAGCTACCAGTTGCTCCACTTCCTTGACAAGTTGATGGAGAAGCCTGCGTTGAAGGCCGAGACCCTGGCTGCCATAGCGGATAAGTACCCTCATCTGGCCAAATCCCACAATGCAGAGGTCAGTTGGTAGCGTAGTCACTGCAGCAATATTATCAATTTGGACTTTCTGTTCCTTTTTGTTCCTGTTGTTTTTTATATCATTGGTTTTCAGATATTTAGGCCAGACACATTTTTTTCTTGTTTTACTGATCTGTTAATTTTACCCACTCAAAAAATAAAATCCTTATGTTCATATGGGCCAAAGATGTAAGCATACAAGAAGTCATTTTTTGACTGATTTATGTCTCCTATACACTTCATTAATTGCCAGAAGTAAAATACCATTATCTCATTAAGGCCGAGAGATACGTATGTGCGGCAAATTCATTAGCTTCTCACAGCGAGAGCCGCATATTGGGGGTAATAGAAAGCACCTCTCATTCAGCGAGAGACTAGCATATGCGTTTTACACTTTAAATTTGTACTGTGAATATTATTTCAATCAATTTAGTAGTAATGATGAAAGATTAGCTTTTCTTATGAGAGAGCTTACTTTCTGTGTTAATCATTTATTAATGTGTTTTGATAACAATTGCTTGCAATGTCGGGGGCTTATACAGGCAAATGAACACGTCTGTGAGAAAGGGGATTATGAGATGTTGTTGCAGGAGATAAGTGTTTGTTACTTGTCATTGGGAGTGAATACTACGATACTGTGTTTGCACATTGAATTAACGGTGACAAAAACCTTCTTCTAAATTAAATCATTCATTCATGCGTTGTAGTAATTCATTTATTGAATTGTAGACATAAATATAGCAATACTGTATTATACACATGGTTTGTGTAGATTTGAAATAAACCAAGTTACTTATTTAGACCTAACTCATTTGCGATTATTGATTTTTAAAGTTGACAATAATGTATAATCGAATATAACTCTTGCATCTACTCATAATATACATATATAGTACACATAAACCATACAAAGGTAACTGGGGCATTGTTCAAGCTGTTTCAAGTTGATTTGAAATGTGATTTTTCAACATAATTTACCTGAGCATTGTGTAAGAAACGTTTGTATTTAATCTCTGTAATTATCTTATCCAGTGTAATGATCACGTGTATCAGATCCATAGTCAATAAAAGGAGGATAATATATCAGTTATGGAATTGATGCATATAATCATTCGATCAGACAACACTAAATGAGATATATGAACACCTCAGTCATTCAACCTCAAAATAACAGCCTCTAGCAGAATGCATGTACGGGTAAAGTTTGGTCCCATGACAAGTGTAAAACAAATTAATTCGCTGTTATATCATTGGACAACCTGTTTTGTGGAGTCACACCCATTGTCAAAATATAAGTATGCCCATCTTCATAAATATTTGGGGAGATTCAACTGCAAGTGTGTACATCACAATAAATCAGTATCATGTAACTTTTTATCCCCACGGCATGTAATGTAAGGGGATATAGTCGATGCCTTGTCTGTCCGTCGATCCGTCCGTCCGTAAGTCCGTAATCATTTTGTGTCTGGAGCATAACTCAGAAACCGTTTGATATTTTTAGACCAAACTTGATAGATATAGTAATCTCAGCCTATGGTTGTGCCTTTTGCTATTTACAGATTTTTGGCATTTATATTTTTTTTGTTTTTCCATAGAACATTTTGGTGTTAGTCTTATGGTGGGGTGGGCTTTGTTTCCGGAGCAGAACTCAAAAAACGTTCAATATTTTTCTGCAAAACGTGGTAGATATATCAGTCAGAATCTAAAGTGGTGCCTTTTGCTATGTACAGGTTTTTGTGATTTATTATTTTCTTGGTTTCAGTGGAAACGTTTTGGACCTAGTCTGAAAAGTGAGAGGTGTGTTTCATTTCCAGAGCAGAACTCAAAAACTTCTTAATATCTGTTAGTAAAACTTTCTAGATATGTGTGGCAGACCCCAAAGTGGTGCCTTTTTGGCTTTCAAAGATTTTTGTGATGTATTATTTTCTTGGTTTCCATGGAAACGTTTCAGACTTAGTCTCAAAATGGAGGGGTGGGCTTCGTTCCCAAAGCACAACTCAAAAACCATTTCATATCTTTCAACAGATCTTGGCAGATATATGAGACAGATCTTGAAATTGTGACTTTGCTGGTTACATATATATGGCATTTATAATTTTCATGAATTCCATGGAAACAATTCAAACTTAGTCTAAAAAAACAATGAGTAACTCTCAGATTATTTATCGTTTCAAACATGTTGGGGCGGGGGGGGGGGATATGTTATCTTCTGATGACTCTTGTATGAATTCTATAATACATGTGACCCGTGAAGGTCCCGGGGTAGAATAGGCCTTCAGCAACCCATGCTTGCCATAAAAGGTGACTATGCTTGTCGTAAGAGGCGACTAACGGGATCGGGTGGTCAGACTAGCTGACTTGGTTGACACATGTCATCGGTTCCCCATTGCGCAGATCGATGCTCATGTTGTTGATCACTGGATTGTCTGGTCCAGACTCAATTATTTACAGACCGTCGCCATATAGCTGGAATATTGCTAAGTGCGACGTAAAACTGAACTCACTCACTCACTATAATACATGTACTTGAATTATGATATTTATTTGTAACAATGTGCAGATTATATTGAAATGTTCAGCAAGCCATTATATTTGATGTACAAGTAGTGTGCACAAAATGTATATGCAAATAAATGCTATCTCTACTCAATGGTTGGATTGGGTTATGCGGGGTAAAAATAATCGGATTGTAGCGCTTTGAGCGCTTTAAAGAAAAATATACTCGTCAAAGTGCTTGTTTGTCCTACGTGTACATTTCAGGCATCCTAACGATTATGTATGTACACGATACACAAACTTTTTCATGATAGCTAGAGTTGATAAAGCCAAAATCCAGAATATTGATTGGTCAACGATGTAACCAATAGTCAATCTGTATCCAAGCTGTCTAGTGACCGAACATGCTCTTCAGAAATTTAGCACACGCCCTATCACCTGTCATTTCCTATGTGACAGGTATCTCATGATACAATTGGTCATAGATAACAAATCAGCCACTGTATTGAACTGTTGAGATACACAATGTCCTATTCGGGAACTTTGATGACGCCCATCCCTTGACTTTGTTTTATGTATGTGCAAGGAATAGCATTATACAATATGTATACATGTATGTTCGTGTGATAATGTACATTTTCTGCGTTAAATCTAGATGAACCAATGTGACAAAATGTGAATCTGTTCCATGTAAGTCACACACTAGCTTATTAGTACTTACCTTAAAATATTCAGTATACACTAGCAACATATCAGCGAAAACGTTTCTTTCATAGAAGATTATTAGGCATGTGTGTAAATTCTTCTTTACTGCCATTGACATAGATGTTTTGAATAATTTAACCTCACACAATGATATGAGAGGGACAGTTTGTTTAAGTATGTCTTACATACAAAGAATACATACGTGTTACGAAAATACACATGCACACGCCTCCAAAAGTCTACAAGACAAAGTGCTATAAAATTATGTAAAACGTTGCATATATGACATGTATTCTCTCCTGCTTTCTTTCAGCATATACCTTTACAACGCAATTAAACAATTAAACAGTCAGGACTTGCTTGTATGACGAGACAGTTTCCTGTAATCTCCGAAAAGTGCTACGGATATCAGGCGTGAATAGCCCTAATTAGTCTCTCCACAGCCAGCCAGGCAATCAGCACAGGGTTCCAGGTGTTGAGCAGTTAATATTTAGAAGCAATATTACCTTGACTGGTGATTCTATCTTTATTTCTTTCCTCCTGCCTTTAGGTATGCTGAGGACCAAAATCTGTAAAACAAGAAATAAACTTGGTCTGGCCTTATTAACAGAAACAAATCAGAATTAAAATGGAACAGCATCCTTCCTGTTGTTGTTGTGAGGACAAGGAAGTAACATGCTTGTATGTCTGAAAACAAATAAAAGTTAACATTAAATGTTGCTATTATCATCCTGTTTATCATCAGTTTTGTGGAATTGTGTAAAATGTGTGAATTACGCTTTGTGACCCGTGAAGGTCTGGGGTAGAATAGGCCTTCAAGCAACCCATGCTTGCCATGAAAGGTGACCGTGCTTATCGTATGAGGGGACTAACGGGATCAAGTGGTCAGGCTCACTGACTTTGTTGACACATGTCATCAGTTCCCAATCAGTCACTTTTTAGTTGTGTGAACAGTTTAATCAGTTAAAACCAGTTTTCAGATGCTCCAGAGTATGTTGCAGGAAACTTTCTTTATGAATTACATTTAGACGTTTTGGCATAGTTGTACCAAGCAATGTTAGTTCAGAAGTTTCTGCAACTGTTTTGAAAATAACAAATTTTGTCAGGATCTAATTTGTGTTTATAGAGGAGGGGTAGCCTAGTGGTTAAAGTCTTTGCTCATAACACTGAAGACCCAAGTTCAATTCCCCACTTGGTTAAAATATTTGAAGCCCATTTCTGGTGTGCCCTGCTGTGATATTGCTGGATTATTGCTAAAAGTGGTGTAAAATTCACTCACTCACTCTACTCTGTTATGTTTGCGGTTTTGCACCTATAAAGTCTTTGGTAATTCTGAGGACTACTGCTGAGGTTGTTTCCTCCCAAACTAAAGGAACTATTTGGTTTGATTCTATTAATCTGTTAAGATAAATGAATGTCGCAGAAACAATCCAATTATATCCTTGTTCCAGGATGAGAAGACAATACAACACAATTTATCTTTTGCTGTTGAATTTCCTTTTTTGTTGCACACTGTTTGTCATTTTTATATATACATTATAAAATATTTTTTACTTACCTTACCATAGGTCTATAGCAAATTACCTCAAGCTTTGCTTAATAGGAGATCTGACGGAGTTGAATTGCATTCAAACTTGAATGGCCACCTCGCAATCATGATTGTCAGGATATAGAAGTATCTGGATCTTCCCACTGTGCATGCGCAAAAACTTTTACTCCAAGCGAAGTCTGTGAGAGACGTGTATGGATTGCTGAAATTTTTTTTCAGAGATCTAATAAAGTTTCACTTTATTTGAATTTCTTGTGTTCTTTTATGGACATTTCAGTGTTGTATGTATACTTTTCAATCTTAGTGTCGATTTTAACGTATATTTTACGTTTGGTACACTTTGCCGGCTACCTCGCATGAGGCATTGTTTTAGTGTCTCCATGTTTTTTACATTCTCTTGTGTAGTTTTACGGAGGAGTAATGTATTGGCAGGTGGCCATGTCTTTTGATATTTTATTTATAAGATCCACCAGAATCACGATTGTATTATTTAACGTATTTTAGTCAATGTCATTTTTTCTGTGAGTGACAGCAATTTCACTTGTCTATTGCAAGCAAGCGTAGCATGTTATGTGGAACAGTCCATTTTATGATAGGGTGTGTGTGGTATTTTCCACCCTTTTCTTATCGTTTGTTATTATTTCAATTGGTTACAGCTGTTGTGTATGACACAACACTTTTGTGTGACTTGTAAAGGACTGAAGTCCCTTTTGCCCAGACTGTACTGTGGATGCCTGCTCCTTGTTACAGCGGTGTGCAGCGTGTGCTGAGCTGTTGACACAGGACTTCAAGACTTACTTGGCGGTTGTCAAGAAGAGGAGAACCCAACAACTTAGGAAGATGTCCAGATCACCAGCATCGTCTTTGGGATCTAGGCTACCCCTCCCCTGCACGCCTGAAAGTCAACCATTGGAGATTCCATTGTCATTGGCAGAGACTACTACTCAGCGAGACAGTGTCTCAGAGACCTGAACGGATACAGACGTCGATGTCTAGTGCAGCGCCAGTAGAGACGACGTTGCAACCTCCGACGCCGATGCCTTTGACAGCTTGGGTGGATTTGTTGAGATGGGACGTCCTTACTCATCCAGACATACAGAGGATTTTGAGGGCATTACTGTTGCCTACCCCTTGAGTGATGCCAGGCATGAGTGAATCGTCGCAGTGCAAGAATTACAGTCGTATGCCAGCGCCAGCGCCTATTAGCGCATCCCAAATAGCTACTGTAAGCAGACCGGCGTCGGGATCGGACGTCCTTACCCTTGGAGTGTTGGGTAGTGCCGATAATGTACTGTGTGACAGGAGGAGAATGGATCGCTCCAGAGGTAGAAGGTCTCGGTCCAGCAGTGGTACATCGAGCACCTGTTGTCACTGACGCTCTCTGTCGAGATCACCAGAGCGGCGGGGTAGATCAAGCCATCGCAGACATAGGGATAGGCGTTCGAGATCGGTGTCACCTCGTTCTAGCCATTCATCATATAGGAGACAGACGTTGGAGCGTAAATCTACTGTGTCATGGATGGCAGATGAACAGTGTTTTTCCCCTGATTACAAGGAGGATCCTATGCAGCTAGGGGATGAGGAGGGATCCTATCTACCTTTGTCATCCATATTCGATTGGATAGCGGATAGACTACCGGATTGTCCTTCTCCTTCGTCAGGTGTTGATACTGACAAGGCCATTAGGATTGAGCCACAGGTGATGATCCCACCTCACCTGATGGTTGCAGATGCCATCTCCTTGTTGAATGAGGATTTCGCCAAAGTATCGTTAAATGCAACTATAAAACCGCCGAGAGTCAAGAAGCAAGAATACAAGATTCACGACTTACACTTTGCGGATTCAGGTGCAGGACTGGACGAGGCTGTTAAGAGACTATCCTCGTCAACATCCTGCAAGGTTCAAGACGCTCAACTGCAAGCTATAGATACAGAATTGAGATGTAGTTTGAAACCGATTTCGGCACTAGCTTCAGCCACGTCGGCAGCGGCAGCGGACTTGCCCAAGCAGAATTAGTTGAGGGTGGAACACTTATCATCGCTTTTCGTCTAGCAAGGCAAAGTTTTACATGACTTCTTGGGCCATGGACCATCAGGACAGCTTTAGCCATGACTACTGTGATTCGCAGAACAGGCTTCCTAGAGGCTTGTTCTTGGAGGAAGTTGATAAGAGTGCCCATTTCCTCTCAAGTGCTCTTCAGTGATGCTATACTGGAGATTTACAATGAGCACGCCGACCTAAGGAACAGTGAAGTATCGCTGTCGAGACTACAGGCAAGTCGGGACTACAGGACAGAGGCAGAAGGCGCTATATCCCTAGAAGGGAATCAGTTAGATCAGCTATCACTAGAGGACGAGGCCAGAGATTTGCATCTTCGGACTGCCGCAGACCAGCTGATTCAAGCCGGGATGTCCCAGCCACTCCCGGTAGAGGGAGAGGGAAGCTCCCCTACTCCAGATGTTGAGGGCGCCACATGTCACAACTGGGACCTCCTGCCCCCAGCCGTGCCAGTGTTCCCAACACCAGTAGGCGGGAGACTGGGTATCTTCTGGAGGAATTGGCCCATCCTCTTAGATCTTTATGTGACTGGTATTTTGGAAAGAGGCTACAAACTTCCGCTGATTCGTCCCCGCCATTAACATTATGTCCAGAGATGCGGATGTACTCGGAGTGGCAGAGTCTGCTGTTGAGAGACAACATGACAGTGCTGCTGGAAAAATGTGCCATCAAGGAAGCACCAGATCCACACCTCTCACCAGGATTTTTTTCGCCGGTCTTCCTCATCCCCAAGAAAGACTCAAACAAGCTCTGAATGATACACAAAATGGCGATGTTCAATGAGCGATATCTGGTAGAGCCACCACACTTCAGGATGGTGTCCCTGGAACAACTACGTCTCAAACTTACGCCAGGGACATGGATGTGCAGTCTGGACATTCAAGACGCTTACCTACATGTCCCGATCTTCCTGGCGCCCAGGAGATACCTCAGGTTTGTGTTCGATGGTCATCATTACCAGTGGTGAGTCCTGCCGTTTGGCATTACTACGGCCCCGTGGCTATTCACCAGAATTACGACTCCCATCACTCGCTATCTACATCTTCAGCAGATAGAATTCAACCCCTACATAGACGATTGTCTACTCAATCAGGGCTAACCTCAGTTTGCTACGCAGACAGCTGGACTTCGCCATACGTCTTCTGGAGCAACTAGGGTGGCTGTTAAACAGAAAGAAGTCGCAGTTACAGCCCACTCAGGAGTGTTCAGATCCCAGATGCAGTGACATCAAGTACGGATTCCCGCCGATCGTTGGGAGAAGATCTTTCGGTTTGTGACGAGAGCCTTGTTGGAGCCATTACGCCTAAGGGAGTGGCAGTCACTCTTAGGCCTCCTAACGTCGGCACAAGATCTATCTTGCAGAGGACACCTGATGCTAAGACCATTGCAATGGTTCATTCTCCCGTATATACAAGAAGACGACATCAAGACTTCCAGTGCACCTGCTTCTTCCAGTGCACCTGCACAGGTACCTGCGTTGGTGGACAATCCGTCAAATGCCTGTGAAGGAGTTTGTTTGAGTGAGTTCATGCAGTTCGTGGAGGCAGGTTGGCAACAACCTAGAGATGGAGGCAGTAATTCGGGCGATAAGTCATTGGACGTCTCGACTGTGACACTCCAAAGTATCGATCGTGTCGGACAACGCAACTGTGGTGTGGCTAATCTGGAAACAAGGAACAACCAGATCCAAGTCCCTTCTAGATCAGATCTTTCTCCTGGCCAGTTTGTTGGATGAAGTGAGAGCTTTGCACATTCTGGGTTGCAGGAATGTTTTAGCCGATGTGCTCTCTTAACCAGGAAAACCGTCTCCAACCGAGTGGATGCTCCACCCGGAGATGTTCTAACTCCTATGCCGAGAGCATGGATGTCCGCTGATAGATCTTTTCACCACAAGGTTCAACACTCAACTTCCGATTTACATGTCACCTGTACCAGACCCAGCAGCTTGGGCAACCGATGCTCTGTCGTTGTCATGGGAGGGACTAGACGCGTACGCGTTCCAACCGCCAGTACTGGTACCAGCAATTGTGGCGCAACTCAAACTAACAGCGAGGATTCGACTGCTTTTCATCACGCCCTGGTGGCCAGCAAGGATGTGGTTCCCAGAACTATGCTGTCTCGCAGGAAGAAACCCGTTCTGGCTTCCAGAGTGGGACCAGTTGCTGCACCATCCCCACAGTCGAATATTACATCTGGACCCAGCGAGATTTCATATCTGTGCTTGGTCCATCTGCATCGGGCTTTGAAGGCCAAGGGCTATTCGTCTCAAGTGGCAAAGATTATTGCCAAGGCGCATAGAGCATCTACTCGATCACTTTATGATGATAAGTGGACTACCTTAGAGAAGTTCTGCCCCCAAAAGTCCCAGAACCCTCTCACAGCATCACCCCAGTTCCTGGCTGAGGTCTTACGATACCTGCGCTGCTCGAAGAAACTCAGAGGGAGTACTATCGGCACCTATCTGTCAGCTTTGAACACGATGTTGGCTGTGAAAGGTGATAAGAAGGTCTCTAAGATCCCAGAGTTGATTGCGATGCTGAAGGCATTAAAACTGGCGGACCAGAAGGCAAAGTTCCGACCACCAGCCTGGGATTTGAACATTGTACTTCAGCATTTGAGAGGTTGTGCGTATGAACCTTTGGAGAGGAAGTCCTTTGATTTACTAACCAGGAAAACTGTATTTTTGCTGGCTTTAGCTACGGCAGCTAGAGTAAGTGAGATTCACGCGTTAGACGTGACCAGGGTCCGTTTTGATCAGACAGGACAAGGCGTGGCACATTTGGGACACTTGTGGGACTTCTTGGCTAAGAATCAGTTACATGGCCAACTGGACAGGTTGGTTACTATCCCGCCTCTGTCATCCATAGTCAGGGCAGGAGATAGAGAAGAACAGCTACTATGCCCTGTCAGGCTTTGAAGTTGTACATCAAGAAGTCAGCAGCACATCGAGGAAGTAGGAACAGGTTGTTCCTACCTATTTCGACATCGATGAAAGGTGAAGTCAACAGAAACACCATAGAGCTATGGCTGAGGAAGCCCATCTTAGCAGCGTATGATGCTCAGAATCTTCCTCACCCGATGACTAATAATCCACATGAGATTCGGGCATTAGTGTCAACTATGGCATTGCACAGCAATTGCTCTGTTCCGGACATCATGGCAGGGTGTTCCTGGAAGTCGTCAATGGTCTTCGTGAGTCACTATTTAGGTGACCTGGCAGTAGCAGACATGGAGGGATTGCAGTCTTTCATACCTCTAGTAGTTGCTCAGCAACTTACCCGTCCGGTTTCCCTTTAAAGTATGAGGATACTTACCTTGGTCTATAGGGGTCTTGTACTTACATGAGTTAAGATGCCGTACCCCTCCGGTGGTTAGTATGTTACCTACTACTCTGATTTTGTTCCAGTTCCCCATTGGAAAGGATGTTGCGGCAGATTGTCACACTAGAGTACCAGTAGTGGTACATGCCCTGAGGCATATGTGGGATTCTACTACATGCTAGCAGTCCTCGGGAATCCTTCACAACCGTTTTAGCTGTGGTATCCATATGCTACAGACCTATGGAAAGTAAAAAAGTTATTAAAATCTAAATATTTTAGATATTTAAATACTTACCTTACCATAGGGCAGTTACTCCCTCCCAACGCTGGATGCTCCTCCCCACTTCAGATTCTTTGGACTGGGAAGTAAGAGTGAAGTTTTTTGTGGAGTCTGCGCGCATGCGTAGTGGTGAGATCCGGATTCTTCCGTATCCTGACAGTCGTGATTGCGAGGAAGCCATTCATGATTGAATCAGATCTCTGATTAAGCGAAGCTTGAGGTAATATGCTATAGACCTATGGTAAGGTAAGTATTTAAATATCTAAAATATTTAGATTTTAATAAATTATATCATGATGAAATATTACATGCTCTTTCCGTGCACATTCTTGAAAAAAAATGGTTGTAATTGGGACTTTAAAGTTTGTGATTTCAGAGTTATTTCAACACTGCATCTTAACATCAGTTTAGGATACAGATTTAAAGTCTTTACACATATTTACTGTCAGTATTGGGCTGAATGTCAAGTACAGTTGGAGGCAGGTCCTTTGGTGTCACTATCAAGAGTTAAGTGATATCATATGCTCCCCATGTAATTAATTTACCTTACTGGTTCCAGATCTGTTTGAGATGGGCTCAAATCTGCATCAAAAATGACTACCAACCAGCCTTTCCAAACATCAGGGACTTTCTGCAAAGCCAAGGTAATGATTGTATTTAGTCATAGACAGTGCATGACGGCACCTTCATTAACATAGAACTGATGTTTACCTGATGTCACATGGTATATAGTGTTGCTTCAGAAACTATGATTTCAGTAATCTCATTTATACATCTACAAAGCAGAAGATCTGGGATATATTTGGTCTTCCGAAAGAGACTAATGGGATTGGGTGGTCAGGTGCACTGACTTGGTTGACACATTGCATGGTATCCCAATTGTGTATATCAGTGCCCATGATGTTCAGCACTGGATCATCTGATCCAGGCTTGATTATTTACAGATGCCTGTCATATATCTGGACTATTGTTTAGTGCAGCTTTAACAAACATACAAACCATTGTTCATGATATTTATGTGAGGAGTTTTTCATATAAGGATTTCCAGTTGTACCATATATTCACCCTGACATCCTGCCTCTTTCAGGAGGTCTGGTACAGTAGTCTAGTGGTTAAAGCATTCATTTGTCATGCTGAAAACCTGGGTTTTGATTCCCCATTTCTGGTGTCCCCTCTGTGACATTGATGGAATATTGCTAAAGGTGACGGAAAACCATACACACTCACTCAATGTTTCAGGCAAACAAAAGTACACACTGCCGATCTACAAGGCACTGATGAAAGGGTCTGATGCAGCCAAGGCATTTGCCTCCACAGTCTATGAGGAAACTAAAGGACAACTGCATGTCCAGGTGGCCAACTATGTGGCTAAAGAATTAGGACTGAAGAAATAACAGGAGACCTGGTGCTATAGAAGAAGAGGCCAGGGTGGGAGGAAGAAATACACAGTCAGCTTTCTTATATTTTACTTTTAATTTGTGGGAGCAATGCTAATAAATGCTAAAATGTCACACTGAAAGCATGAAGAAGTTCAAATTATAGCATAGGTTGTCTTCATTGATGATATAGATTCTAGAGTAGCAATGATGCTTTAGTTTATATGAAGTTGATGAACTATATTTTACTGATCTTTTTATGTCATATCGAGGGAGTCAGTTGTTGCAGCATGCAGGGATAATGGACTTACACGATTGATAAAATGCAAATGACGAAGCCAAAGAGGAAACAGATGAAGAGAAATTAATGGAACATGTGGCAATTCATTCCATTCTCTAGGAAATATTTCATCTGTATGTATATGTATATATATGTATGACTTTCTCTCATATGCATTGACACTGGCCAGTTGTATGCTTGCTGAATGGAATATCCCCTACTGTTTTTGAATGGTAGTATTTATTTTGATTTGTCATTTGAAATTTCATGACCTGTATTTCATGACAGTTCTGTGATTTTAGGGTATATATGAATCTGACTGCTTAGTGATGGTGATCACAATACAGAACCTCTTGCTTCACAGTATTTCACCCAGATGATACAAGACACAAAGTTACACTTTATTATGTTGACGACCGCTTGAGACTGTGGAGCACCTTAATGTTAAATTGTCTGCTCATGATGCTTTCACAAACCCTATGTGAAGCCCATTTCTGGTGTCTACTGCCATGGTATTGCTGTAGTATTTTTGAAAGCAGAGTAAAACTAAACATACTAAATAACTCACACACACACTCACTCACTAATAAATGAAGGTTTCAAATGATAAGTTTTTCTGTGTAAAAATCTTGGTACTTTGACAGTAGAATACAGTCAGTAACTGGTGAAGGACACAGTAGTATTAAAACCACATGAGTTATTTTATTAATTCACACATGATGTAGAGGGAGTTAAGCCCCGTGGTATAGATAATACAAGAAGCTCACATTGGTAGCTGGTAGGCTGATCTCTCAGTACCTACATAATGACAGAAGGAGAGTACCAACAGTACCCCATTCTGGGAAGTAGGTGGTCGCCGATGGATTTTGGTGTACTGATAAATGTCATTAGTCCTTATTCTTGTCTGGGTATCTGGGAGGCCAGGTAATTAAAGTGTTTGCTTGTAATACGAAAAACCCCTGTTAAGTTCCCCTCATGGCTACAGTGTGTCAAGCCCATTGTTGGTATTCCTGTTGTGACATTGCTGAAGGGGGCGTAAAACTAACTTCACTTACTTACTCTTCTTGTCAGGAAACCCTTCAATCAATACCTGGATATAGTTACTGCATACAGAGTTAAGGCCCTTGTAATGTAGGTAAAATGTACTTCATGGGTAAAATATCATCTCTGTCAATATGACGTTTTGCATCACACCTTCTTTCGTATTAGTATCAATCGATTTTCCCCAGACTCATGATTTTTTATCATTGCATTAAATCACATGATTTCTCTCGGAAAATTTCTCTTGGAGACTTCATATGTGTATGTTAAACAGCTCAAATAATATGACCATGTTCAGCTGTGTACATAACCAATGTTTAGGTGTAACTTAAACGCCACTAACAATATGATCACATTTAGCTGTACATGTTAAACAACACTAAGAATGTTTTCATGTTCTGGTTGTTAAACCTCAGTGAGAATGTGATTACATTCAGCTGTGTATGTCAGGCAACGCAAACAATGTTATCACAAATATGTGTAACAAGCTTGTGATATTTGTACAATATACTCAGGGATCAGCACTGTGTGTCCTTTTTTTAATGGATTCAATGTTTTTACCCCCCTCCTCACCTTTAGTGCGAAGCGGGGAATATAGTATTAGGGTCCATCCGTCCATCCAAAGGTACAAAATGGAATATCCTAAGAACCATGGACTACATTCCCACAAATTGGAATATCTTAAGAACAATGGACTACATTCTTCTTATAAGTGGTACCTAGGTTCTTGATAATATGATAAAGGTCCCAGTTTGGTTCGGTGACCTTGACCTTCATTTCAAGGTCACGAGAGGACTTTAATGTTTCACCCTTGTCAGTGAATACACTTAATTTTCAAGGTCATTGCGACATTGAAGACTTCAGCTTGCTAATATTGTCAGCAAGATATCTCAAGAGGGTTTCACTGGATTTTTTTCACAGACCTTCAGGACTTGTTTTGGATCAGCAATTTCTTTATTACTATTTTTTGCATGTTTCATGCACCATGACATTCATGCATGGCGTTAATGCTTGAATGGTTAAACATTTCATATTTCACTTTGATTTTGGCATAATAGCAGACTGTGATGTCATGACAGACATGTCAAAGTCAAAGTGAGTCTTGAAAATATTTGTAAGTTTCAACAGCTGCAGCATAAGATACCAAAAGAGATTGACTGATTGTGTTTTGTTTTTGTTGACATTTAACTCCATCTTAAACTATGGCCTTCACTTTCATGACTTTTTAAGTTTGATTGATAATGTGCGAGGGTGGGGTGGGGATTATGTCACCTTATTGATATCTGCTTGTTATATGTGCTCAAGTTTGCCTTGGTATTTGTGTCCTTTTTTACTATTGAATAATAACTGTAGACAAATTAAAACTTTGAGATCAAAACATTTATGCAAACTGTCCTTCGACATATCATAATGCACCTTTTTAATGAATTTCTTTTCACAGAAGTGTATCACCTGTAATGTCAAAAGACATACCGAGAATCTTTAGTTTTCTGGGTCTTTTGATTTCGATTTATGGTTTGGTTCAAAATTTGTTATCAGTAGACCATCTAGATGGATGGATATGTAGCTAGTCATGAGATCTCTCTGTACTTGTGATCAGTGACCATATTAATAAGCAATTTTGCAGTGGTCTGTAAATAATGGAGTCAGGAGCAGTCAGTACAGTGATAAACAGCATGGACATCGATGTACAAAACTGGGACACAATGAACAAGCCTAACCACCGGATTGCGATAGTCACATTTTCGGACAATCATTCGTTAGTGAAGATCATCATTCTAGCCAGTATTTCTGGGTCAGTTGTGAATTGATGACACGTGTCAACTAAGTAGCTGTCTTTTATAAACAAATCTAACCATTTACGATTTCTTTAAAAATAATGCATCAAGGTAGCTTTGCAGTTAAAGCTCTCCACACCGAGAGGCCAATACTGCTTATTGCTTATTACACGATCTCTGTTTGATCACTTTGATTTTGACATACAAAATATAACAGACTGTGCACAATGTTTTGGAAATAAAACTTTGCGTATGACCCTGGAATGGTTAATGTTCAATTTATTGGTGAATGTGAGCATGAAATGTCATGTTGCATGCCATACACGATTCAAGGTCAGTACCAAGTGTAACCTCCTGAACCTCTGAAGGGGCAGTCTACACCATTCCTCGTGTAAATCAGCTTCCAACTGGGCCAGGTTCTGTACAGGAGGATCCCTTTGTTGCACACTGTTGAACAAGGCGACCATTTAATTTATGGTCCAGGTATGCTCCAAACGGTGAAGATTGGGGTTTATTCAATCCTGAGGAATGTCAGGGGATGCTTGACTAAATATATGTAACGGAGATGGCTCGACAACAGAAAACCAAGCTCAGCTGAGGCTGTAGTTCGGATTTATTGCTGTAGTTGACTACGTAATAACACAAGTCTGAAACAATGTATATGAATTTATTCCTCGCCTGTTGAAGATACTGCAGTGTAATATTTTCACTTCAATATTACACAGGTGTAATATCGCTTGGCATATGACGTCAAAATGGTTCAAAGTTGTGACGTCACAATGCTAATGTTGATGTCGCGAATTTACTAGACCTTGCTTGACTTGAAAGCTGAGTGTCCTCACACTATAGGCACTATAGGCAACCGCAGTTTCTGTCAATTTATGTTGGCGAGTAATAAACAGAATACTAAACTCGCTTCCGTGAAAGACCATTTTCATTAAACTCGTTAAAGATTTAGTATCGAGCTTTCGCTCGTTTGATAACCAAATCATTAACTCGTTTAATAAAAATGGTGTTACACGGAAGGTCGTTTAGTATCCTCTATATATAAATCTCCGGCAAAATAACCCTTTTTATCACATTCAAGTTATTGCACATTGTTCAGATAACAATGGTTCCACTCCCAATGAAAGTATAAAAAGAACTCAAACAAATGGACATCACAAACGTAATGGTTCAGTTACATAATGAGATTCTTAGAACGTGATTACGAACGTGCGCTAGATATAACATCATGTTTTTTTTGTAAAATGTGTTTAAATTTGTCAATTGCACTTCATAGCAAGAAAAATTATGACTCATAAACTTCTTCATGGCGCACGTTCATGATGTTCGTAATCATCGGCACGACTTCGATGTTCAGATGTAAACAATCTCCAGGGGCATGACTTGTGACACTCTTCTGCAGTGACAATCTTTTCCTAAAAACATAAGCTATTGCCCCGACAACACTTCATACCTAAACGCGTTCAACACGGGTGGTCAAAGATGGATAAGTATGAAAATGTAATAGTAGGAACTAAAAACAAAACTCCCCGAGACGGGTGCTTCTTCCAACGACGCCATGTTTTGCTGCGACATCGCGACAAAGCGATAGCACGACACGACATTGCGATACGGCGACACGATATAGCGATATTGCGATACAGCCAGAAAACGAAATAGCGAAAACACGACACGAAATAGCGATAACACGACACGAAATGGCGATAACAAGACACGAAATGGCGATAACTAGACACGAAATGGCGATATCCCGACACGAAATGGCGATATCACGACACGAAATGGCGATGTCACGACACGAAATGGCGATAAAACTGGGCGACATTGCGATATTGCGATAAAGCGAAAAGGCGACATTGCGATATAGAGACACGATATGGCGATACAGCGACATTGCGATAACGCGAAAAGGAGACATTGCGATATAGAGACACGATATAGCGATACAGCGATATTGCGATAAAGCGATACAGCGACATTGCGATATAGCGACACAGATTCAGATATTTTTAGATTAAGAAAGTCTGGGTCTTGTAGTTGTTATTGCATGATGCCTCTGGAAGACGATTTGGAAACAAACAGTTAAAATCATGTGTGGACATGGTAATGTGCACAAAAGGATTAATGAAGCTGATTTCCCGTTTTCCGAAAGTCTACGTCTTGCCGTGTCAAGTTAATGTTTAGTAGTAATGTCATGATTTTTATCAGTTCATAATGCACAAAGTGCAATTTTGAAATATACTAGTATACCTCAATGTGCTAGGCTCGTTCACAGCACATCATCCTGCCGCCGACTTGTATATACTGGATGAAGAACGTGCTTTACGTGCGCATTCTAGTAACATCTAAAGTTTATTTATTTATTTATTTATTTATTTATTTATTTATTTATTTATTTATTTATTTATTTATTTATTTATTTAAAATTAGAACCTTATCTTTTACTTGTTAAAGTTAACACTTTCTCGATTTGGTTGTAGCTTAGAAGTTCGTTTTAAAGTACGACAATGATAAATTTGTGGACGTGGCCGATAATACCGCTTAACCGTTATATTGTCATACGAGCTCCACAGTACTATATTTCGCAAACCGGTTCACCCGATACGATCTGCCATTTTTGTGATGTAGCCAAACTACTAATAATATTCGTATTTCCTCTATATCATTATATATTAATATACTCCGTATTGGGTCCTCTTATGTTCCTTGTTTAGATAAATGAATCACTTATTGGTATCAAGCAACATACTTTTATTTGCTGATGATACCTCCCTTTACATAATCATACGTAACCCCACCGATGCACCAAGAATGTTGAACAGTGATCTTGCTAATCTGTCTCAATGAAGAAATGAATTGCAGGTGTCGTTTAGTCCCCCCAAACCAGTGCCTACGTTATTCACTGAAAGGCAATACCTAGAGCGAAAACAGATTTAATGATGGATGACTATCATAAACATTTAGGGCTACGATTTCAAAGCAATGGTATATAGAATATGCAAATCGAATATCAAGTAAAGAAACTAGTCCTATAATATATTGCTTTTGGAATCTTAAATGTGAACTAATAAACTAAACAGAAAGACTGTATATATCATTCCTCCTTCCTGTCTTTGAATACTGTGACTTCATTTGGGACAACTGATCCCAAGAACAAGGATCAGTACTAGACAGATTACACCTTGATGCTCATCGTACCTTAAGTGAGGCCATCATGGGTATCAGTCATTAAACAAATGACGAAGAAACATGTATGCCATCTCTCTTTCAAAGGAGAAAGAATCATAAATTGTTTATTTTTTATAAGATGGTACATGTTTAACGCCAGAGTACTTAACAAGATAAGCTCCACAAGAAGTGGGCAAAAATACTCACTATTTCCTTCATAATGCCAAAGATACTCAAGACAGCCAGAACAAAAACAACTAGACGAGTTTAACACTATAACACTCTCTTCTTCCATTAGTCATACAAGGCTACAATAATCTGAACGACTATGTAAATCGGCAAAGTTATTGTCTAAATTTAAATTATATCTTACTTATTACACTCTCATTTTCAGAGCTATAAATACTTTAATTATTGCCACGCGCTTTTTCCAAATTATCATGTCCAAACTGAGACTGGGTGTAGTGTTTTAAACTTATACCATTTCGAAAGACATAAAAAGAAAACAGTTCATACCAATGTGGCTTTTTAACAGAAGATACCCCGTACTTCACTTTTTGCCCTGTATTTCGTCATATCAGACATAATATAACCAGTACTTCTACCGCAATAGATTCTCTGTTGAAGAAATAATCTGTGGCAAAGATAACGTATCCAATATTCATGCAGAATTACTTCTTACATCCATTTATCATTTCATAATTCAACTCCAAACGTATGGCTAAATAACACATAAACTCCTTTTCTTGGTTTTGAAAATTGCCTCATTGAATTATACATCCTTTTACAATCTCTTAATCGTGTTTAATTCGTTTAAGCTGTTTTCTCTTGGGAGAGGCATCAATACAGGCCTTGTTCGATCTGTTTGCCTTCCTTTTTGTGGGTTCTCTGTTGTCTTTCTGATGTCTTTTCTTTTTTTTTAAAATAAATACTGTTTAAACCGCATATTTTTAGTTTCGAAAATGTTTATTGGTCATGTGATTGTACTAGCATGAATTTTAAACCATGTGAATTAGAGAAAATAGAGTGGTAGGGCACTTGTTGTGGGGTTAAACAAACCGAAATGGTGGACCCTGCTGCAGACGCTTTTTCTCGAGTTCCAAACATTAGAGCAAAGCATTCAGAAACATGTTCATTTGAGCTCTCCTACAATCACACCTGATTCCTAACTGGCTAGTGGCATTGTTTCAAAAGAAATGAAACAGTAATTTCATGACCTTAAACCATGTGTTCCACTTTCATAATGTATTGCAATACATATTGCAGTACGCTAACGTATATCACAAAACATCGCAATACGAAGATTTTGGTAACACCCAACCCTGCTAATGACTATTTAGAAAAAAATCGGTAAATATCTCAAACATTTCTACATTTAGTGTTATATTTTTTGTCCTTATGTATGGAACAATGTGTCGACGTTGTAATAGTATTAACCACCCCACCATTCAAATACAACATTGACATGGTCAGAAAGCAAACAAACAAACAAACAAACATACATGTTTTTATCTGTTTTCAAATCGTTTACCAGAGGGATCATGCTATAACAACTACAAGACCTACACTTTCTTAATCTATAAATATCTGTAGAGATAGATTGAAACCCATGTGCATTAATCATATACATTGTATTTTATTAACTAGATGTTTCACCACAAAAACATTTACATCCCCGCACATGTACCTTTCCTGTAAAATTCTATTGCTCTAGCCTCAACAAACCTAAAATAAAGTCAATTCCACCCAATTTTGTATCAAATTGTTTAATCTAATCATGTGTAATATTGTATCTCGGACTGTTTAATTGGGCTGTCTCCTCAAACGCTGAAGGTCATCAGTGGGTCCACAATACTGTATTCGGCGTCAAATATATTTTGCTTTAAATTCTTTAAATTCTGAGAGTGACTTACTATACTTACTGAAATTAATTCAGTGTACAATGTAATATTTTCTTATATATAGATACAAGAATAAAAAGTCTTCTACAACTTTTCTTTATGATCATATTATCATTTCGTAAAGAAGAAACAAAAGGCACAGTATGATGGCAAATCCGTTCTGGTGAAATCCTATAGCCTACAAAGTTAGCATGACCATGGCCTGCACAACTATCACAGTTTGAAATATGTCATCACTCATCGTGCTTTTGGATGAGCTATAGCTATTTCTGTAAACTGGATGGTTTTACAAATGCGTTTATCTCACATACTTCACCTATCAGATTCTAAAACAGAATCAGCTTACCCGCTTTTCCATATTTCATAAATGGAAAGGAAGCAATATCGCAATATCGCAATGTCGCTGTATCGCTATGTCGCAATGTCGCTGTATCGCCATATCGTGTCTCTATATCGCAATGTCGCCTTTTCGCGTTATCGCCATATCGCAATGTCGCCCAGTTTTATCGCCATTTCGTGTCGTGATATCGCCATTTCGTGTCGTGATATCGCCATTTCGTGTCTAGTTATCGCCATTTCGCGTCTTGTTATCGCCATTTCGTGTCGTGATATCGCTATTTCGTGTCGTGTTTTCGCTATTTCGTTTTCTGGCCGTATCGCAATATCGCTATATCGTGTCGGCGTATCGCAATGTCGTGTCGTGCTATCGCTTTGTCGCAATGTCGCCTTGATTTTACAGGGCGATAAAGCGATGGCCCGAATCAGCCACCATACGAGCGTGTTTCCAGTATTACCGACATTGCTTCCGATAGGGCCGATGGGTTTCTGTTATTACCGTTAAACTACCTATATCGCTGCAATTGTTTCGCGAGTGGGCTGCGTTTGTTTACATTTGAGATGCAATTCCTTCAAATTTGCTGTAATTCCTAATATCAGATTGTCTTACCATCTATGGAACAACTTGCATCAAACATGTTGTGAGGAACCAAAATTATACACCTGATCCAAGGACCTAAGGTATGTATGCCTTAATTAGCATGGAAATGCTAATTCTCACCAGAAAAGTAAACGTACAATCTGTTTGGAATCAAATATTAATCTGAATCAATTGTAAGTAAAATTATTGACAACAACAACTTCCAACCCTAAGTCAAAATATACCTCCACCAAATACATTAATTCAGCTACAATAAATACTGAATGAACTTTTCACCAATTAAACATATTTTGGTAGTTTATTCCTCCTATGTAAAATCAAATATAACTAACTTGAATTCCACCAAAGTCAATATCTCCTTTCCATGACTTTCAAACCACCTTGCCCACTTGGTAGAAAGACGGCAAGTGAACAAACTTCACACTTTCTTGACCTCATTGCTAATTTGCATAGGAACTACTTCCGACCCATGACCCAGTTATTTGCAACTGATCATGTATGAATCTGTCTGTAGAATGATGGCGGATATATCTAAGTCCATGGACAATACGTTGTTTCAATACTGTGTCAGTGTTGTAAACCTAAGTACGGGTTTTGCATGTTTTTCTTTCATTTTCAAAACCGGCGGAATGTCATAGTAACTGTCGCGGATTTCAAGAGAAGCAGCAATTTAGAGTCTTTCTGTAAAATTAGTACTGTTCAGCAGAAATAGAATTGTCGTTCTTGTTAGAAGTAGTTCTGATGTTCATACGACAAAATGACATCCTTCCAGAGGTGTATGAGTGGCTCTTCGGCTAGTCCTGAAAAGATCAAATTGGTCAGGAATGCTACATGGTGAGTTGAAGAAATGTCAAGTAGCGTGATCAGTGAAGGACGTTTTAGATGAAACTAAAGAAGAATGTGTTTTAGAAAATATTTATACAAGAGATACTGACAACCTCATCTCTGCTGAACTTTTTTTGAAGACTTTTCTTATGAATGTAAGAGGTAAATCCACCTCGTTTTCATCTTATTTGAAGAAAAAGAAAACTGAACAAAAGACAAACAGCTAGAAAAAGATGTTCAAATATTAGAAGGAACAATTAGGGAAAACGTTCAAACTGGCAATAAGAACTGCTTGCCAACTTATCTAAAGATACCCTAACACCCGAACACATAAAAGAAGAGAAGGAAAGAAGGTAGACAAATAAGAAACAAATTCAATGGTATGAAGAGGGGGAGAAACCAACCAAATATCGTTTTCTTTTAGAAAACAGAAATTATACTAGTAAACTTATCAACTCCTTATTTAATGACAAGGAGGATTTTTTAACTGATGATAGGGCTATTTTAAACGGACAAGTTAATTTTCGATCAAAAACTATTTCCTGATAATACTATTAATTGTTAAACACTAACTTTGACACTATAAACCAATAATATGGAGGGGATATCTGAAACAGTAAAGGCTATGAAAATAATTAGCGCCCAGGACTAGCAAAATGTTTCGTCATGTGTAATCCCAAACTGTCATATCTCCTCTTTCTTTCATAATGAACGTGGCTACAGACAAGGAGACCCAGTTTCTCCATGTGTTCGTTCTGGTAGCTTACGTGAGTGAGTTTAGTTTTACGCTGCACTCAGCAATCTCCCAGCAATATGGCGATGGTCTGTAAATAATGGAGGCTGAACCAGACAATCCACTGATCAACAACATGAGCACTGATCAGCGCGATTAGTTGGACCCGACCACCTGATCCCGTCAGTCGCCTATTACGACAAGTATGGGTTACTGAAGGTACATTCTAACCCGGATCTTTATGGGTTTCTGGTAGCTGAAATCCCCGGAATCATGGCAATGGATAAAAAAGAATCAAAATGAATAAGAAATACGCAAATGCTACTCAATTATACTTAGATGGACCTGAAGAACGCTTGAAAGCAGCTATAGAGAAAATTTACAAACATTTTACAGCATGTCTGGACTTAGATCAAAAGTAGAGAAAACTGAAGCAGTCTTGATTGGAAGCAAATTAATGCTGTGCCCAGAAAATAGTCGAGACTAGCAGGAAGATGACTTTAACATTTTTGGCATATATACTGAAAGCTAAAAGAAACGTCGTAATATTTGAACTGACATTGAAGTATTTGAGTGTTTGAACTTTTTAAAAGAAAATAAACACCGAAAGTCAAGTTTGAGGAAAACATGAATCGTGGTTTATAGACGTTTTTTACGCAATAAAGAATCGTTTAAGAATCGATTTGTTATCTATGACCAATCGTATCATGAGATATCTGTCACAGAGGAAATTAGTGAGTGAGCGAGTTAATAGTTATCGTCACATCGTCAATATTGCAGCCATATCGCAGTAATAATGACGAGAACAAGTAATAATGACATTGTAGAATGAACAAATATAAGAAACTAAAACCCTGTTGGCAATGAACAGTAAAACCACTAATATATACCACAGATATCCATTTATTGAATCTAAAACAGTTTAACTATGGTGGACAATATAATATAAAATTGGGCTATAGATTGCCAACAACTGAAGGTAGATCACCACACTAGCGACCATGGGAACTTACATTACTTTTGCTACCTGCATGGACCCTAGCTGGATTTACACCAGATACTCAGTCGTTAACAATTTATGCACATCTAGCCATACATTTAAAATGACATATATACTGTGATTAAAATAGCGGAGAGTCTGAATTTACTTTGAACGTTTGTGGACTTACGTACCCTCTCATGAGGACAATAATTTTACAATACTTCAATTTTACAGCCACTAACAATCTTAGTTATCGATTTAAACTTCCAATCATAAAATATTTATCTATTTACAAGTCTGCTATCAAATCTAAGTCTTTTAAAAATGCTAGAATTAAACGAGAAGTTCTGGTACTAAAAAGATCCTTCATAGTTCGTGATTTGAAATATTTATCCCTTGTGATGGAATATTCGACACAGTCAAGCAAGACATGCTTGACCGTGATTATTTCATCACAAGGGATGCAGAACAGAGGATCCTCACCTTTCAATAAGTATTCATGAGTATATCTCGTATGGCCAATACGACATCGCCGCATGATGACCTCTTCAAATCTGGACTGACAACCCAAGTAGCTATAACCAACATAAGGTTTTATTTCATGTAATTTATTTATGTCCACTTGGGCATCCCACTTCTTTTGCATCAGATCATGGATATTAGATCTAATGGTAGCTTTATAATCAGTGTATGGAATATGAAGTGGTGTCACAGATTTGTTTAGTGCTGCCTTAGCAGCGAGGTCAGCCAGTGAGTTACCAGAGATTCCAATATGGCTGGGTAACCAACAGAAGACGATGTCGTATTTGCCAGTAGCAAGATCATTATACAATTCAATAATTTGTATGAAAAGTGGATGTTTACAAGAAAGATGTTTGTTATCCTGAATCTGAAAATATGATATATTGTTTATATTTAGGGTGTCTTTGAATATATTTAAGAGCCGTCAATATGGCGTTTGCTTCTGCTGTAAAAATAGAGCTGTTATCTGTTATTCTAGTAGATATTGTTCTGGATCCAATGACAGTGGCACAAGATACTGCGTCGCCGTCCTTGGGCCCATCGGTGTCCTCCCAATACGACTACTCTCCAACTGGACTACTTCCCAACTCGACTACTGTTGAAATACTCATTTCAATTAGGCACCCTTTATAATAATGGACTCATTCCACTGACTTAGTTAAGTAAAGAACATAACATTTAAAAAAAAATAATTAAATAACCAGGAAACAGGACGGATTGATAATCCTCACTTGTTTGATCAGCTATTTGTTAATACAAACATTAGTTTTATCTGATTGCATCTTTAAAGTTGTGTTTGTGATGATCCTTAACAGAACTGATCAAAGTATTCTTGTATAAACAAACAAACAAGCTTCAATGCAAAACAAAGGAGTAGTAGCAAGAGGTAGTAGAGAGTTAAATGTCTCAACGTCTCAGTTTTTCAAAACTTAACTATAAAAGATTGGAATGGAAATTTCATGTTATAACTATGGCGAATGTTCAGAGAGCAGAGTTTGTGATATCACAGAGAGGAGCCCGGCAGGTTATACATCAGAGCTATAGATACAAGCTGAACCGCACTGGAGATACTGCAGTCTACTGGAGATGTGCTCAGACTGGATGCAAAGGAAACATCTCTACAGTTGGCGAATTCATTCGTACTGTTACAGGAGCACACAACCACCCACCAGAAGATGAGACATCAATGAAGTTGATCAGCAACCTCCGCAAGCGCTCCCGTGAAGAAACGACTGCAATTCAACAAATCTACAACGACGAAATCAACAACATCCCTGTAGAAGCTGCCGCCACTGTCCCGCCCCTGTGCTCTGTGAAGTCTGGACTGTATCGTCACCGACGCAAGACAACGCCTGCACTTCCAAAGGACCTAGCATCGGTCAACATAGAGGGTTCCTGGGCTAACACCAAAGACGGTCGCCGATTCCTGGCAGTTAACAGTGGCAGAGAAGACAAGATTCTTGTATTTGCGACGGATGAAACACTTGAGATGGCCCAACAAGCGAACATTCTGTATATGGATGGCACTTTCTATTCTTGTCCAGGACTGTGGCACCAGCTGTATGTCATCCACTCCATGGCCGGCGGCAAGATGTTTCCCCTCATGTTTTGCCTCTTACCAGACCGTCGCCGAGAGACTTACACTCGCTTGTTCCAGCAACTGAAAGAAGTTACCCAGGACAGAGTAGGAAGACCCCTCAGCCCAGACGTCATCCAGGTAGACTTCGAGTATCCTGTGCACCAGGCTATTCACGCAGAGTTTCCTACCACCGCAGTCCGAGGTTGTTATTTCCACTACTCCCAGTGTGTCTGGAGAAAGGTGCAGGACTTGGAACTTGTACGTGCCTATAAGGACAACCCTGAAGTTGGACGTTTGGTTCGCCGTGCTGCTGCACTGGCACTGTTGCCTGCAGGGAATGTCCAAGATGTGTGGGTGGACTGCATGAATGACGGCCCTATTGGTCATGCCAAGTGCGAGCAGTTTAAAGACTACATCGTGAACAACTGGGTGGACTTCGGTGCTAGATTCCCCATTGCTGTCTGGAACCACAACAACACTGAAGGGCCGAGAACAAACAACCACCTAGAGGGTTGGCACCATCACCTGAACCAAACTGTGCAGCGCTGTCATCCCAACATCTTCAGTTTCATCTCCACCATCAAGTCCTTGGAATCCTCAAACAGAAGACTGCTTGCTCAGATGATGCATGGTGCCAACCCTCCACCCAGGAAGAGGATGTATGTTCAACTGGACACTCGTCTGCAGAACCTGAAGACCCAGCTGCAGAACAACCAGAAGACACCCTTGGAGTTCGTGGACGCTGCAGGAAGATTGCTGAAATTAGACTGAACACTGTGCACATGATATACCTGTACCTAGCAACATTCAGTGATGACTATTTTGGCTATGCGACAAATTAAATGCGCTATGTGATAAATGTGTGATAAATCTGTAATGTGTTGTATGTAAAATAAACATGAGATTACACGTGTGTTTATATTTTTGTTGAAAATGAACTGATCCAAGAGTCGCATGATAGGGGTGACAGGTAGTAATTAGAAATCAGTCGTCCATTAAGTTTGTGTATTTAATGAGTAGTCCAGTTGGAGAGTAGTCGTAATGGGAGGGAACCGGCCCATCTGTAAATAAGGATCTATAATTGCTATATTTATGTTTTAATTGATTGTATTCTTGTTTATACTGTAATTCATTTGTTTCTGACTTTTTAAAATGATGTTAATGTTAGGTCAACTTGTGGCCTAACCACCTGCCAAGGGGGAGAAGAAGGAAGCTGGGAAGGAGCTATATTATGCAGCTCAACGCTGGCAGCAGAAGTAAATGGTTTTATTCTTAAACCAAGAGGCGGCCCAAGGAAAGATTTCTTATTGTATAAATTCTCATACAAAGGACTGAAGACACAGTTGAATGCAGGGTTGAACTCATTGGAATATTGTTTTGCTATATACTGTAAAGCTAATTTTATACGGCGCTGCTTAAGAGATGGTTCATCAGCCTCGGCGTTCAGCCTGTGAGGTTCGAAAGGAGACGAGACAAAGTCTTAGACCTTGATGATGAACAGAATCTAATAGTGTTAGGTTGCTTTTGCACTACCTTGTGGGACACCCTGATTCTGCTGTAATGACAGACAGGGTTGAACCCACTCTAAATTGAAATTGCCGGTCATGGAAAAAGTTGGATATAAAGTGAGGCAATATCGGCCTCGTAATCCAAAGTCATGCAAATCTTTTAAAATCCCATGTCGTGTCGTACGCATTTTCTAAATAAAAAAAGATCGACACTGCATGTTGCTTATTTATTATGACATTCTTAGCAAAAGAAAACGCACGAGATGATCGATAGTACTTCTGTTTTGTATATCTGTTATTAGGTTATTGGTTTCCAAGTACCAAGCAAGTCGATTATTTATCATGCGATCCATGGTCTTGCAAACACAGCTAGTTAGTTAAATGGGCCTATAATTGGAAGGATCAGAATGATCGCGTCCAGACTTGGGGATCGGGACAACTATAGCATCGCGCCATGACGAAGGGAAAGTTCCAGTTGTCCAAAAGCCATCAAAAGTATGTAAGAGTGTCTCCCAACATGATTCAGATAAGTGTTTCAGGAGTTGATAATGGAAGCAGAAGCAGTGTCGTAGGCCTGATCAAGAGCAGTATGAAGCTCATGTCTCAAAAGGGTTTCATTGTAGTCTTCCCCAATGAATGAATTGAAATTAATAGCTTTCTTTTCTTGCTGTATTTGATATTTTTTGGAATTCAGATCATTAGATGAGGAAGAATGTTTGGCTAACATCTCTGCAAGCTTATTTGCAATATCTGATTTAGTGGTTAATAACTGTTTCCCATCTTTTTAGATGGTGAATGTCAGATTTAGAGCCCTTACCTTTGGTTTTCTGGATCATATTCCACACCTTTGATATCGGCGTACGCGCATTGATTTTTGATACATAATTTCGCCAAGATTGCCGTTTACTTTGCTTGAAAGTACACCGTGCTTTAGCATTGATAATTTTAAATTTATCTAAGTTGTAGATATCAAAGTAGGTTAAGACCTCTTTGTCCATGTGCAGTCAGTCTGGCAAGCAATTGTTTGAAGAGATACATGGTTTGTCTTCGGGTCTGAAAGTCGTGTAGACACAGTGGTGGCTTAAGTAGATCCTGGCTGTTCTTAAGCTAGAACAATCTTCCGTGCTTCCAGATAACTTGCATTACGGTCATGCTTTATTCGAGAGATTTGAGATTGAAGTTTCCATGTAGGACATTCCTTTGACGAGGACGGATGGCCACCAGAGCAGTTGACACGCGAAGGTGGATTTGTACATGACTTGCCATCCTCGCATGTTCCACCACATCGAGGACAAGCGGCTGGATTACGACATGACTTAGATCCGTGGCCAAACTTCTGACAGCTGTAACATATCAGGGGATTCGGAATGAAAGCATCTACCATTAAGTTACAATATCCAGCCTTAGGTGATTCAGGATGAGCCGGAAGACCAAATGCAAACAAGTACGTATTTATCTTGACCGTTTCATTGTCTTTCTCCATTGTAAAACGTTTTACATCAATAACATTTTGTGATTTTTGTTCGAAGACAATTTCAGCTTCGGTCATGTCCGGTAGACACCGTATTGCATCTCGTACAATCTCCTTGCCGCTGTTCAAAGTCCTGTGAGGAGAAATTTGCACAGGAATATTCGCTAAAGATTCGGTGGAAAGGAGAATCTGTGACTGAATGTATTTCCTGCACTCAATCAAAAGACAGCCAGAACGGAACATTTTAACTTCTTTAACTTCCCCAGCTAAACCTCCGATACCCTTTGCAATGGCAAATGGATTCAGCTGTAGAGGATTTCCATCAGTGGAAGACATGACTGGAAATCTAACCCAGTGATCAGAGTTCATTTTTTGTGTTGAAGGATCGTCATCTTCGGAAGAGAGTGGTTCATGAGTACGTTTTTTGTAAGGGGGTGCCATGTTAGTAGTAGTTATGTTTCATCCATCTGGCTCCCCACACACCACGGAGTGTCAACAAGGACGATGCCTTACACCTGTGGATCTCCAAAAGATGGCACCAAGGATACCAGGTGGATATACTCTAGTAGAAACATATCTTTAAAAGACATATCCTACTAGATTGGCCCATGAGCCACCGCCTTGTGGCATAGGACTCTAGGCAATGTAATTCTATGACACGTTAGAACATACAAAGTCAAAATGGTCAAAATTGTTCTAACCTTTTTTCAGTTATCAAAAATAATATCCATGCACAGGGCACGGCGTGACCAGCCGATTGATAGAATCGGGCCGATTCTACCACCCATCTAGGTGAAGTAAAGGCGACGTGGTGTGTTGAGCAAGAGGAACACGGTTCAGACTCCTACTGCCCTCAACCAACAGACTACCGTCCTCCGCCGACACGGGACGCAACCCACTGCAAACAGGTTGCCCAATTCGGTCGCTCCTTGCAACCAACAATGGGGTGGACCTAGCTGACCCGGGTCCACACGGGGGTTCGAACGGCTCTTTGCGTTACCCAGCACCCACCACGAGGAGGTGGCCGTTCACGGGTGCCAAGTCACCACGATGAAGAATAAAGAAAGAGCTGAGGCTAGTAGAAAAAATGCCTCGCTAAGACATAATAAGGGCCAAAGTGGTATGTTGAGCAGAAGAAACACGGTTCAGACTTTGTTCAAATGGATATTATAATTCAAGTACATGTATTATAGAATTCAAAAAGAGACGCGATACTGATTTATTATAATGTATACACTTGCAGTTGAATCCCCTCAAATATTTATGAAGATGGACATGCCTATATTTTGTTTAATGCAAACGAGGTTCAGAAGATTAATAATGGACGTGACTCCATAAAACAGGTTGTCCGATGATATAATAGCGCAATAGTTTGTATTACACATGTCCCTGGACAAAACTTTACCTGGACATGCATTCTGCCAGAGGCTGCTATTTCGAGGTTGAAAGAGGTGTTCAAATATCTCTTTTTTTAGTGTAGTCTGATTGACTGATTAAACGCATCACATTATCCTCCTTTTATTGGCTATGGATCTGATACACGTGATCATTACACTGGATAAGATAATTACAGAGATCAAATACAAACGTTTTTTACACAATGCTGATGTAAATTGCATTGAAAAATCACATCAAATCAACATGAAACTTTCAAAAGCTTGAACAAAATGCTCCAGTTGCCTTTGTATGGTGTATGTGTAATGTGTAGTAATGTGTAATGTGTGTGTGTGTGTGTGTGTGTGTGTGTCTATGTGTATGAATAATTTAATTTAGAAGAAGGTTTTGTAACCTTGTCACCGTTAATTCAATCAATGTGCAAGAATAGTATTTTAGTATTCACTCCATATGACGAGTAACAAACACTTACTTCCTGTAACAACATCTCATGATCTCCTTTCTCGCAGACATGTATTCATTTACCTGCATAAACTGTTTGAGAGGCATTCTAGAAGTTGCTGAGATAAAGATGACAAGAATTTTTTTTATGGATGATCAACTTCTTTATTGCAGGGTAGCGACGTTTCGGTATAGATTCTTATACCGTTTTCAAGCGTGTGGGGAATGGCAGGGGGAGTACAATATATATACAGCAGAGATGAGCATGTGATGACAATACAACAATAACAGGATTAACAATAACTATTTGAGGTAACAATACATTAGAGAAGTGTTGAGGTAAGCTGATTAAGGACTGAAGCCAGCGGGTGAGTTGACAGAAGCCAGAGTGAGATGAGTGGATTAATTGGTGGAAGCCAGGGTGAGTTGAGTGGATAAATTGAGACTGGGGGCCAGAGTGGGTTGATTAATTAGTGTTAATGATGCAGTTGAATGCCGGAGAGACAAAGACGCCTTGATCCCTGTTGATTGTTGGGTTGTGTCTGCGGATTTGTACTGCTTCAGCAAGTTTGCGTTGTTTGAAGTCATGTTTGTTGCTAGCAAGTGTTGTGACAGTGTCCCAGTTGATGTTGTGGTCAGGAAATTTGGTGATGTGTTCCGAAATGGCTGATTTTGTGTCACCTTTGTTTGTGGAGGTTTTGTGTTCTTTGATGCGTATGTTGAGTGGTCTGGATGTTTCCCCAATGTAGTTGCTGCAGCAGCTGCAGCTGCCGCAGCTGCAGCTGATGTTGTAGATGACACCTTTGTCATTCTGCCCCAAGCTAACGACCCCTCCGCTCTCCTTCAGCACCTTAACCAGCAACACCCCCGCATTCAGTTCACGTTTGAGACTGAAAGCAACTCACAACTCCCCTTCCTTGACGTTCTCGTCACCCGCACTACTGACAACACCATCCAAACCTCTGTCTATCGTAAACCCACTCACACTGACCAATACCTCCACTTTGACTCAAACCACTCACTCCGAACTAAAACGGGCATCATCTCTACCCTCACCCGCCGTGCCCTAAACCTATCCTCTGTCTCTCCTCAACCCGAACTAAACCATCTCAAGCATGTCTTCACTCAACTAAACAACTACCCTCCCCAACTTGTTAACCGTGTCATTAACTCCACTGTCAACCCACCTCCCAAACCCACTACTACCAAGCCTGATCCCGCTCCCATACGCATCTCACTACCATACACCGGCAAAACATCACACCACATCAGTCGCCTACTCAAGCAACAAGCAGGCATTGACACCTACTTTACAACAGGAACACCCCTCAAAACAATCATTAAGGCCAACGGTAGGAAACACAGTACACAACAACAACACCCTAAAGGCGTCATCTACAACATCAGCTGCAGCTGCGGCAGCAACTACATTGGGGAAACATCCAGACCACTCAACATACGCATCAAAGAACACAAAACCTCCACAAACAAAGGTGACACAAAATCAGCCATTTCGGAACACATCACCAAATTTCCTGACCACAACATCAACTGGGACACTGTCACAACACTTGCTAGCAACAAACATGACTTCAAACAACGCAAACTTGCTGAAGCAGTACAAATCCGCAGACACAACCCAACAATCAACAGGGATCAAGGCGTCTTTGTCTCTCCGGCATTCAACTGCATCATTAACACTAATTAATCAACCCACTCTGGCCCCCAGTCTCAATTTATCCACTCAACTCACCCTGGCTTCCACCAATTAATCCACTCATCTCACTCTGGCTTCTGTCAACTCACCCGCTGGCTTCAGTCCTTACCTCAACACTTCTCTAATGTATTGTTACCTCAAATAGTTATTGTTAATCCTGTTATTGTTGTATTGTCATCACATGCTCATCTCTGCTGTATATATATTGTACTCCCCCTGCCATTCCCCACACGCTTGAAAACGGTATAAGAATCTATACCGAAACGTCGCTACCCTGCAATAAAGAAGTTGATCATCCATAAAAAAAATTCTTGTCATCTTTACCTGCATAAGCCCATGACGTTGCTAGCAATTGTTTTCAAATCACTTTAATACTTCTTCTGATTAACAGAGAAAGTAACCTCTCTCGTTACCAAAGATAATCTTTGATCATTACTGCTAAATTGATTGAAATAATAGGTACAGCATGAATTTAAAATGTAAAACCGCATATGTGAGTCTCTCGCTGAATGATATATATATAGGTGCTTCCTGCTGACGACCATTTGCGGCTCTCGCTGAATACGAGGTGTTTTTTATTACCGCCCAAACGCGGCTCTCGCTGTGAGAAGCTAATTAATTTGACGCACATACGCATCTCTCAGCCTTAATAAGTTAACTCAGTCACTGTCTCACTCACTGTTACATTCAGTATAACTGTTACTCACTCTCGTTACATTCAGTATAACTGTTACTCACTCTCGTTACATTCAGTATAACTGTTACTCACTCTCGTTACATTCAGTATAACTGTTACTCACTCTCAAACCAAGACTTTGATGAATTGATATTATATTTGTGACCCACTACTTTAGATTCGACTCAGTTGCCTTGTACATGAAACCTCTATTGTGAATCATTGTATCTTGTTCTCTGTTGAATATAAAATACTGCACAGTTTAGATTTGTCTGTGTTATACTTTGCTGGTTGTGAGGTGATTTCTTATACTTTTTGTCACGGCAAATTTTAACAAATGTGTGAAACCCATTGCTCGTGTCCCCCGCCGTGATATTGCTGGAATATAGCTAAAAGAGGTGTAAAACCATACCCACTTACTCTCGCTTGTGATGGTCACAAATACTTGCACAAACCAGAGTCAAAACAAACTCTTCCATTTCACTGGTGCCAACGGGATGTAATATAAGAATGACGTATCCATGATTTGTTGACAGATACATTGGAAGCATCGATTCGTGTCATCCAGGAAACATCTTTAATATTTTATCATCATTCTTCAGGGTGGTATTCCAGCATCAATTTCATCTGAACGTCATGGCTTCTGGTTGCGAGTTTGTTCTCATCAGTTTTCAACTTGTACTTTCTGATCAAATGTATTCGGGTATCGCCTTAGAGAAGATAATTATATCCAAAATATCTTGTGCTGCCATATGTACTGATCAAGGGTCCTGCTCATCGTTCTTTTACAAAAGAGATGAAAGGAATTGCTTTCTATTGGACGTGAACACCACAGGCCATCACAAGATGGCCCCAATACTTGGGATGAGACAGTATAAGAAGATTTCGAGTGAGTATCCTTTCAGTTAGTAGCATTCATTGTATAGTCAGAACGTCAACACTTGGAAATAATTACTCGAATACCTGTTCAAAAAAATCCATGGGGAAGAGACGGCAAAATACTGATTCGTTTAGTTGGGTTGTTGTGAAATGTCCCATTCAGCAATATTCCAGCTATATGACATCGGTACATAATTGAGTCTGGGTCACACAATCCAGTGTCCAAGAGCATGGACATCGATCTAAGAAATTGTGATACGATGACATGTGTCAGCCACGTCAGCGAGAGTGACCACCCAGTCCGACAAGCATGGGTTACTGAAGTGGTGAAGAAGAAACTGAAGAAACGTAATCGTATAGGTCACAGAGTTCATTTTTTGGGTTATGTGACAAATCCATGTAGAAGTGCTATACCGGATAGGCCTAGACATCATGATGGTCAGCGACCTAAGATAGCCGGCCAGCTATTCTAAGTGTCTTCCATAAATATTTGAATGTTCGCTACCCGTTCAAGGTTTCTGTTTTTATGGTGGATACATTTAGTGATTAAGCACCCTTTAAATACGTTTAATCGAAGTATAGACTCTTCTGTTTCTAAACCATATTCGTTTACAAATGTCACTTTAATATCTATCCTTTATTTATCATAGTGAGTGAGGTTAGTTTTACCTCTCTTCTAGCAATAATCCAGCAATATCAGAAAGAGGCTTTACCGCTAAGGTACCCCACTGCTCCTTCATTTATCACAACTGCAACGTAATCATAATATTAACTTGCAGGAAATATTCACCATTCACACTTAAGACTTTACACATACCAACAGGATTTCAGTAATTTCCACTCAATCCGATTTCCGATTTCCAATCAATCTGTACATAAAGAAAAACGTATTGCAACACCGAACATACGTAGCTATGAAAGTACTTCAAGTAAAGCCGTGCAATTTTTGTTGACGAAAATAGTAAATATGACATGTATGCAGCATCATACACAAATAGCACTGTCTCAATGATTTTTGTGCGAGCATGAGATACATAAGAAGCAAGGTACCCGCTCATGCAAAGCGTTTCAGTATCTTAAGACGCACGACATGAGCAGAATATATGTTGATTTGAGTGTCAAACCACATTGCAAACAAACATTATATGGTTATACTGATCTATCGATACGTTTGTGCATATAATGAGACCACGAAAAGTATCCGAAACCAAACGATGGCAGATTATTGGAATGAGGGATGCAGGCCTGTCATACCGTGAAATTTCACGAAGAACTGGACACCAGTTTAGCACTGTAAGCCGCATAGTGAAGAAGCATCAACACACGAATGACACCAAAGACCTGAAACGTACAGGACGACCCCGTTGCACATCCAGAAGAGAAAGGCACCTGTGAAGAGTCACCTCCTCTTCTCCCGTGTGGACCCGGGGCACAATGTGTCCACAGCACCCCATTGCTGGTCGTAAGAGGCGACCAAATTGGGCAACCTGTTTGCCGTGGGTTGCGCCCCGTGTCGGTGGAGGACGGGATCCTGGTGGTTGAGGGTAATTGGGCTTTTAACTACGTTCCATTTGCCCAACACACCACTTCGGCCCTTACTTCACCTACACGGGTGGTTGAACTGGCCTGGTTCAACCAATCGGCTGGTCATGCCAAGCCCTGTGCATATATTTTATATGATTGCACAACCTCTTTACTTGGACTTTTTTGAAAATATGGTCTGGGCACCCTTATTCATAGAAAAAGATTTCACTTCGTGATACGTTTTTCATAAACTTTCCCTAGAATCTTATGCCAAGAAGGCGGTGGCTCATGGGCCAATCTGGTGGAATGATTATACTTTTAAATTTTCTGCTGGAGTATATCATCCGGGTATCCTTGGTGCTGCAAGCTGGAGATCCGCTTGTTTATAGCATTGTCCTTGTGATACTCCGTGTTGGGTGGGGAGCTCGGATGATGAAACAATTATGAACTCACTATGGCTTACCAGACTCCCTCGAAAAAGACCAAACGTCAACTCGATAATGACAATGAAGAGAATGAATCCACTGTAACAGAAAATTGGCCACGTTTCGTTGTTCTTGACTGTTGACGAGACTCCACTGAAGTTGAACCCTTTTATTATTTCTAAGGGTATATAGGCAGGCGACGTTAAGAACATCAAACGCTTGCGTTCAGGATCTCTACTGATATAATGCAATCGAAAACAGCAGGCCTCCAACCTACCGTCAATGCAAACATTGGCTGGCATTCCTGTCTCAGTAACTGCCCATAGAACCTTGAACACCTGCAAAGGCATCATATGAGATAGAGACCGTTTGTTAACTGACATGTCAGAACTGGACATTGCGTCGGAAATGACAGATCGAGGTGTGACATATGTTAAACGATTTACTACATGGAAAAACAATGAACTGATATCCACAAACACATATGTTTTTCCATTCTCATCTCCAAGTATCCCCCAGTCTGTTAAAGTGGGTTACTGTAATATCGCAGTTGCAGTATACATCCCAAATCCACTGAGGTATTTTCGATGCCAAAAATATGGTCATGGAGTTAATATCTGTACACAGCCAGTGACATGTGCTTATTGTAGTGAAATGTCTCATGTAACGGAAGACTGCACTAGCACTGTCAATAAATGCACAAATTGTTCAGGCACTCATTCGTCTTTTTCCAAAGAATGTAAAATATGGCAAAAGCAAATGGAAATAAACAACGTGCAATTCACTCAAAATGTTTGCAGATGCTAAAGAGATTGTGGAATCAACGCTACCTAATACGACTTATGGATCAGTCATCAGATTACCTTCTGAAACCATGACTAAAAAAAGTATCCACTTCATCAAGTGTTACTCAAACACACCTGACTTGGGTTAAAACTGATAACCCGAAACTTTTCACGCCTGAACAAACTACTCAGACTTCAGAAACAAATATGAACGCTCGTGTATCATCTTCAGTTCAGGGTGAAGAACAGAGATTGGCACAATCTACAGAACATTCTCGATCTGAAACAAATTTAAAGTCTAAAAGTACTGTCAAACCGAGAACAGGTAATGGGAAAAAGACTGAGGGTTCAGAGAATCGTATAAAATTATTCAATAAATATGGTTCACTCGAAGACATGGATATGTCAGAAAACATCCACCACAGGGCACATAGTTTGTCGCCCTCCAGGAAAGTGAGGCGTAGATCCCCAATCAACCTACCAAAAAGATAATGTCTTCCAAACATATAGTACAATGGAATTGTAGAGGATTGAAGACTAATTATAATGAGTTACATCTGTTAGGCACCCGTAGCTCGCCAACCTCCCGTTGTGGACCCGGGGGCATATTTGGTCCACCAACCTGTTGGCCGTGGGTTGTGGCCCTGCCTCGGTGGAGGAGGGGATCCTGGTGGTTGAGGGCAATAGGGGCCTGCAACCGTGTTCCTGTTGCTCAACACACCACTTTGTCCCTGACTTCACCTAGACGGGTGGTTGAATGGGCCCGGTTCAATCAATCGGCTGGTCACGCCAGGCCCTGTGCATAGTTAGTATTATTGCACATATATATTTTTCTGGTCTTGGCTATTCTAAATTCAAATTATTCATGATATTGCTTTGCCTAGAGCACTATGCCAGAGGGTGGTGGCTCATGGGCCAATCTTGCATTAGTGACCTCCAGGTTCTAATTGTCTTCAGAAATTGTCATGGATGGAACCAACCTGACATTTATTCTGTTTGATAGTATTGGCTACCTGTGTCTGTATTGTTTGAGTATAACATCCCTGTAACCCTGGTGTTTCATCGTTGGTTTCCACTTTAACACCGTCCTTGTTGACACTCCATGGTGGGTTGGGAGCAGGGATGTCGAATCTACATCCATTCATTATGGCTTCCCAACAACTCTCTGGTTCTCGATCTAAATCCAAGAGAAAGCATGCAGACTTAGAAACTGTCTTGTCTTCTTCTGATGAATCAGAAACAACAAATTTAGATTCTTGGCCCCGTTTCCTGGTCGTACAGGGAACTGAAGGACAACCATTAAAACTGAACCATTTTGCAATATCAAAAGCAATTGCAGGAATATGCGGCGAAGTGAAAAACGTTACTCGTCTTAGAACAAGTTCCTTGCTGGTGGAATGTGCCAGAAAACAACAGGCAGTTAATTTGCTTAAAGCTCGCCATTTTGCAAATACAATGTACAAGGATTACAGCAATCCTGTGTCACCACACAGAACGTTGAATTCGTGTAGAGGCATTGTTCGTATTCTTGCAAAATGTCTCTCGGACATGTCAGAAGTTGATATCGCAGAACTTAAATCTCGAGGTGTCACCTCTGTGAAATGATTCACAAGAAAAGATGGCGATAACACTGTCAAAACAAACACATATCTGTTGACGTTTTGTCTTGGTACAGTACCAAAATCAATGAAAGCTGGGCATTTTAATATTGAAGTGGAAGTCTACATCCCTAATCCACTTCGGTTCTTTAAATGTCAGCTGTTCGGACACGGTTTTAACACGTGCAAAAACTCCCCAAAATGTTCTCGTTGTGGTGAGAAACATGTGAATGCCGACTGCACAAATACCATCAAATGTGCAAACTGTCATGGAGATCACATGTCCTCATCACGATCCTGTCCAGTCTTTGAACAACAAGCTCAAATTCTCAAACTTAAACACACAAATAATATATCTTTTGCTGAGGCAAAGAAACTGTTACCAGTCACAGATAGAATCTCCACACAGAAAACCTACTTTGCTGTTGTATCTACCTCCCGTCCAACAGTTGATCACGAGTACCAGACCTCCGTTTCCTGGGTCTCAGAAAAACTGAACATTCTGTATACAATTTCTGACGAGGATACAGGAACATCCACCCAGACAGACATGATGCCTGAACCAAAAAAAACACCATGAACCTGAAAAGAAAACAATGTCCAGAAAAGAACAGAAACAACAAAGACGAAAGGAAGCCAGGGTCATTAAACATATTGAGGTGCCTTTACCATTACAAGTGCCTGTAGAGGTTCATAACACCTATGAACCGCTAAATATGGAGAAAAGCCCTTCACAGTCATCCCAGCACAAAGGGACTTCGTCTCGTTCACGCTCTCCTATTGAGCCCCCATGAGTTATAATGTTATCCAGTGGAATTGCAGAGGCCTCAGAAACAATTTTAATGATCTTCAACTATTACCACAAGATTTTAAATCACCAGCTTTTAGTTTACAAGAGACATACCTGGAAAGTACAGATAGATTTGACTTGCGTCAGTATACTAGTAACTCATTTCATTCGTTTTCACCTCCAGGTGATAAAGCCACTGGTGGTGCTTCTATTTTGGTGAGGCAGGGTGTTATTCATAGCCCTGTTCCACTTAAAAGCAATCCTCAGGCTTCATCATCATAACGTTCACGCTTTGTTCCCTGTACATTTCACCATCTTCAGCTGTTCAGCCGTGTGATCTTCAGGAGCTATACGACCAACTTCCCAAACCCTGTATTATCATGGGTGATCTTAATGGACATAACCCTTTATGGGGAAGTACTGATACTAATAATGAAGGGAAAGCACTTGAAGACTTCATAACTAATAACAACGTATGCATATTTAATGATGGATCAGCCACTTATTTACATCCTGGTGCAGGAACGTATTCTGCACTTGATTTGTCACTCTCAGATCCCGATATATACAATGAGTTTGAATGGTCAGTCCATGATGACCTTTGTGGAAGTGACCTTTTTCCAACACTTCTCACAGCTATAAATCCGACTGATAACCCACCTGCAACCAGGTGGAATTTTAGTAAGGCCAACTGGCCATTATTTCGGACACTCTGCACTGAAAACTTGAATAATGACGTTTTTGCCAATAGTCTGGATCCGATTCAGGTATTCTCTGATAAACTGAAGAATATAGCTAATGAAACTATACCTAAGTCCTCTGCAACCCCACACGTTCGTAAACCATGGTTTAATGATGAATGTAAGCAGGCCAGAAAGAACAGGAAGAAGGCCGAGAAGTGTTTTCGGCGACTTCCTACAGTCCACAATTTACACAAAGTTAAAATTCTAAATGCTAAGGCTCGACGCGCCGTCAAACAGAATAAGCGTCAATCTTGGCGAAATTATGTTTCCAAGATAAATTCCCGCACACCAATTTCAAAAGAATGGAATGTGCTCCAACGAATAAAGGGTAAAGGTTCCAAATCAACTGTCCACCATCTGAAGGATGGTGACGATGTTTTGACAGATAAGGGTAATATTGCCTGTGTAACTCTCGCCAAACATTCGTCTTCATCAAATTACGTCTCTGAGTTTCAGAAATACCAGAAACAGCAGGAAAAGAAAAAGAAATAACTCTGACAATGGTGAAGACTATAAAGAACTATTTTCATTACATGAGCTATATACAGCCCTTGAGCAAGCTCATGATACAGCAACAGGTTCTGATGATATTCATTATCAACTTCTGAAACGTTTACCTGAATCATGCCTGGAAACACTGCTAAATATATTTGACACGATATGGACTACAGGGACCTTCCCAAATTCATGGCGTCAAGCCACTGTAGTTCCTATACCAAAGCCTGGCCGGGATCATACTGATCCTTCGAATTACAGGCCAATCTCTTTAACTAGTTGTGTCTGTAAAACCATGGAACGAATGGTAAACAATAGATTGACTTGGTATCTTGAAACCAATAATTTTATAACAAATATTCAAAGTGGCTTCAGGAAAAATCGTGGTACCATTAACCATTTGGTACGTTTAGAATCATTTGTCAAAACCGCTTTAGTAAAGAAACAACATGCAGTATCGATATTTTTTGATTTGGAGAAAGCATACGATACCACTTGGAAGCATGGCATTTTAAAGGATTTACGTGACTTTGGTTTAAGGGGTCGTCTGCCTCTTTTTATCTCACAATTTTTAAAAGACAGGCAGTTTCAACCCTGTCTGACCATTATAATCAGGATCAGGGTGTTCCACAAGGCAGCATTTTGTCTTTAACACTTTTTAGTATCAAGATAAACAGTTTATCCAAGGTTTTAAATGATTCAGTTGATGGATCATTATTTGTGGATGATTTTAATATTTCCTATCGAACAGCAATTGCAATTGTGTTTAAACAAAATACATAAATGGTGTCTAGAAAACGGCTTTAAATTTTCTAAATCGAAAACTAATTGTATACACTTTTGTAGAAAATATAAGACGCATAAGGACCCAGAACTATTTTTAAATGGTTCTCTCATCAAAGTTGTAAAGGAGGTCAAGTTCTTGGGTCTAATTTTCGATTCTCACTTAACCTTTTTTGCCGCATGTCAAATCACTAAAATCAAAATGCTTGAAGGCCCTCGATTTACTAAAAGTGGTATCCAACTCAAAGTGGGGAGGCGATCAAGCAACTCTCCTACATTTATACAGATCACTAGTCCGTTCAAAACTCGATTATGGCTCCATCGTATATGGTGGAGCTTGCAAAAGCAACCTTAAACTTCTTGATTCTGTCCATCACCAGGGTTTAAGACTTTGTCTTGGGTCTTTTAGAACATTACCTATCGACAGTCTCTACGTTGAGGCTGATGAACCATCTCTTGAGCAGCGTCGTATAAAATTAGCTTTACAGTACATTACTAAATTATACTCTAATGAATCTAACCCTGCATTTAATTGTGTCTTCAATCCCCTTTATGAAGATTTATACAACAAGAAATCTTCTCTGGTTCCACCTCTAGGGCATAGAATTAAATCCTCTCTTTCTTCAGCCGGCATTCAGCTGGAAAACATAGCTCCCTTCCGTCTTCTTTCTTCTCCTCCTTGGTAGTTGGTTAGGCCACAAGTTGACCTAACATTAACTTCATTTAAAAGATCAGAAACTAATGAATTACAATACATACAAGAATATAATCAAATGAAGCAAAAATATAGTAATTATAAATCCTTATTTACAGATGGATACAAGGACGGTGGCGCAGTGGCTTGTGCCACTGTCATTGGATCCAGAACAATATCTTCTAGATTACCCGATAATAGTTCTATTTTTACAGCTGAAGCTAACGCCATATTAACAGCTCTTAAATATATTCAAAGACACCCTAAACGTAAACAATATATGATCTATTCAGACTCTCTTTCGTGTCTTCAGGCTATTAAACACATTTCTTGTAAACATCCACTTTTAATAGAAATTATTGAATTGTATAATAATCTTGCTACTGGACAATACGACATCGTCTTCTGTTGGTTACTCAGCCATATAGGAATCTCTGGTAACACACGAGGAATGGCGGCGTTTACCGCAACGATATATCCAACGTCTAGTCCAGGGTATGAGGAGAAGGATGAATGCCGTGATTGCTGCCGCTGGGGGATACACAAGATATTGACTGTCCAGGAACTGTGATGATTACCCTTCGATTAGAGACAATTTGCAGTTTGAAATCCCAGCTAGCATTTCCGCTACAACCATAGTTAATTGTGTAGCAATATTTGTGAAAACTAGCCTTGTTTTGTTACAGAGACAAAATGCATCAGATGTCTCAATTTGAAAAAGTTCACTTGTTATTCAGATTCACTGAAGATGATAAGGTTCACTGAAAAGATTTTGTCTGGTTTTTCATGCGCGAAAAACCACACTTCGACTTTACGCAAAACTACTATGTTGAAAATCGGGTGTTGCAGTACTTTTTTCTTTATATATATTTTGAACATAGCATTATGATAAGTGGGTGATGATTGACAAATTTTACAAATTGTTTGGCATTGTTTCTCTGATACCTCTCCCAGTTATGCACCATGTATTTACTAGCTTTAACCGTTGTTTTTTCATGTGAAGCTTTGATACATATTTTCATTGTGTATTGCCGTATGCAGACCTTTGTCATGTTTGCCATAACCGGATTAGCATTCATTTTCAAACCTAGATTTAAAGTTTGATACCTCGTCAAATGCTGCTTAATAATAGAGTATTTGGAATATATGTTTTTTTATTGTAATTGTACATGTGTCGACACTATTTTCCTAATCTCTTTTATGTTTATTAGGTTTTGAAATATGACCACCTCCTCAAACAGGGAAACGATTGTAAATTGTCCAATATTTTCCAGTTTATATATGTTCATATTATCGGTACTAAAAGGAGATATGCATCCAGTATGACAATTATTGGATTTACATTGTTACAATCTGAACACCTTAGAAACTTTCAGTATTTCAAATCAAGAATATGCGTTTGAACAGTTTATATATGTTCCTATTATCGGTACTAAGAGAAGATATGCATCCAGTGCGTCAAATACAGGATTTACATTGTTACAGTTTCACCAATGTCTAAAACCTTGTTCATATGAACTCATAAAGGTCTGATTAAATTTGCTTGGGGAAATCTTCGCATTTCCACATGCCGCGCGTAGGCAAGTTCTGCATGTGTCTGAGGACGATGGTGACGTTTACGTGCGCGTCGATCACGCACGTCCCATCGATGGGGCGATTTGGGAGGCCTGGGAAGCATAACGGCGTGTTTCGCTTAGAAACAGCGTTAGAAAGACATAGGTATATACACCTTACCTTATTACTATAAAAAAAAGAAACAACCCCCTTCACAAGCAAAGGTAGATTTCACCATGTAAAATACCATACCTGTAGGACATGGTTCCCCACACCATGACACTCTCATCTGTCCACATGTCGAAGGCATTTTTTTTGTGTCGGCACGTTGTCTCCCACCCCGTCAGTGCAGCAGAAAACGCGATTGATCGCTGAACCAATCGCGTCGTCACTTATCCACTGTGGGGCTAGCGTGGGCAGTGAAGCTGAACAATGTTGGAAAGCGATGAAATTTACAATACTCAACCCGCTGATGAGTTGGACAAAAACATATACCTCGAAATTAAAAGGAAGCTTGGCCTCCTCGACCAGCACAGTATTCTATAAGAGCTTTCAAATATTTACAGTGCGAATGCACAAGAGATAAATCATAATCGGGAAAGCGTCTACGACTATGCAAAGGACAACTCTAACTCATTCCCAGCTGGCCAATTAGTTCGGAGAAGATTAAATAACGCGAACACAAAATCTATCCTGGAAAAATACTCACAGGACGTATACTTCCTGTTTCACTTCATTGAGGGAGGTATTCCTGGACATGTTCTACAGACTAAAGTGTTTAGCAAACCAAGCACGCGCCAAAGCAGCAATTCCACATCCAGATTATTAGTAGATGACGTGGCAACTGAGAGTAGTGACAATATTATTACTCGGGGTGAAAACAACCAGGGCAGTCAAATAAACAAAAGAATACTGCAGGATACAGACGGTGCAGTAACAGACTCGGGTACCATATACTTAATTCTCAGTCATGTAATGCAGCTAAAGCAATGCATTTCTAAAAACACTGACATCATGTCAAACAGAATCTGTATACTGGAAAAGCAACTTGAGGAAGCCAAGGCACAGCGGACGTCTGAATTGGAAGCACAAAGACTGGAAATGGATACGCTCAAAGAAAAACTTGTGGAATCGGAAAACAGACGAGCCGAGGCAAGATCTGAAATAAAGCTTCAAAACCAAGAAATCAAAACGTACAAAGATAGGATAAATGAACTTGAACATGAGCTGTTGCGACTGAACTACTCTATAGACTCAAAACTCAAGGCAACTATGGCTAAACTGGAAAACATATCCAGCAAAGTGAAGTCCTCCTATGCTGAGGCCTTAAAATCCACCACAACGTCTCAGACAGCTGGTCATGTCCATACAATACTGCACAGAGTACCTTGTCACCGGACACTGAAACAACAGTTACAGGTGACCAAATAACCTCCTGACATTCGTCACGTACAGAGGGCCTATCTGTATCCGCGGATAACGAAAATGATCCATCACTGACTCCAAGTAACGACCGTGTTTATAACAGATCTACAAGGAATACATGTAAGGAGAGTGAAGGTGTCAAGTCTCCCCATCGTGCCACTGGACAAGGTAGACGACATACAAAAGAGATTCCTAGCAACAGCACGTCACAACAGCCTAGACCGTCGAGTAAGTACATTGATCTTTCCGACAGAGATCATATTATGAATCTGTATTTCGAAAATGACTATGGGCTTACTTTTGGAAACACGGTGCACACTGCAGAATCTACACATGCACAACGCAATGTCACGAAGAACACGAAGGAAAAGCCACAGAATGTCAGATCTCTGGCTAAATCATATTCTTCACTGGAGGGTGTATTTCGTGTCAGGACCAGCCGGATAGTTCTTTCAAACATTCGTGCCGATAAAACGTTTGATGAAACTAAGAAGATAATCTTTGACTACTGTCGTCACCGCAATGTGCGTGCAACATATGCTAAACTGTTGAAGCAGAGGCGGCACTACAACAAATTTGAGACCTTCACCATACAAGTGAATATTGACTCTGCTGATTATGAGACTGTCATGTGTAATGAGACATTCTGGCCTCCAGACATTGTATGCAGAGACTTCATACCATGGAACAGACGCTATGATAACACAGGTAACAATGTACCCGATGACAATCGTCACCATCGTTTGTGACTTAATAGGTTCTTACTCTACAATCAAACTAATTATTTTGATGCACATGTGTACACTATTATCTCTCATGGCTCTTACCCTTCTTACCTGGAATGTACGAGGATTGCTCTACAACACAGATCAGATCTGTGCATCAATCCCTAATGATATAGATGTATTATCTATTCAGGAACACTGGCTTCACAAACATAGCGTAAATCATTTTGATGTGTTGTCATCATTTCAGCTAGTTGATTACAAATTTGAAAACAATATGAACAACACAAGAGGTTTTGGTGGAATTGCCATTCTTGCAAATAAGCCGTCAAAATGGAAAATACAAAAACTTCATATCTGTAGTCAGTTCGTTGTTGTAGTAGCTGTAAAATCTAATATCTTTGATAGGAGTTATATACTATCATGTCGCCTTCCTTCCACCAATGTACTTCAGTCTGGTTATGTCGATGCCCTTAATGAACTCATAGATGCTTACGACTACTTCAGTGAAAATGGCGATGTAATTATTTTGGGTGATCTAAACTAAGATATAAACAAAGATAACCCAACCCCCCGAGATAAATCACTCCTTGACGCAATTAAACAACGGTATTTGATAAATGCAGTGTCCACGGTACGCACTCGAGGACCAGGTTTCACCCATAGGAGCAAAGACAATTTACATAGGTCACTTATTGACTACATATTGATACCATCTCACTTGAAAACGTCAGTAATAGCATGTGTTGTTCTAGATAAGTGCAGCTACGGTACATCGGACCACCTAGCGTGCTACGTATCACTCCTCCGGACGAGGTGTAGTAGTGACGTAAATGTAAGGACAAAACTATGCACTAAATGGACAAAGGCAGACAACGAGCACATTGACTGATATAAATCTGAGTTGGACCTCTGTCTGAGAGATATAAATTCTCCAGCAGGTACCATTTCTCCCACAAGTGTGGAAATATATAACGCTGCCATCACTGATGCCTTACTTGTGTCCTCTGGACGTACCATTCCGGTTTCTTCCTACAACTCCCACCTAAACCCCTACTGGAAAAAATACGGCTTACATAATGTTCACTATGAAATGAGGGCTGCCAGGCGACTCTGGTCTGCTGATGGTAAGCCAAGAGGTCGTAACTCCACAACATATGTTGAATATAAAACTGCCAAAAAAGAGTTCAGGCGTCAGCATAGGATCGCTAAAAGAAGATATAACAAAGAGGTGAGAACGGAACTAGCGCAGTCCTGTGAAGCAGATATTAACACTTTTTATAAAACTGTTAGAAAACAAAAACGTCAAAATAGATCAGTGACTAAGCTCTGTTACCGTGATCAAACAGAAACCTCTACGTCTGGCATATGCAAACTGTGGGGCAACTACTACGCCGACCTGTCGCAGCCCTACCACTCTGAAAGTTTAATGAGCATTTCAAAAGTCACATAAGCGAAAAACTAAAGACAATCATGGATAATAAGGATAAACAAACTGGCACAGACGAAAAGCTATACAAAACTATAGATCCTGGAGAAATCTCTTTGCAAATACACAATCTATGTAAGAATAAAAGTCCGGGTCCAGATAACATATGTAATGGTCATTTGATGTTTGCAAGCGATAGCCTTCTTGAAAAACTTACTATTCTATTTAATATGATTCTCGAAACGGGATATCTACGAAAGAACTATAGACTTGGAATGGTAATCTCTATATATAAAGGTAAAAAAGAAAAATCAGATCCAAAAAACTATAGAGGCATTACTTTAACATCATGTATGGGAAAATTACTTGAAAAAGTAATTTTAAAAAGATTGGAACAATGGTGCAACACACACTGTCCATTTTTTCCAGACCCTCTACAATTCGGATTCCGAAAAGAACATGGAGCTATTATGTCCGTATTTACATTACATGAATGTATTAATTATTATCTATCTAACAAATCATCTGTTTACGCAGCTTTCCTTGACAATGAAAAAGCCTTCGATCGTATCTGGCATGCTGGTCTCTTTGTAAAACTATATGAACTAGGCATGAAGAGGAAGCTGTGGAATCTTCTCTATCAAAGTTACAGCAATAGCTATGCGTATGTCACATACAGTGGTGAAATGTCAAATAGTTATCCTATCGAACAAGGTGTAGGGCAAGGACGAGTGCTGTCGTCATGGTTCTTTCTTGTTTACATCAATGATCTGATCCGTGAACTTAGGAGAAAAGACTGTATCCTTGTTATATATGGGCTCAAAATTCCAGTTATCATGCTCGCTGATGATACTACACTAGTCAGCGCCACACCGAAAGGACTACAAGTTGCTCTCAACACTGTTACGCAATATGCTTCTGATTGGAGATTAACATACAATGCCACCAAAAGTCACGCACTGGTATTTAGTAGACTGATATCCCAACAAAACCCCATTACGTTCCAGCTTGGCATTGTTCCCATACAAATATCTGATAGTGTTACGTATGGGGGAGTAATTCTGAACTCAAAACTAACATGTACAAACATGATAACGCGATGCTGCCAAAGCGCAAGACGCACAGTCAGCTCGCTAAAACTGTAGGATTAAATAGCTATGATCTCCATCCCATTGTATGTGTCAAAATATGGCACCGAATGATTCTTTCCACTAGTTTCTATGCATGTGAGTTGCTTAGCGGCATACGCGCCAGAGATACCATTCAGTTAGAGAATACTCAAAGGCATTTTGCTAGTCATTCAAGGTTTAGACCACAAATCATCAACAGACACTACAATAGCTAACCTAGGAATGTGGTCACTAACAGGATTCATTGACAAGTGCAGACTACTGCTCCTCGGAAGGCTTTGCACAAACTCATGTTTTCCTACCATGAAACATATAGTATGTTCGTACCTAGCGACGGCCAATATTAATACAAATATAATACAAATACTAGCACCAGTATATGTGACGCAATGATATCAACTGCCTCTAAGTACAACCTTCATAATGTCATTTCGATCTTTATCAGTACTGGAACATTCCCCTGCAAAACCGAATGGAGAAGAATGGTATGTAATGGTATGAGGAAAATAGGTGGAAAAAACAGATTATTACTAAGAGAAGATCTGGTCAGATACAGGTCAACACATTCAAAACATAAGCTTCATATACTATGGAGATTAGCGCTAGCATATCCACATCTTAGATATTGCATCCAATACTCTCTAAAGATAGCATCTAGACCAATTATATCTCGCGAATGTTCCAGATGTGGTAGACATGCATTTGATTATGACAGGCATGTACTTTTGCACTGTGAGTACTATGTAACTGAACGAAATGAATTCATCTCCACCTTCATTGACCAACTGGATGTTGACAGTTATGTTAAAATTGAAATTTTGGATGAAAATGAAATGCTTGCATTATTCTGGGGAGCGACTCAAACATTACCTGGAATTGTTAGCTTGACCACTTGGGAAAATGTGTCACTATTATTTTGTAAATATGTATTTCATCTCAAGAATGTGTTGGACAGTCCTCTCTTTTCTGTGCAGCAATAACCGGCAGTCTGTGTACATATGTTATTGAATAGTTACACAGCTTATGACGTTTGCATTCATATTTCTGTTCTAGAATTCATATTCTATTAACATTATGTGTTTGCTCTGAGTAACATCAGAGATGCTGTAAATCTTCGGATGTAAATTCTGGAGGAAATAAAGAAATTCATTCATTCATTCATTCATTCATTCATTCATTCGTTGTCTCCCACCCCGTCAGTGCAGCAGAAAACGCGATTGATCGCTGAACCAAACGCGTCGCCACTTATCCAGTGTCCATGCCTTTACCCTGTTTCACCGTTGGACACGTTTGTCGGTGTCGTCTTGTCAGGACGGGCGCAACGTTTGGTCGAATTTCAAATTCTCTCAGACGATGTCTGATTGTTTGGTCGAATATTCTTCAAAGACCTGTCCTTCAGTGTACGTTGCAGTGACAAATCGTTGAGGTGGAACACTCGGATCAATCGGTCCTGAGCAGGGGTGGTTACTCTTGCAATTTTGGAACGATCATTGGTCAAAATGAAGTGGCCACGTTACGTGTCATAATGAGAAAATGGTACTGTGGTGAACGTTAAAGTGTAGTGCATCGTCAGACTGGGACTCACCTTCTTTTAAACGTCCAGTGGCGATATTTCTATCAGCAGCTTTCAATCTCGGTATTTTTTAATCGTCATATTTACGATATCAATTTCGTAATGAAATGAGAAATTTAGTTTGGCCTTTTACAGTCGATGTCTCTACTCATGTTTCCGACATATTGCACGTGCAGTATGTGAAAAACGGTTTCTGCGTGCACTTTTCATTGTTTAACTTAACAAACATTTTGGGATGTGTTCTCAACAACAACGACTTGGTTAACGGGTTTTAAACATTGCTATTGTCTCAAAGAGGATTGCTCTTCAAATACATATATATCGAATTACACGACTCAAAATGCCCATGTTGTTTTCTTTTCATTTATTTGAAGGGCATTTTGGAGAGCTGTCATTAGCAATGGGTTCTAAGGCGTTATTTTCTTTATATAATATGTTTTATTTAGGCGGTTTGCAATCACAATCTGCACCTGTTGATCGGGATAGCATCGCGGATCATGATGGCACACAAAGTCAAGTATCTGGCAAGTTTCTCTAATTGTCTTCCATAAATTGTCACATTTTCAAATTACACGTTTCTGTATCCCATAAGGTCAGGCACTTATTCAAATTCAATATTACATGTTGAACACCGCAAACATTATCAAAATTAGATATGTTTAAGGATGTATAAGGAGATCGTTGTTTCACATTTCATAACTCATAACAGTACAATCTACAACATGGCTCTTCTCATCTTCGGTTTACTCCCTTAAATATGGAACAATTGTTTCATGGGAACAATACATTATTCAGAATGCCTTTCATTTAGGCGGTCTGCAGTCACCATCGACAGCTATTGTAGGCGTTAACGCCGCGGATCAAGTTGACAAGCAGCATCATGTATCTGGTAAGTTCTTCTAATTGTCTTCATAATTCTTCGGCAACAAATTAACCAAGCATTTGGCTTGAAGATATTATTGACTATGAAGAATTAGAATATATACGTGGTTTGATATTATAAACATAAAATAATGTTCTGAAATGCTCAAATTATTAATTATCATTTAAGTTCATACATCGACGACTAAATTACTATGGGCAGTTAATAAAGTACTGCCATGCTTCGCATCCGTTTAATGTACTCACTAAAATATGAAACCATTGTTTGTGGGGAACAATAGTAAGCAACAGACTGAGCACTGCTAATGCAACCTTAAAAGATTAGTTAAAACGAAAATATACCATTTGGGACGTACATTTTTCCTGAGAAAGTGCAATCCCAAATAAAACATATGTTATAAATAGTATTTTTAGTTATATCGATTTCAATTTGGTAAATTTACCAAGAGCGCTGTTTCCTGTTTTCCACACACCATTAATTATGTCCGTCGCAATTTGATGTCACCGGTTTCTTTACGTGGTTGTACGTACAGGTGTGTGGTTCTTGTGTCTTGATGCACAGGCTTCTGTCTTACCCTTATACTCTAGTTGTAGCGAGGGTAATATTTCTGTACACTGCCTATATCGAAAATCTCGCCCCTTTACTCACAGTCCAATATTTACTCGGATAACGAATATGTTGTTGCTTTTAATAAAAATTCCAAAGATCATTCTGAAATGTCATAACGTTTTGATAAACACGCAATATAAGCAACGCAAAGTTTACTTTTTACACTGTGTATCATTTTCTCATATTGTGAGAGATCAGTGTACCTCCTCATTCATACTCTTGTTTATTGGTTTAGAATATGGAATAGATGATTATGGGCAGCATTAGGGACATGAAATGACAATTTTGATTTGCACAGTCGATGACTCTTTCAGTGAACAATTGAGTATACATTTATATTACGTTACAATTCCAACATCTTGATACAGCCCAACAGGATCAAACCATATGTCTTTATGTGGGCTGCCAAATTAGGGCGTTTACGATTCCATTTAACATAAAATAACATTACTTTGTGTATCTATATGAAACAAATGTAACAAGTGCTATTAACTTGTTTTAATTTTAAACAAGGACAACAGTCAGCAATGAGTGAGTGAGTGAGTGAGTTTAGTTTTACGCCGCACTCAATATGACGGTGGTCTGTAAATAATCGAGTCTGGACCAGACAATCCAGTGAACAACAACATGAGCATCGATCTGTGCAATTGGGAACCGATGACATGTGTCAACCAAGTCAGCGAGTCTGACCACCCGATCCCGTTAGTCGCCTCTTACGACAAGATGAGTCGCCTTTTATGGCAAGCACGGGTTGCTGAAGGCCTATTCTACCCCGGGACCTTCGCGGGTCAGTCATCAATGAGGAGAAATCAATGTACTGTCAAGGCAGCCGATTCAAACATCATTGCTCAGTTAAAGTAAAGTCATCACTTTTCCCCAAACATAATCACCCAGAAAGTGTTTAGTAAAACCACAGATGGCTCAAAGATCCACTTGGTGAGAGTAATATATCAGTGTGACCAGCATGTGAAACGACACCAGCTTGGCAGAGGAGGCCCCTAGAAGAAAGGAGATGCCGGGCGATGTCTTGAGGAATATTTTGATACTCTTGTTGAAGCGTTGCGTGAAGTTCTTGTAGTGTCAGAGGCGGTGCATTACGCTGGAGCAAGCGTCGATCAAGAGTATTCAGTAGATGTTCAGTGGAGGACAAATCAGGTGATCGAGAAGACCATGGTAATACATGGACGTTAAATTGCTGGAGGAAGACCAGGCAGAACGTGCAAAGTGAGATGGAACATTGTCATGCTGAATAGGTCCACCGTTGACGCTGGTGAAGGGAACAAAGAGACGTTGGAACATGTCGTCTCTATAGCGAAACACATTCCATGCACCTACCACGTGCACACGAACTGTTATAGTGGATATTATAGTGGATAGCTGCCCGCACCTTGACACTTGCACCATCAATGTCGACATGCTGTACATAGTTATCACCGTGACGTTCATTCCGACATCTCTATACACGTGAACGTCCATCAGCACGTCTGAGAAGGAACCGAGAATCATCTGAGAACAAAAGTGTCCCATGGGTTTCCCGCTACCACCTCACTCGTCTCCAACGTTCTAGACATTCAGTCCGGTGACGTTGTGTCAAGACCTTACGCCAAACCGGCCTCCTGGTAAAGCGTCAGGCTTTCCATAGTCAGTGGTCGGAGATTCAGCGCAGTTCAGGGATTTCGGTTGTTGTGGATGTGGACTCAACGAAGAGGTCTCAACCGGATACAGCAATCCTGGGGGGCGGTGAACACTAGATCGACCTGACATGGTTCTGTCATTAACACCCGTAGTTTTGTTGTATTGGGTTCCTAGGTTTGAGGTGGCCTGTCTGGAAACAGAAGTGCCTAAACTGCCACCTTATATTGCGATGACCCACCTTTTCAACGGCCGATGGCGTTGTGTCGTTGAGCTATCGTCTATCAGTCTTGGTATTCTTTTCTCGTAGTAGCTGAAAGCATTACATGTGGAGTATTGCTGTAGTGGTTATTTAAAGCTTACACTCACAGGCGTCAGCTCGGTGTGTACATTGATACTCGTGCATTCCATGTTGGATGTGTCTTAGCGATTCGTTACGTTTGTGTTCAACGTTTCTTATTCAAACGTTTAGTCGTCGGCAAGCATTCCACCACAAGTTGAGATTCAGCATTAAGTGGGCGGTGTCAAATATTTACCTAAAGTTCAAATTCTTCGTAAGTCTGCCTGTTTGTCTGCCTGTCTGTCTGTTTGTCTGTCTGTCTGTCTGTATGCATGCATGTCTGTCTGTCTGTCTGTCTGTCTGTCTGTCTGTCTGTCTGTGTATGCACATATGTGTGTATGACATAAAGAAGTATTTCAGCGTGAGCTTGGATGAAATATTGTTAAAGTGTAATCAAATGAAATGCACGAGGATCATGCATCAAACCGCTGAAAAACATGTGCAGATATCGTGCATGTGAACAACTGCATTTTAGTGAAAAGATGTATTAAGAATTCGTCAACCTTACTGAGTTACATAATTTTTTTTATCTCATGACAATAATTTTTTCAACGTTACGGATCTGTTTTACAAAACATGACTTCATGTGTAAACAGTACCTTTAAACAGTATTGAATATTTTGCACAGTCTAGTTAAGAAACCATGACAGAAAACGTAGCTACATTACACTACAAAGTCTAAACATTTGATGGTAGTACGCACTGAATGAACAAGGTTACATTGAATGACACAAATGGGTCACAAATCTCAAATATTAACTCCAGGAAGTATTGGCGTTCCAAGGAAAACAGAGATGTACCGATTGAAGATTGTTGACAGTCGTTGAAAGTTGAACGTAGACCAGACCACTTGAGTAGACCATGATGGCAGGCAGATGAGCGTAAATCCAAAGTAGTCTCAGCAATATTCCTATACATACACATCATACAACTTTAGATATTTGTAGCAAAATATGTATCCAACAATCAAGAAAGTGCTGGAATCCCACCATCCTCAATCGGAAGCAAAACAAGGGAGGTAACTCGAACTTACTCTTAACATGTAAAATTACACAGCCTCAAGATACGAGTTCAAATCCTAACTCACCGCTTTAAACTGTTATGACCCATAATAACTAAAAGTGTGATATTATAACTAACGAAAATACACATCCTCAAAACGATACATTTGATTGCATACTATAATATGGTGTAAATTTGAATTTCACATAATATTAGGGATGATTTATTAACTTGTGCTTTCATTTTACATGTATGCCAATGGTATACATCCTACTTCCGAACTGTTTCAATTACATATATAATTTTTTCAATAAATTGAAATGATTCTAGAACATTTACGACAGATTTGTCTATGCTTAATATTTCACTGTTGTTTCCAGCTTTCAACATTTTCAGACATATTTACATATTAATTGTCATTAATTATATAATTAGTCCTTCACTCTCACAAATGGTTATGGGTCTATCAGTGCATTAGCAAAGTGTAAATTAGTTATTGTCTTATATCTGAGTAATTATTTAATACAACTGTATCAAATGTACAAATGGAACTCATGCATATGTTACCTCCACGTGTCCGATGCAGTAAGTGCCTTCTTTTCATCAAGGAAGGATACAATTACAGATAGCTGTGATTATTTTTCATGATCGGCTTTATTAAGGTATTGAGTCATTTTGTTAGGCTGTACTTGGATTTGCTTGGATTGGTGATAATGATACAAGTGATTGGACTGTGAGTTCGTTCAATTCCAGAAGAATCCCAGTCTCCACACAGGAATCAGTCGATCATGTTCTCATAACAACTGATGACCACAAGGAATTTATCAAAATCAGTGTGCTGTATCTTTGTTCCTAATAATAAATATATATCTATGGCAACCTGACTGAATAATATCAATATTTCAGTACTTCAAATAATTTTGTTTCTTAAATTTCAGGAATTACACTTTCACTAAATACACACGAATCCTGAGAGAATCTGACATAATGCATAATTACTGAAATGTTCATGCATATTTACTGATTATACATGTTTTTTTTTTCTGTAGCATACATAGGTTAAGATTTTGCTTATGAACACGTAGTTCTTAACTTTCATCGTGTCCTTTCATCTAGAAACATGGCCACGCCCTCACGTGACACATGCGGCTGTCAACAATGACAGTGTCGGAGGTTTATCATTGTAAACTCGATGGATATGAAATTTCTTTTGAAAACATTAAAATTTATGTAATCGGACCATGTAAGTAATTCTAGCGAAAATAGTTGAAAGTTTTTCAGTATCACGATTGATGTTGAGTTGTTTCTTTACCACCGCCGTTGTATCCAATCTTAATGTAACATTGAGATCGTTTTTGTTTATACCTAATTATACGTTGCTACATTGTAGAAATGGGGCTGTGCTCTTCACCAAAGAATAAACATATTGATCATATTATTAAAGAAGGATTATATCATGAAAAAAATATCAGACTGTGCACCACTCCACTTGAAGTGCCTTAAGTCAGCAATAGTCGTTGATTCTGGTTATGCGCCGATACATTTGACGAATACACTTCTAATTCGTTTAAAGGCACATAAACAACCTAAAGTGTATGCAGTCAGAAGGCTGAGCGTTCATGATGTCATACATATTTTAAATGATACTTTAACCATAGTAGGTTCATAGTTATTGCAAGTTTTGATGGGATTTAACCAAAACCCAATAATGTATTACTTCCCTTGATAAATTTATTTGGAGCGGCAAAATTAACAGAATTACTTTGAAAAAAGTACAAGCATGGAGGGATTAAGAATGATCAACATAAAAAACTTCTTGAATGCCCTTGAATTATCTACTGTGGGACTATATTTCATAAAATCATCAATATGTAATTCATACAATTTTCCTTTACATAATATTATGCAATTTGATGCGAAATTCTGTAATATTGTTAACGCTAATCATGCATTTTGGAAAGGTGTTTGAAAGTATGGAATATAAATATATTGTATTAATATTACCATACATGAAAAAAACATTGATGAATCATTGTCACAGCCAGTATGGCTTAATAATAATTCTAAATATCCAAATCATTAAATCAGACAATTTGCAAATAAAGGAAGATTTACCATCAAACGCATGTGTGGTTTGATGCCTTTTGAATCTATAAAAATATATATGCAGTAAAAGGAACAGAATTAGAAATCATAGATATGTTCGAAATATTATACCTGAATCTTGGAAAGATACTGTAACAAATTGCAGGTATGTACATGAACCACATAAGTGATGCAGTCAGTTCGACACCAGAACTGAAGGGTTTAAATATCACCTCACTGAAGCGGCTGATGCACACTAACTAATATTATGGAACTAAATCCTATTTACTTTCAATATGGTAACAATCTATTTTCATTTGACACAATATTTACTAAAGTATAAAATATAATAGAAGCTTAAACCCTTTCATGCACGATTTCAAGTGAATTGATATTTGTATCATTGATGAACAACGATTTTCCTAAATGCCCTGAAATTTCATGACCTGCTTAAGGAAAGCACATTTGAAAGAAGCACCAACAATTCCTTTCAAACGTTTGTCATGTGGACCTCCGATAACGTATTCATTATATACTAGCTATAGGCACATAAAGAGACTGTGCATACAAAAAATTAAGATAAAAATTTATCAAACCTGTGTAGACACATAAGGATTTAAACCCAGACATTAGTGACATCTATCCAACCTACACTTCACATTCCGTGAAATCAGTTTCGTCCTTCGTTGTTGCACGTGCAAATGCAAATGCATGCCACACAATACTGTCACTTTGGAAAGCTCAGCCCTTGCCCTTGCGATCACTAAAACAATCAAACGGTTATTGAAACGCATAGCACGCCAAGGCTAACATCTGCACAACGACATGAGGCCATTGGGATGGTCCGTAGGTGAAATGTCTCAACGACAAGTGGCTGCACATTTCCACTGCCACAGGAACACCATTTCTGCACTGGTGAGACGCTACCAGAACACAAATGACGTCATCGATCGGCCACGTTCTGGACGTCCACGTGTCACAACGCTAAGATATGACAGATGGATAAGGGTAGCCCATCTTTGCCACTGGTTTCAGACTGCAGTGATGACTGCGCCGACCATCACAGGACTTCGCCGTATTCACTCCAACACAGTTCGACAACGTTTACGTCATCACGGGATCAGATACGACCTATCCTGACAGAACGTTATCGGTAAGCTCGCTGAATGTGGTGCCGAAATCATGTCCGCAGAGTCTTGTTTGGAGGAGAAATGTTTTTTTACAGATGAGTCCAGGTTTAACATTTCCCATACTGATGGACGTCAACGTGCCTATAGACGCGTAGGAGAACGTTATGCACAGGCCAGTGGGCTACAGGAGTCAGATAATTCGACCCGTGGTAGTCCCTTTTCTGCAACGTCATGGCCCTGGGTTATTGTTCCAACAGGAAAATGCCCGCCCACACACGGCGACCACATCGCAACCACATCGCAACCACACAACGTTGAGTTACTGACTTGGCCTGCAAATTCACCGCATCTCTCTCCGATAGAGCATGTTTGGGACGAGATGGATCCACGTCTGTAAATTCGTTGACGTCCATCCGCAAAGGGGACGTTAAACCTGCATTAAGGCATCTTCGCACCATTTTGGCGCAGACATTACTCTGTCTTGTCCCAGTTGTCCTCTTTGCAGTATCATCAGCTGTTTTGAACCGATTTCGGAAGTGTAAGACTCGGATATTACGGTCCTGTTGAGCTGCCGTCAAAGGTCGTGCGCCAGGTTGCGAGCAAATGTATCACTTCAGTTGTCTCTGTTGACCAACGGTGTATGGATGCACATTTCAGTGCCTGACAATCATCACATCTGAAGAAAACGCGCTAACCATAGCGAGAACCTGATTTTTGTCGTCGTGTGTCAAGCGTGGCATTTTCTCAACGTGATTCAGTTTCACAATTGCTTGTGCTTTTATAGGGCGTGGGTGCAGGTAATGCGCGTGCACAAGGTTTTTCATCAATGTGATTGTGTTTACGAGAAATGTCAAAGGTTCAGTTTTATGCATCGAAGTTCATAAAAGAGGAAGTCTCTGTGATTCAGACTCGAAATGGGCAAGAATGTCAGTCTTTTATCTCTACATCCTCTGTATCGCAGGTACAAATCTTCTATAGAAGTTTTGCAAGTTCCACAGCCTAAATAAACGTATCCTCACACTCCACTACTGAGTCTAACAAAACCTTATGGGAGGTCGCGTCAGGTAACCTTTGAGACTGACCAATCAGAACAATGCTTACCAAATCGCGAAAGTGCACATTCGCACATACCTTCTGAACTTTCTATCTCGAAAAGGTTCGTACCCGAACGATTCCGAATGCTATCTAGCGTACGCTCGCTTCCGGGTGATGCACACGGCGTACGTGCAACCATGACAACGGAGAGTAAACAGTCCCTAAAAATAGTGTTTTTGGCGACATTCAAGAATGTTATCTTGCGGAAATATTAGCTAATGGTAACTATGTCAACAGAAAACCCAACGCGTATATAGGTAAAATAACTGTGTTACATTGTTTGTGGTGAGATCTGTGTCAGTGACTTGAATAGTTTGAAAGTCCCCCCGATCCCTAAATAGTAGCCGTTGTCTGATTGGTTAAATTTATTTAACCGTCTCGCGTTTGATTGGACGGCCATTTGTCGCTCAAAGATTACCTGACGCGACCTTCTAGTAGGTTTTGTTAGACTCAGTGGTGGAGTGTAACGAAATACACTGAGACCAAGTTTACTTAGACTGGCAAGTTCCACGACAACAAATACTAATTGCGTTCTTAATGGCTTTCAGAATATTTAGTTCAGAATGAACGTTTACGCGAGACTACGAAGACGATTGGCCAATACCATTTGACCTATATAACATTGTTATAAACAGATAACGGTTGAGGTAATGGGAATATATTAATCACAGCAGTAATATAATTCTGCATAAACAATTTAGCAACCAATTATTAATAGGGCGTATTCCATACACCGCGCATGTCTGATGGCTGTGTAATAATTTAATCAATACTGTTTCTCTACGAAGACAAATAACACAACGGTCCTTCCCTCGGAGATATGAGAGATGGCGACTCGGCAATGTAGTGAAGACTGGTCGTACCACAAGCGAGGACAGATCGGTTCTTTGCATCTCTGGCAGATCAACGTTATGCTTGTCGTATTAGTTAATATAGGTGGAACATATTTGACCGATCCGGTCGTAAAATGTAATCGTTGACAATGTGTTGTCTGTAGAACCCAATTTTCCTATAGCCCTATGATATGTGTGTAGTGTTGGTAGGCGTCAGACAGTTATTGTTAGCCCCAGAAAATACAGTAGGGAAAATAAAAATGGGATGGTTCTAGGTTCCGCGTGGGAGTACAAGAAATCTACATGTCCGCCGTGATGACAGTCCCATTTCCAGAACACCCTGCCCACTGAACTACATACAATGCCTCTCGTGCAGTTAAACTATGAGTTAAAAGTTAAACTCAGAATAAAAATGGTATGTAGCAGCCATTGAAAAGAAGCCTTTCAGTTGTTTCGTATTGCCTGTTAGAATGGGTTCAGGTTTATTTGAAATTTAAAATATCAGCAGAGTAATGTCATTCATTGGAAAAGAGTCGATTTGTCATCTGACTGTTTTTTGTTGATCATATAAAATTCAACCAACAGAGTGTATTACCCAGGATATAAATTCGTCATCAACCTTAAAAACCAAATGTTTTCCTTGTATTACTGTTATAGTGGGATATCATATTCTCAAAAAAGAACAAAGAACACACTGCAATGTTATCGTTGGCAGTTAATACGCCGTGTGATAATGTTTTATTTTACACATGAAGCCGAAAACTGGTTCTGGTGTATTTACATTCCTTCCATGCAAAAGAGTTTCCCTTCTTCTGTTCCGGCGGGTTGAATTTTAATTTCATTTTCTATAGAAGGTAATTACTGTTCTTATGACGTCAAAGAAATCACATTGCAACTGACGTGTTAGCCAGGCAGTTTAACAAATCAATGCGCTGGGTGATTAATTTGCGCTATTAATCCACAGTTTCGATCTTGATAACAATTTACACAGCCGCTGCCTTTGTCAAGGGGTGTTGCTAAGATTGAAAGTAAACAGTTTCATTTTTAGTGTTAATTTCTTAATTTACGGCCCCGGCATCATGTGAATGACATCAAATGGCTCGCTTAAGTGGAATGCGTGAACCCATTTATTGTGTCTCCACCCTTGTTATAGCTGGTAGACTGCTTACAACGGCGTAGAGCTATACTCACTGAGTGATATTATGGTTGATTTAGCATGCACACATATCCTGCACTGTTAGCCAATACAGTGAAACAAGAACGAAATCCTGTCACAGTAATGTTTTTTTTAAATGTCTACAAAGATACCAATCGTCTATTTTCTGGGCATCCTTCCGATTATATTAATACTACCGACTGTGCTCTCTGTGCCCTGAATATGAACAGCAAATAACCTCAAGGGGTATACTGCCATTGCAAGCCGTACCTTGAAAATGTAAAACATTTCAATGAAGTAATATTGCTTGCTGTTAAGGCTAGACAATGCCGAATATAAAAAGTTCCATGTATACTCATCGCGTTTGTAACAATATATAAAAATTCCCACGTCATAAATACGTTTTAAATACGCGAATCAATGCACTGTTGTTGTTTTCCTTCCTTCTGACGTCTTCAACCTGCATAAACGGATCGTAACGAGAAAAGTACGTTTACATTAGATATTACATTAAAAGACACGGACAATACATATGAAAATATTATATATGGCATATATTTTGATTGCATATTACTTAGATGGATGAATGAATAGGTTTCAGAGCTGCTGATGTTCATTTTGCTTCTGTCGTAAAGATGGAGCAGTTATCAGTTAATGATAGATAATAGTGTCTGGATCCTTTTACCGTGAACATCGGAAATATCAAATAAAACGTATTTCTCCATTATTCCCGTGTATTCTGTTTAAAGGTACGTAGTGCGTCAGAATTTATAATGATAGCGTCAATCACATTAGCAACAGTAAGATTTCCTTGGAAATGTGGTTTGGGTTCTGAAGACATACACACACACACACATACACACACACAAGCACACGCACACGCACACGCACACGCACGCGCACACACACACACACACGCCTTCAAAATAAATATTAACCTGTGTGGGATATTACATCACTCATTGCTATACGGAGTAGGAAGCTGGTATGTATTATATATGCTCACACACATAACAAACGCAAGTGTTTTTTCCTTTGTTTTGTTTTTGTTTTATCCATGTAGGAAGCAAACTCGGGGCCATAATTTGATACGAGTTTTTGGCATATAGTGAAGCCTGACTGTGTTATCAATAATGCTTGTTTTGGAAGGCCCGAGTGAAAACACATTAATAGAGAGTATTACCAAAACGCACCATACCAATGAACATGTGGGTCTCATGCACACACTTCTCGTGAAATCGAACATGGACGAATAGGCACCACCATTAGTGGGTATAAGACAAATGTTAGGTCTATTAGTCCTTGTTAAACAATGCCACGTTTACCACGTCTATCGGATCCTGTTTGTATTTCTTGTATTTAATATTGAAAATTATAATTTATACATATATCCTTTATAGTTGACTTGCGTTACTTCTTTGTGTTAGTAGTTTGCATATTGGAATCCGTTCGTGACCAACTCGTGTTATTCCGAGACAAGCCGAAAAGCTGCTCGTGCCCCTCTCGAAGGAATTCATACAGCCATATGCCTGTTCGATTCCAATGGTTTTTAATATCACTGAAGTACTCATATATTGCACTGCTGTTTTTGTTTTTGCTTATTTGTTTTAAAGTATATACCCCCTTCATACAACTAAAAAAGGGAGATAAATGTTGTTATTACCATATGTTCACCTTCTTGGCTTTGACTGCATCACCTACGTACTTTTGTTACTTTACGGAACCGACTGATCAGTGATCTCCATAAAAGCACAAAACAGCTTTTATCCAGCTTTCGATACGAAGTTGTTGTCAAACCCTGGATGTAGCCTGAATTTTCAATTGTTTTCTAGTCTTTCAAAGACAGAGATCTCATGAAGGCACCGCTATTTCTTTTTATCACCAACCCAAAACACAACGCACTGGCCCCATACACGTGTATGGTGTCATCCTTGATTTTGACGGATTTCAAGATTGTTGATCAATCACTGAACACCATTAATTTTGACAATTTTGCATGACACAGTTGTTCGTGTTTCAGAATGTTTATAGCCGTTTTCTTTTGTTTGAAATGAAAACGTATACATGCAAATTACGCACACCATTCATCTTTCAAAAGCGATCACTGTACAAACAAGAATGGTCATAAGGAAGTGTAAGTGGTGATGCACTCTCAAAACATTCATTACTATCATATCAACTTTAATTGACTCTCTCAATCTCCTGTACCTCTCATTCTTTTCAATCGTAAATTAAAACTGAAGTTCACCTATTTTTTGGAAGAGTATGAAATGTTTTCAGCCGTCAGACATTTCAGCCATTTTAGACATTCCGGAAATATTAGGTATGTTGTAGTAGCATAACATGTTGATATATCGTTTCTGTTATAGTTTAACGCAGCAGCCTGATCCCTGCTGCTGCCTTGAATTCCCGAACCTGAACATATCCTTGTATTCGATCTGAAATCCTCATTTAATGTTAATTAAACAGAGATTAAAAAAGAGATTCGGTATGCATATTTTAAAAAAATAACATTTAGTCTGATTTTCAAGCATTTTAATTTGCATTAGAGCACTAAAGGCCTGTCCGACGGGCTAGGTTTCTGAATTTACGGTCTAAATTAACTGCTAGATTGTCTTATGTTCTGGTAAAATCTTTGATAGCATGTCCCGCATACCTGAATAAATTTACCGCATCGTTGACTCTATTTTTTTTTTCAAATTGAGCATTACACCGGACTTTACAACAAGAAGACAAAGTCTTAAATATCCTCCTCAATGTTATGATTATGTCAAATGTTTTGATGAGTATATGGCAAAGTGGAAAAAAGACTATTGAAAGCTTTATAGGTTCTGCCCCGGAAAGGAGCCATACTACCAAATTCAGATAAAACCAAACTCGCTGGCATGGAGCACAAATATCTATTCAGAATTCCAAAAATACCAAGCACCAGTACATCACAGACCAATCTACTGGGGATAATTACTGTTTGGACATTGAACTATCGTATAGCAAGCTTAGAGCACTGCTTTGAAATCACAATACCAATATGCATAATCTGATATGACTTTGTTTCTTTTTACAGATAATGACTGTCCCTCACATATTGTACGCTATGTATACCACGCCAAAGGCAACTTTTGCTACCAAGACTGGGCATCTAGTAAAATGACCTGGAAAGATGCAATGCTAGTGTGTGGCAAGTCTGGAGGGATGTTGATGAAAGCAGACACGTTGGAAAAACACCTCCTCTTCATATCTGTTGCCGAGAGCAAGCGTGAGTTGTCTTGGAATGTATGACTTCGATGTATTCATTACAAAGGGGGATTAAGTATTATATGCGTATTGAATATTTGTTATTTTGAGTAATGGCTAAACCTGAGTACAGTCGCCATTTGCTGAGTAGAGGAGACGTAAATCAAGCAAAGGCGCAGGTAACAAAAGTACTATAAGTTCCAAAATCCCTTGTATCCACATTCAGTTGTTGGTGATCTATACTGAGTCAAAATAGAAACTCCACAATCATATATGACGTAATATATCAAAGAAAGGACACAAGAATGTGGTATATAGAGATTACTAAAAGATCTGTCAGATATCGTTTACCTTTTCAATGTTGTAAGATAAATGGTATCTGACAGACATGAGTACAGTAATCTGTTTCTATCACACCATAAAATCGCATCATTGTATCGTCGAATAGATTGAAATTTCATATTTTCCCATCGTAGCTGCGCAATAATGCACAACACAACCTTCATGAATGAGTGACGTTACATGGCTTCCGAATCACTATAGTCCGTTGCCTTTAAAAGCAGATGGATGAATTACAATCTAACTCGAAAAGTATTAAACATAGCATTCTCATTGATCATGATAAAAACATCATACCAACTCTGTAAGGGGTTTTGCATTTTTTTCGTCCAAAATTAAAGACTTGTTTAACAATCTATCAACAAAATATTGAACCAATTCACTATTTGTTACGAGGGACGAGTGCAGAGAAAGGGACAACCAGGTGTGCCAGAAAGACACACAGTAAATCATTGATTGCGAAATTAAATCTCTTATTTCGGTGAAAGTTGATGCCAAGGTACGTATAAGTATTTACAATATCAATTGGTTTAGAGTCAAACTGAAAGGATAGTTTAAATTTATTACCGACACCCCCTCCAAATATAATAACCTTACTTTTTGATATGTTTACATGTATCACAATATGTTTTGAAAGCATCAAGGGAAGTTTGAAGTTGTTTCTGGGTTTCACCAAGAAGAATCGCATCATCCGCATACAACAAAATAATAAATTTCATACACATGTACACAAAATCTTCATACACACAATTGACATCGACAGCAATGAATTTTAATCAGGAAAGTAGTCCGTCATAACCTGACCCTAGGTCATCACCATGGAGTCGCCAATCACGGGATTAGAAATCGATCTCACACACACATGCGTGATACCACTTTTCTCACATGGTTTTCTCACTCACGTGTGTGTGTAAGAAAGAGGTTATCATGTATTTGTTAGGGTCGATGGGATGAACTGAGAATAATAACAATCATACAAGTGGGCCCCACACATCCTATAAAGCAGCACCAGAATCCCATAAATTCTGGTTTTGGTTCCTGAGAGTGCGCAGGTGTCTACAAATAGCATTTCAGATTCTCTCGATTGAATTTAGATCAGATGATCTTGGTCAACAATATTGATTCAAGAAGCTAAGTCCTGGTCAAGATGTCTGTACTGGGTCTGGCATTGTCATGTTGAAAGTGAAGACATTGACTGCGTGCTTCCATGAATGGCACAAGTTCGGGGGCTAGTACTGCAGCAGTAAGGTTCTCACGGATAATCAGAAGATAGCGCCCCAAAACATAAAACTGTCACTTCCAAATCTGTCAGCGTCCTGTACACAACACTGAACATTACAGTCACGCGTCGTCTCCATTCCCTCATCGTACCATCAGCGAATCTGAAGGTAAATCTTGATCCATCACTGAAGACAAGTCGGTTCCAGACTCTCCATTTGAGTCCATCGGAGTTTTCGTGGGGTCCACAGCACATGATGACGTGAATGTAATGGCGTCAAAATGGTTGCTCCATGTGGTCGTCGAGCAGGAAGGTGAGCAGCTCGTCGCTGGTTTAGGATGATTTGTGCTGACTCGTTGGTCGTCGAGCAGGAAGGTGAGCAGCTCGTCGCTGGTTTAGGATGATTTGTGCTGACTCGTTGAAACAATATCCCTAACAATCCCCAAGATGGTCAGAAATACACTCCCACGAGAGCCGTTATGTCACGAAACGCACGTGCGTGTATTTAAATCTAAACAACGACATAATGTTACAAACGATTTAAGTACTCAGGATTATTTTCATCAAAGCACAGCAATCATTCCACACGTTCTCACTGGTTTGTCGTATTTTCACAAGAGGCTTCTTGGAGGCTAAAGACAAGGGCGAGTGGTGAGCAAGGGGCGATCAGCAGTGGTGCTAGTTTGTTGGAGTTGTGTTTGTAAATATAAAACAGTCCGTCGGCTGCACCCCATTGTCCTATCAAGGCACGTTCACACTGCACTTTTGAGTGCGGGGGCATAAGAGTTGGTGTTCCGAATAGTGCTTTCAAGTGTATGCAGGTGCAACGATATGATCATGTGACCAGTGGCCCCCCCCCCCCCCCCCCCCCCCCCACACACACACACCACCACCACCACCACCACCTATCCCCCACCCACGGATCCGCCTGTGTAATATTATTATACCCCCGAACTGGTTTCCATAAGAATTCATATTTGTATGGTTAAATATGAATTCTAGCACGACATTGTGAGATACTCGATTCTGTTTGGTTGACTGCTGCACGTGACCGTCCTTAAATCTAAATCAAAGGACCGCTAATTACACGTCGACCGCTTCACCTGCGTATGAATACATAGCACTCGCTGGCCTTTTTGTTTGTAAACAAACATGTCGTTTGAATTAGACATAGGCGATGTTCACCTTGGTACCTTCTACGAGATATTCGGAGGAAGTTAATCTAAAACCGGAGTGGTTCGATGACGACCTACTGGAATCAAGCGGTACAAATGAAATACAGGTGCATCTTTCGGCACACGCTGAGTGTCACTGAATTAACGCTAGATTCCACATAGAGTGGTGCCGGGTATTACAGAACTGCTGACATCACATCACGCCCAAGTTAGTAATTCCCCCGATGTTCCATCACTCGTAACACAAATAAATACACAAAACGAATCTCACAATATCTATATATACGGGGATGGAATTTTGTTCCGTCACCGCCGCTTGTTCGGTAATACCCAACACCGCTCTACAAAACAGTCGTACAAGACTGTACTGCATACGGATGCCACTCCAAAACAAAGCACAAAAAGTATGAATTAAAACGAAAATGAAATTTATTATTATAAACAGCAATAAACTTAAAATATATTAACATTATCTCCCCAGACAGAACACAACGCCATTACTCAGCCATCCTTCACACTGGCAATGAAAACACTCGGCCTATCCCTAACCTGATGCCTTTGGTCCCCGTTGCATCGTCAGTTTTTGCACTATCCACAGCTGCTGTAAACGTGTCCAATATTAAAACTGGCATGTCTGGTCTATTCCAAATTGGCAAAAGCAGCGTGGTGATTAATAATTTCTTCCGTGAGTAAGTTTGAAAGTTTGAAGCGCCAACACTTAACAGTCGTCCCTACTTGTAGGTCATGGGCGTGTCTATAGTAATGTACTCTTGGGGTGAGGTGATTTTTCGGTTGCATATAATTGTATAACATTGTTTAGGGGTTCTACACTATGTAACTGACAGCATTGTATCCACATGTAAGAGACACAAACCAGTTGTTTGAACATTCAAAATAAAGTTCTTGTACTTTGCAAATGTTTTGTCGAAATCATTGCGCATCCTGTTCTTGAGTTCGACGATTCCATATCGATTCCTGGAAAAACACCCCATCACAACTCTGTGCTCTTGCACGCGAAAGTGTCCGGATTTCAAACGCGTGTCAGTCGTGCTAGAATGGAGATAAAGACCGGTAAATGATTAAGACCGGTAAATGTTTCATATAAAGGACCGCAATAATGAAAACAGAATGCTTTATCTCCTAATTGTGAAGTTTATATTTTGACCCGGTTTCTTAATATTATATTGTTCTTAATACTATTCTAACTATAAAGTTATACCATTGCTATTTCTATCTTTGATTCCAGTTGATTTACTGTCTTTTGCTGACAGGTGTTATGATGAAATCTCATTTCCAATATCTGAAATATTGCCTATGTGACAAACTAGATCGACTGTGTAAAGTGCAGGTAATACTATCAACGACTGCTTTCAGTAGACCTCAAGACAGTGTGGGTTGGAGGCATGACGTCGGGCTTATACAAGGAAACCTGGACGTGGATTGATGGGACTCTCATCGTCAATGACTACTGGAGGGAGACAGCTCCAGATAAGTGGCCTACAAATAACTGCCTAAGTTATGTCCGGCTACGAAACGGATATCGGTGGGATGATGTCCTCTGCATTAATTTGATGGGCTTCTTGTGTGAAGCACATATTTAAGGCCAACATTAAACTTATATCACTTATAAGTTTAGTTTCATGTTTTTGATGCTCTTGTATATGGTATTCTATAGAATAGTAAAACTTGTAAGTTACATTACTAATAAAAAAAACCCATACATGATCAGACCATCGCAATCACAAAGAAAGAATTATCGTTTGACTTTACGCCTAGGATAGCTGGTGTTGTTTATTGTCCGTCTCACTTTGTTCTATTTCATCCCTTCAAACCTGCGGACCATAAAGTTCACAACGTTCATGATCACTTACTCTGTAACGTTGCACTAATCCAGCTGTATATGGTGCAGCAGCTAATTGTCAAACACTCTCAGCTCAGGTCATGAAACTTCCTACATTATTGTTGGTGTTATCAGGTGCAGTGAAGTGCCAACGGGCACGTCGTGTCGCCTAAGTGTAGACGATTGCAGTGCCTTGTATCTGGGGTTTGTTTTCAACTTTGCAGATACATCGATTTCATATTGGACAATCGTTTCAAATGTGGTATACCGTCTATTATGAAACATTGTTTGAGCAAATGTAGACAATGTATGTTGATTATGTTGTGATGGCCAAAGTGTTTCCGGTCATGTCAGCCATGGATTTAGAAGACATTCTTTGTTCAGATATTGACAAGAGTATCCTCACTGTTGTATAACTATTATGACAAGACTGGTAAACACTAAGGATTACATCTCCCTGTGTGAATACTGTTGTGTTGAATTCCAATCTGGAAATAAAAGGTAACTCGGAACCAATAGTTAAAGAAATTGATGTGAACCCAACACCTTAAGGAATGTGTCGTAGTCAACAAATTGCTACAAAGGTATTATATCGACAATGCATATTCAACAGGTCTCCGTTAACTATGACATTAACGATATTAAAGATATTCATGAAACTGAAAACTTGTGTGCAATAATAATTCTGTATCCCTAACAAAACAGCCTCAGCTGTTCAAGTGTTTCCAAGGATGTGCCAATAGTTTGTGAGTAATGTACTAGTGCATTATTGCACGCCCTTAAGAGCCACAGCTTTGTCCATTGTCATAATGTACGAAGTGTATTTGAACTGTTTGTATTCTCATAAATCCTCGAACGGTCTGATAACTGTCTAGCAGGACATATGCTTCTGTCGTTTGCACGCGTGCGCATACAATTGTGAATGTAGACAAATGCTTGAATGTGTGCAACGTGTTTGTTTCAGTTCATTGAATGACACTGATTAAAATGAACGGGACTGTATTTCACTGATGCAAATGAAATGAGATACAAATTTACTGCTACATATTCACGCTATAGTGGAGCAGTTGTGATGTAAAGTTCAACTGAAATTATTTAACATATATTCTTTACAAACACACTGACATCCATAAACTAGTGAGTGTCTTTTACACCGGTTTTAGCGATATTCCAGTAATATCTCGTAGGGGGACATCAGAAGTGGACTTCACATTTTGTACCCTTTAACCACAAGGCTGCCCCAAGGCCCCATTTATCAACTACTGCTTGACAAGTGTTATATGAGCCAGCGCAGTGAACGTGTTTCTGTCAAGCAGGCGGGGCAAGTAATCTGGACGAATACACTTGGTTTCTAGAGGTAGATTGGCGATTCAGCACGTGCAATACATGGTGACCGTGGCGTGAAATCAATACCGGTACTGTTTAACGCGTGTCTCGTAAAGTGATTTTGTTCAGCAAAACACCATCACGACACGATTCGCACGAGGAAATTGAGCTTTTCAATATTTAAGCGACAACCTGTTTCACTCTTCTTTCAAATGGAATGTTCTGTAGGGCGTTTCCATGCATGTAGTTTGGGGTTATTTCTTAGATCGTGGCTCGATATGTTCTATCTCAGTCTAACCGTCGGTGTCTGGGTGTCAATATGAGGTCATTGAAGGGACGCCGAGCACTGAGGCCACACTGACGTAAACGGCGCCGTTGATGATTTCACGTCGCCCTTTTAGTGCCAAAGCTGTACGTATTGCAGTCTGGGTCTTGTTGGACAAAACAATCTTGTGTGGGTGTGGTGATACGTGGTTGACAAGGACATTGGACTCACGGGTACTTGCAGTCTCCTGCAAGCCCAGACACCGACGTTTTGACTGGGCTAGAACTCATCGACGATGGACGCAGCGACAGTGGGAAGGTGTGCTCTTCACTGATGAATTTCGTTTTCATCTCGGTCCCCCAGATGGAGGAGTTCCTATTTGGCGACGTCGCGTTTGCTGTGTCCGACGGGTAGATCGTTGTGGTAGGAGTAGTGTTTTGTGGGACAACACAACGTGTATGGATATGGTGATACGTGGTTGTCGAGGACGTTGAGACTTCCAGATTGGTACTTCCAATCTCCTGCAAGCGGCGGTGTCTGACGATTGAGGAATGGTGGGAGATGAATATTTAAGCCACTTCCCGAGTTGTCCATCCAGCATTCAAGTAACCCAGTGCTCTCGTACCTCAGGCGTCAAACGTTGCATGGTAAAAGAGTCAATCGTGATTGTATTATCAGCGGTAGCATAGCGGTTGAAGTCTTCTCTCGTCACGCCGAAGACCCACGTTTCGTTTCTCCCCTTGATTACAATGTGTGGAGCCCATTTCCCATGTCCCCCGCCGTGATAATGCTGGAATATTGCTGAAGGCGACGTAAAACCAAACTCACTCACTTATTGACAACCTACATCACACAGGTTACAGTAAAATCATGAGTTCAGTTCATAACCTTATAAACGATTCAGATCTCTTCAAAATAGAGAATCTTCCTCCAAGAAGGCATATACGCTTAAGACACATTACCGTCAGCAGATGGTCTTCGGGAATGCTTTGTTTAATTTGACGGTTTTAGCGACGTTACCTATCTATTATTTAAACATGTCAAAATGTGTGAGTAAGTTTAGTTTTTAAATATATTACAGCAACGTCATGGCACCAGACAATATCTGGGGCACCAGCCCATGTAAGGAAAAGAACCCGGGTCTTCGGGACAAACAAACGTGACAAGCAAACGCTTTAACCACTAGACTACCCTACTTCCCCTAAACATATCAGATGTTTCAACTTGTCGATACCCTTGTCCTTCTCCTCATATAATGTCTTCCTTCTGGCAAGTGACTTAAAATATGCCTCATTAGTACCTCTCAGCACTGGGGTCTGTCAGTTTATAAGCAACACATCTTGGAATTTACAAATCTGCTACACTACGCGGGAGTCAATTATGGACTTTGTGTTAGCATTCGATTCTCATTAAACATGGCACTTTAACCGTCAATCGTGGTTTTGGTTCCATATTCCACATGAAGTACCTTTAACGACAATAATGACAATGAAATATATGAACATGTCTTGTGTGATAACACAGGGTAGGTATTATCCTCCAGTAGCCATTGGAAGATGTGCTTCGTAAGCACAGCACCAGCAACAATCCTAACTGTCACCTAGATGACTTCTGTGGCCTATACCACAAACCATTCCCGCATGCACACAACTGCAATAACCCAAAGGTATTTTCAAAGAGGATCCTATTATTCTCTAGAAATGTAACTTAAGAAACAATACGAATGAAAAATACTTTGAAACTGTTTAACATGTAAGAAAAGCGGACAATGCCAGGTATTATATTGGAATCAGCGTTTGATTTAATGTGAGTGGATCATTGACGCGGGTAAACAGCAGCCTACATAGTTTGTCATGTTTGGACAGCATTCCCTAAGTCTTCAATTGACATGACACCGAATGTCAGGTATCACATTGGAGTCAACGTTTTCATTAAATTTGATTGGACATTGACACACGGGTAAGCTACAGTCTAGTGTGTCATATTATGATGTCATTTTCTCAATGCTCTTTCTATGATCGACATGACACAGAGGACATCAAAACGCGTCTCAGTGACTTGGGCTGTTTTCGCTTCTTTAGGTAACACGTGCGGTAGAAAGCATTGGTGGGACCCCATCCTACATCTGGTTCTAAGGACGTCTTTAGTCTCTGAAATATAAAAACATACAACCAACGTAATGCCTATGTTTGGACAAAAAAGGAGGCGGCTTGATTGCCCAGAGTTCATGTCACGCTGAAGACACAGGTTCGATTCCTCATGAAGCCTAGTTCTGGTGTTCCCGCCTTGATGTTGCTGGAATATTGCCAGGATCACTCCAATCACTCAAAAAGCATATTCCACCTCGAACACTGTTTGTACTGGTGGATATCCGGTTTGGGAAAAAGTCTGTAGCTTGTCTGACAACAAACAAACAACCGTCAAAACGGTTCGAAATATATATATTTGGTGCTTGATGCCACACTCAGCAATATTCCAGCTACATGGCGGAGGTCTGAAGTTAACCAAGTCTGGACCAGGCAATCCAGTGATTAACCGCATGAACCTCAATCTTAGCAGTTGAGATTACGACAAATTCCTTCATAGATCTTATCGGGTTACACACAAGAAACTGACATTGTAGACTTTATGTGGATCCTGAGCGCAGACAATAACGTCCCATCAGCACTGATGATTTGATTAAGACAATAAAAGCAATAAAACCCTTTCCACATCCACAGGAACTAAACCAACTGCATATATGCGTTTCAGAATTAATACGACTTTATGACATTGTTTGTCAACAGTGAAATCTGGCCATGTGTTAGCGAATTACTAGGGAATAGAGATGATACCAGGTGAGTCAATGCCATAGTGCACCTGAGATAAGTACTAAATTCTTTCGTTCTATACCCCCACATTAGAGAACGAGATACAAAAAAAACGTCAAGATGTCGGACTAGTTACCTGCCGAATGTCGCCCTTCGCCCGAGATACAGCAACAACCATCATCACGCCGACTGGCAACATGGGGAGGGCTGCAATACACCAACCAATGCCTGATGCATAGTTCGGGAAGACATAATGTCCATAGGTTGGAGGTTCGTACTGAGTAAAGGTGAAAATTAAGGCAATCTGAAAATGTAAAGTTAGCAACGAGTTTGACTCGTAACATGGGTTTGCAGACAACTACTTGACAGTGCCAACCGGACTATTTTTGTGATCTATAATGTATGATTTTTCTTGGTGGTAATATTTAGCGAACAATTTCCTAACAAGACCAATGTGTCATATAGCAAGTTACATTAAAATGCTATCAACGTGAAGAATCTAACCAGAAGCATGGATGGTGTAACATAACACCACGTGATCTTGAAGAACAATGGTGCTGGTCTGCCAATCATCATCTGAATGTCGTCGCTGAACCGATCCACCCCTAGAATGTGAAAAATAGAAGACATAACTGCTGTCACGTCATATCAGGTTCAGCGGGGATATATTTGAGTCAGTGAGTGAGTGAGCGAGTGAGTGACTGAGTTTGATTAGCAATATTCCAGCAATATCACGGTCGGTGACACCAGAACGGACTTCACCCTTTGTACCCATACGGGGAATCAAACCCGGGTCTTCGACGAGACGAGCGAACGCTGTAACCACTAGGCTACCCAACCTCTTCAGTGATACGAGTATTACCTCAATGTCTGAATGTGCAGACCACTGGAAGTATTTACCTGATTAGGTATTCCATAAATCTGATCTTCTCATAACTGGTGTATATGCAGGTTACAAAACCCTTTCCACATCCGTCAAAAAGGATTCAAGACGGCGACAGGGGTAAGTGTAGCACCTTATCTTATTGCAAAGCTGAAATAGGACAACTACATACACACTATACAATAATGAAGTGTGCAAGCATTTTCGTGGTCCATAAATTGAGAGTCTATCGCCGAAATGTCGTCCCGTGAGAGAAGAGGAAAGAAGGATTCAATCAGCCATGTGCCGACACATAGAAGCAGAAGTGAGAAGCGAAAGAACTCCGGATCGCCACTTGATTCTGTGACACCGATCGCGAAAACGTCAAAGCCCTTGGTGCAGCCCATCCTGAATATGGAGTTACCTGATGTCTTCATATTCGGATCTTGCAGTACACCAATCTCGTCATCTACAAAAGAAAAGACAAATGACAAGATGGTGAGCAACCAGACAACAAGGCAACCATCCCGGACAAGTCTTTTCCCATCAACGATGATCGACTCCATCAACGAAGCTTCAATGGATTTGATAAACACAAAGTTGAGTGATGCCCTAATGTTACCAGATCTACAGAGAAAACTCAGGGAGTTGTTCATTAGAGTTGCCAAGGAAGCGGTGAGCGACGTTATTCAAGACATTGTGACACCACTGAAGAACGAGACCAGTGAGTTGAAGAATCAGCTGCAGCTCAAGATTGAGCAAGCGTAACTCAGCCAGGATCACAGGAATCAAGGAACGATAGGGAGAAGATAAAGAGAGTGTTGAAGATATCGCCTTGGATGTTCCTAAGGATGAGCACCAGGAAATACCAGCTACAGATATCGATAGGTGTCACCGTGTGGGTCCACCAGCTCCAGGTAAAAATAGGGCGATTGTTGTTAAGTTTGTCACTTACTGGGATCTTAACAAAGTGATTGCTAACAGGAGAAAGTTACAACAAAAAAAGATATCAGTTTCCATTAAGGTGGAACTAAATCAACGTCGTAACCGATTATTCAAGATGGCGAGAGATCTGAGACGTCAAGGACGAATCTACTCGACTTACTCGTGATGGACGTGTCTATATATGTGAACAATGTGAGGGGAGAATCAGAGTAATTCATACTGAGTCGGATCTGGACAAATACAATCGCTAAATGTGTTGTGACTTGAGGTATTATATACTGAAAGGCAAAAGAAACGTCGTAGTTTTCAGTTCATGAAATGTATATCAATGACATAGTTAGGTCAACTGTTTTTCACTTGATAATATCAACCAACATTTAGAAAACATTATTTAAAGTGAAAAAGATAAAGTTTTGTCCGGAAACATTTTCCTTGAACATTTGATTACTTTTCACTGCTTTTGGACAAGGATCACACCCAAACTCAAATCTGAAAGCACAATGTAAGTGCATCTCGTGGGCATCAATTGCAACCCTGACTGCTCGCACATCAGTCGTTTCCTGACTACAGCAGCTATGCCACGGTTAATAGGCCATTGGACGCCTTCATGCTGGACAACGCGCTTCTGTCATCGCCATTGATTTCAACTATTCTGTTAGAACGAGTGAACGTCTCAGAAAGCGATTCCACGCCACTAACAGCACAGATGACCGTCCACGTAGTGGTCGTCCCCGGGTAACCACGCACCGCCACTACCGTCAAATCTTCCGTCAACGCGTGCAAGATCGCTTCAGTAGGCAACAGACACAGCTCTAGGCACCATCGGCATCGATCAGTGACCGTACAGTTCGACGTCGCCTTGAAGCCAGCCATCTGTTTTGTCCTGCTCATGGTCCAGTTCTTACACAACGTCACCGACGTGAACGTCTAAACTGGGCACACCTGCGTCAACACTGGCATCAGAGACGTTGGAGAAGAGTGATCTTCTCGGATGAGAGTCGATATTGTGTGTCCGTAACCGATGGGAGGAGGCACCCATGAAGAGCCACCTCCTCGTGGTGGGTGCTGGGTAACGCTAAGTGCTCTTCTCCCGTGTGGACCCGGGACAGAATGTGTCCACAGCACCCCATTGCTTGTCGTAATAGGCGACTAAATTGGGCAAATGGAGATAACAAGAATAAAGTTTACTCAAATTATCTCCTTTTCTGAGGCAAAAAAACTGGTAAAAAGGTCTGATCTTCCAGAAAGTTATGCTACAGTAGCAAAAACATCATCGGAGTCTACCTCTAAAATAACAAAATCATCCTCAGGATGCCAGACTACCTTGACTTGGATAAATTTCGATTCTCCACAGCTTTTGTACCCTGCTATGTCATCTCAGACTGAGGAATCACTTCCTCGTACATGAAAGTCGTCTTCTGATCACAAATCATCATCATCTCAGTGAAATTCAAAGTCTCAATCGACAGCTGATGGTCAACAAACTGTGAAAGGTAAACCGAAGCCTATGCCTGATGCTTCAAAACAACAAAGTGGCAGAGCTCCTAAAGGGTCGCAGAATAAAATTTAATTGTTCAATAAATATGGGTCTCTTGAAGATATGGACGTTTCTGAAAACGTCCATTCTAGGGCACATAGCTTGTCGCCCTCCAAAAGAGTGCTGGGTAGATCCCCAATAAATCCACCCAAAAGATAGTTTATTCCAATAATATTGTACAGTGGAACTGCAGAGGATTGAGGACTAATTAACATGAATTACAGCTATTAGTTCAAGATTTTACACCTTCAGCGATATGTCTCGAAGAGACATATTTAAAACAAACAGATACATTTGACCTTCGTCATTTTAATGCATATCTTTGTTTTTCACCTCCGGGTAATAGAGCCACTGGCGGGTCATCCGTTCTAGTCAGAACCATCTTCGACGTTTGCCCAAACTGATCTTCTAGCTCTCGTTTTATTTCATGTAATTTATTGATACCTACTTGAGTGTCCCACTTCTTCTGCATCAGATCACGGATATACGTACTAATGCTCGCTTTGTAATCTGAATATGGAAGAAGAAGTGGTGTCACAGATTTGTTGAGTGCTGCTTTTGCAGCAAGATCGGCCATCACATTCCCAGAAATACCTACGTGACTGGGTAACCAACAAAAGACGATGTCGTATTGGTCAGTAGCAAGAGTATTATACAGTTCAATAATTTCAATTAAAAGTGGATGTTTACAAGAAATATTTTTAATAGCCTGAAGGCAAGAACGAGAGTCGGAATGTATTATATACTGTTTATGTTTAGGTTGTCTTTGAATATATTTAAGAGCTGTTAATATGGCGTTAGCTTCAGTTGTAAAAATAGAACTTTGTCTGATAATCTAGAAGATATTGTTCTGGATCCATAGACAGTGCGCCACCGTCCTTGGACGCATTTGAAAATAAGGATTTATAATTGCTATATTTATGTTTTAGTCGCTTATACTCTTGTTTATATTGTAATTAATTAGTTTCTGATTTCTTAAATGTGGTCAATGTTAGGTCCACTTGGGGCCTGACCAACTGCCAAGGAGGAGAAGAAAGAAGACGGGAGGAAGCTATGTTTTCCAGCTCAATGACGGCCGAAGACAGAAATGGTTTAATGCTATCCTAGAGGCTGGATTGAAAACACAGTTATAGGCAGGGTTAGATTCATTAGAGTACTGTAATTCATTCATTCATTTAGTAGTGTACTGTAAAGCTAACTTTATACCGCGCTGCTCAAGAACTGGGTCACCAGCCTCAACGTAGAGACTGTCAATAGGGGAAGTTCTAAAAGACCCAAGACAAAGTCTTAAACCTTGATGATGGACAGAATCAAGATCAAGAAGTTTAAGGTTGCTTTTGCAGGCTCCACCATATACGATGGAGTCATAATCGAGTTTCGAACGGACCAGCGAGCGATACAGGTGCAAGAGGGTAGTTTGATCCCCTCCCCACTTTGAGTTGGAAACAACTTTCAATAAATCTAGTGCCTTCAGACATTTAGCTTTAAGGATTCTGGTAAGTGCTTCAGGACTGTATGTTATCAGCTCCTGTAGCAGTGTCATGAGCTTGATCAAGAGCAGTATGGAGTTCATGAATAGAAAAAGTTTCTCTATAATCGTCCCCATTATCTGAGTTGAAATTAAGAGTTTTTTTTCTTGCTGTCTTTGATACTGCTGGAATTTAGGTAAGTAATTCGAAGAATAAGAGTGTTTAGCGAGGGTTTCACCCAGTTTATTAACAATATCTGATTTATCAGTAAGCAGCTGATCTCCATGTTTAAGATGATGGACACCAGATTTAGTACCTTTACCTTTGATTTCCTGAACCATGATCCATACCTTGGACATGGGTGTCCGAGAATTAATTTTGTATACATAATTTTACCAAGATTGGCGTTTGTTGTGTTTAAAAGTACGCCGTGCTTTAGCATTTAAAAGCTTGTTTACAGTCATCGCTGAACCATGGTTTTCGAATATGTGGAACTGCAGAGGAATCTGGTATACACTCATCAGCTATGGAGTTCAATTCATCCGAAAAGCATTTAATAGCATCAGGAACGTCAATAAAACGTTTAGGTTTAAGTTTTTCAGCACATAGTGTTTCATGTAGAGCCCAGTTAGCCTTTTTATAATTCCGCCTTGATGGTGGAGGAACATCAGATGGAGTTACAGATTTTAGTATAGTGGGAAAATGGTCACTTCCACAGAGGTCATCGTGGACTGACCATTCAAATTCATTTAGTAGTTCAGAATTTGTGAGTGACAAGTCGAGAGCAGAATAGGTCCCTGTACCAGCGTGTAAGTATGTGTTGGAACCATCACTATAAATACATAAATCATTGTCAGAACAAAAGTCCCCCAACAATTTACCTTTAGCGTTTATAGTTATACTACCCCAGAGTGGGTTGTGTCCATTTAAATCTCCCATTACAATACAGGGCTTCGGGACTTGGTCATATAGAGCTAGAAGATCAGTTTTGGTAAACGTCGAAGACGGAAGATATAGAGAGAGCATAGTGTAAACGCTACATGTAAAGTAATGCTCACTACAACATCCTGTATATTAATAATAAGTGAAACAGGGCTATATATAACGTTTTGTTTGACTAGAATGGATGATCCGCCCTATCACCTGGAGGTGAAAAACAATGATAAGCATTACAATGACGAAGGTGAAATGAACCTGTCTGTTTTAAATATGTCCCTTGGAGTCAGATCGCTGAAGGTGTAAAATCTTGGACTAACTAAGCATAACTTTCTGTAAGGTCACATCTCTTCACGAGTTTTTTTGCCTCAGGAAAAGAGATATTTTGGGTGAACTTTATTCTGCTTATCTCCATTTGCTCTTTCCAAATTGGACACTGTTTCGAAGAAGATGAATGGTCGCCTGAGCAGTTCGTGCATTTTTTAAAATCACTGTCATAATCTTCTGTTGTGTGTATCTTCTCACCACAGTGAGCACACACAACAGACAATGTACAGCTAGATACACCGTGTCCATTTAAAACACCTGAGCGGGTTGGGGGATGTATGTCTTGACTTGGATGTTACAGTAACCTGCCTCCACTGACTTAGGAACATTTGGATACGAGAATGAAAAGAGATACGTGTTTGTTTGGATAGTTTCATTATTTTTCCGGAAAAACGCTTGACATAAAGCACACCTTGATCTTTCATTTCGCATGCCATGTCAAGTTCTGACATGTCAGCAAACAGTCGATCACTATCTCTGACAATGCCTTTACTTGTGTTCAGGGTTTGGTGAGCAGAGACGGTGACCGGAATGCCCATGAAAGATTCAATACTCATGAGATTGGTTGCTTGCTGGGTTTTTTCTGCACTCAACTAGCAGGGCACCCGAACGTAAGCGTCTAATGTTTTTAACATCCCCAGTAATACATTCAATACCCTTAGATACTGCAAAAGGGTTCAACTTTAATGGTTTCTTGTCAGGAGTTTCAATTATAAGGAAACGTGACCAATACTCAATCGATGCAGACGGTCTGTGGTCAGTATCAACAGTGGACATTTTGTTTTTTGGTGGGATTTCATAAGCCATGGTTAGTGTAATACGGTTCATCATCCGAGCTCCCCGCCCACCACGGAGTATCACGAGGACAATGCTAAAAGCAAGTGGGTCTCCAACTTGCAGCACCAAGGATACCCGGATGATATACTCCAGCAGAGGAATTATAAATAATTAATCTACCAGATTGACCCATGAGCCACCGCCCTCTGGGCATACGACTCTAGGCGAAGTTCATATGATCATAATTTGCATAATTCACAATCGAAAAAGTTACAGATCAACAGTAGTGCCAAGACCGAAATTCACAACAATTCCAAATCAAATTTGTGCAATGACACATACATAGTCCATGCACAGGGCTTGGCATGACCAGCCGATTGGTTGAATCGGGCCAATTCAACCACCCGTCTAGGTGAAGTAATTGCCGAAGTGGTGTGTTGGGCAAATGGAACGCAGTTAAAAGTCCAACTGCCCTCAACCACCAGGATCCCGTCCTCCACCGACACGGGACGCAACCCACGGCAAGCAGGTTGCCCAATTTAGTCGCCACTTACGACAAGCAATGGGGTGCTGTGGACACATTCTGCACATACCCAGCACCCACCACGAGGAGGTGGCTCTTCATGGGTGCCAGTTTTATCACAAAGCAGTGCATCCCAACAAAGGTGGTCACCATCAGACCCAATGATAAAATCTGGTAAGATTCAAAATTAAGAAGAGAAAGCAGGAAAATAGAAAGATTAAGAAAAAAAAGCTTTAAGAAAAAGGAAGTATGGTCACTTTACAAAATATAGGAAGCAACGTAACAAAGTAAATAACATCAAAATCTATGCCAAAATTGTTTTTTTACTCAAACCTAGATGAACTGTTATTTGAAATGTAAGCAGAAAACAATTCGTCTTATTGGAAACCTGTACGCTACATTGTGAAATCTTTCGGGTCTTGCTCAACTATTCCAGGTTTAAACGATAACAGTAACGATGAGAGCCCATCTATTTTTGTCTGTATCGGGTAAACCTGACAAGCTCAATGAATATTTTCAATCAGTCTCAAACCTTAATGATGAACACATTGAACTTCCTGAATATTTTCAGAGAACCGATGCATCAGTTAATTTGATAACTATAACAGTGAGGGAAATTTCTAATATCATTAATATCATTCGTTCCAAGAAAGCAACCGGTCCAGATAAAATTAGTCATGAATTGTTGAAGAAGGCTGTCAACTCCATAGGCAGAGTTCTTTGTTCATTATTCAATCTTTCTCCTCGATCGAGTATTTTCCCAAATGTTTGGAAAAAGGCCTATGTTAGGCTGCTATTTAAGAAAGGAGAAAATTCAGCTGTATCTAATTATAGGCTGATATCACTTATCAGTTGCGTCGGTAAAATATTTGAAAGGGTTGGTTTTATACAACCTGGCTGGCTAGTTATATAAGGAAACGTACCCAATCAGTGTTTGTGAAAACATACAAGCCGGTGTCTCACAGGGTTCAGTCTATGGTCCTTTTCTTTTCATTGTGTATGTGAATGAAATAGCCAATGTATTAAATTGTTCAACAAGAGTGCACATTCCAATAACATGCAGTTATTACACATAACTATGAACGAAAACGTAAGCGATTGGACTAAGAACTGGTTACACAAATACAACCCTGATAAGACTGAAGTTGTGTTGTTCTCTACAATAGCAAGTGGCAAGCTAACCATCTTGACGGCTGTAACATTAAATCTGTACCTTTTCATGAACATCTTGATGTAACTTTATCTTCAAATGGAGGCTGGTCTCATGACATTAATGACATTTAGAAGAAAACCTCCAAAGTGATAAATCCCATGAGGAAGTTAAAGTATTTTTAAAACGAACAACGCTAAATAAGATCAACACTGTTTTCATTCTTCCTCATTTTGAACATGCGTGTGAATTGTGGGATAGATGCACAGCTGAACAAGCTAACTCTCTAGAATAGATACAATTAGAAGCAGCTCGTACAATAACAGGACTTCCAAAAGATACTTCTCGTGATCATTTATTTTTTGAAACTTGTTGACTTCTTAGCGAACATATGAGAATGAGGAATCTTTGTTCGTTTCTAAGATTCTTTACCTTCAGGAAATATTACCTACATTTGTAGGCCAAAAATCATCTTACAACCTACGCCACTCTTAAAACTTCTCCCTTCCATGTACGATATTGAAAGTTTCCTTTTCATCTCTTTTCCATCTACTTTACGAATGTGGAACAATATTCCCATATAAATATGACAAATGGATTCTTTAACTGGTTTTAAATTGAAAATTCAAAGTAACATAAATGCAGCCCCATCTTTCTTTCCGTCAATGGACATTATTCACACAAAACTAAGGTACAATACAACTCCTCTAAATTACAATTTATTCACAATTAATTACAGACCAGATACTTCTTGTGTGTGACTTTATTTTTCTCAAATTAATGGTATTACCTTTTAGAATGTCCTTTACATACAACGTAGCGCAAAGATTTGTTTGTAAATATTGTCGTTAACATCGTACACCCATTGATTTAGATTTATTGTTGTTTGGTCATGCTCTCTCACTATATGAAAACGAATTATTATTTGAACATTTACATAGATATATTAAACTAACTGAAAGATTTTTGTAGTTTTCTTGTATATATTATTTCCACAAATTCCTGTTGTCAGTGTTTTCATATTACAAATGTGACATATATAACTTCTGGGGGACGGCGTTCCTAAGGAAGACATCATTTTGTCACTGGTGCATCAAATTTTGAAATGTTATCAACAAAAGTTGTAACCAGCAACATTCAACCTTTGATGGTAATGGTGTAGTTTTCTAAAATAACATAACAACCAATATTTATTTTTCTAAGACAAATGTGTATCGTGTCATCCAGTATTCATGTAGTCATGTAAAAACATAAGTGACCCGTGAAGATCCGGGTTAGAATTGGTCTTCAGTAATTTATGCCTGTCGTACCCTGATCGGATGGTCAGGCTCGCTGACCTGATTCACACCTGTCATCGTATCGTAACTGCGTAGATCGATGCTCATGATGTTGACCACTGGATTGTCCGTCCTGGACTCTATTGTTTTACAAACCGTTGATACATAGAACAGTGCGTGTGGTGTTAAATAACAACAAATAAAAACATTGCAGCTCATATTGAGGAAGACGTTATCAGGTGGCTAAAGAAATTCCAAAATTCTTTTCCCGTAACATTAGGTCAAACATGAGGTCCGCAGCACTTACCATACACCCACGAAACCACTATACACTCCACACAACCACAGACGATGAGGAAAAGAGCAAAGAGGTACCAGTCCAGCAACTGAAAAACATATACTCCCCCCTGAAAGTAGAGGGAAAATAATCACTGTCTAACTGAACAGTCCACGACAGTTATCACATACCAATTAACCCAAAGAAGTACCCAGAGAAAACATATTAGGCCTCGCACATCTCTCCAGTTATATTTAAAGTAACACGTCTGAAGTATAATAATGAAGTAACATGTCCCCAGTAAGGTATATAAGGGGTGTCTCGAGTGTCTAAACATGTCCTAATTGAAATGTGGGAAGAAAAATGTCCGCAGTAAAAAGAGTTGAGCGGGATGACTCAAGTACAATGTATTATATAAGTGAAATCGGCCCCTAGATATAATCGCTGAGTTCGACCTAAAAACGCCAGGCTGCCCAACCGCATTAAAGAGTTTTGCGCTCCATTGTTTTAGGTGAGCAGCAGAGGCTATTTCATACAACACTAAACACACACACACAAAAAAAGAGATTCTAATGCTTGTCACAAACCTGAGTCGTCATTACCAGACCAGCCAGAAAACACAATGAACAGTAAGCTGCAGTTAGCAAAACTCTCCAGTTCAACAAGTAATGGAACTGGTCAGTGACGGCGGTTATCACAGTTTCAGCTGCTGAGAACTAGAAAATATTTACACGAGATACGAGACATGTGACACGTGGAATGCTATAACGCTATGATATAATGGTTTGTAATAAATGACCAGCATGGTGGACAGTTTTGGAAAAGAGGAACACAATGGTTAATTTGCAATTTTGTAATATTTGAAAACATCTAGTTCCAAACCAATTTTTCAAATGACGAGAATACACCACATACTTTAACAATGCCATTTACTAACGACTGAAACCTCTAAAACAGATGGTATTAAAACGATGGTTTTAAGATTGGGGAAATGGGTATTTCTGAAATGTGTTACTGTGTCAGATGCGCTTACAATGGAATCCAGTGCCAGCATTATGACCATGATAAAGAAGATGAAACTCCACAGCTGAGGAATCGGAAGTTGAGCAAGGACTTCCGGGTAGATCACAAAGCCTAATCCAGGTCCTAGAACATACAGTGAGTGAGTGAGTGAGTGAGTGAGTTAATATTTAACGTCACATCGGCAATAGTGCAGCCATATCGTGACGAGAACGAGTAATTATGAAAATACAAATGAATTAATAGCACATACATTGTAAAACCCTGTCGACGAAGGACAGTAAAACTAACTAGGATATCACAGAGTAGAATGTAAAACTAGTGAATAGACCTAAAACAATGTATCTATAGAGGACAGTACAATATAAAAATGAGCTATAGCTTGCCAACAACTGAAGGTAGATCACCATACTAAGGACCATGGGGACTTACAGTACATTTGCTGCCTGCATGGACCTTAGTTGGATTTACATCACCCCCCTAGAACATACAGAATGTTATAGAGTGGCTATACTTGCTATTGTTGTTCTGAATATTGAGTGAGTACGTGAGTTCACATTTAGCGTCACACCGGCAATATTGCAGCCATATCGTGTCAAGAATATCAATATTCAAATCAATAAAATTACAACGTAAAACGTGTCATCGAAATACAGTGAAAACAGCAGATTATCACAGCTCGTAATTTAAAATTAGTGTACTATCATAAAAATGTATCACTATAGACAACAGTGCAATACAAAAACTGACTATAGATCAGCTACAACCGAAGGTTGGTCACCACACTGGAAAGCACAAGGACTTACAGTGGCTTTGCTATGTCCTAGCTGGATTAATTTTGTATCTCATTCTGATTAATCAAGGTTCGATCAAGGTAAGCCTGTCGTACAATGCAAAAGCCGTTATTTTCAGACAAATGTTACTTTCTGTGGGTCTTATTGGATTTACCTAAGTTTCCCTAAGTTCGTAGAAAGCACTGTCGACTATTTTAGCAGTTAGCGGCGGGAGGTGATGGCAATTAGCAATAGTCCTCATACCAATACCAAACTCCTCCTGTCGAAGATATGGACTTGTGTGTTTGTGAATAGTTCGAAATGTTGTACACAGATCTAGAAAACCAAGTAGAGACATGCTTCCACGATCTTAACTACGCCTGAAGTATATATATGTAATATCAGGGAACAAGATGATTGCTTCAGTTTTAACAACACTGGAGTGTCACACAATTGATACACTAAAATAGAATACTGCAAAGGAATGACAACTCTGTCAGCTGGATTACGATTTTAGTATAATTTGAGATGTCAGTAGTGATAGAAATAAAGGACCCATCCTGGATAATTCAGGGTGACAAACGATCCGCCGATCATCTAATTTGATCCCTAAGGCACGCTCCCGTGATCTAATGTGTATGAAAGGTTTCAAGAAAAGTCTTTTCAAGGACAGATTAGTCTAAATTGTTCTAGAGACTCCCAGACTAATCTAGACTAATTTTGTTACTATAGAAACTAACACTCCATCGCCCTCAATAGCAAAGTAACATAGCCTATAGGACACAATGTCAACATTGTCCTTAAAGAGTGTGTCAGTTCATATTTACACCTGCAATACTTTAAAGATATCGTGGGGAGCAACCCGTTAATAATTAGAAATTATTAGAAATTAAAACCCCGATGACGAAGAATAGTACAACCACTAGTGTATCACAGATATCCATTTAAAACTAGTATTTAAATTTAAAACATGTTAACTAGAAATAACAAGACAATGTATAAACAGGACATAGATTGCTAACAACTTAAGTTAGACCACCATACTAAGGACCATGGGGACTTTCAGTGTATTTGCTTCCTACATCATGCCTTCGTGGATTTGGTTTTAAAGGTAACAGTGGTAAATAACAAGAATTTAAAATTCCATTGTTAATTGTTACTGTCCAGGGAAGCAGGGATAGTGATGTTTCTAAAATGAATTTTTGATTAACAAGACTAGCAGCATATAGCATGCGTACCTGATGACACGACATCCATCATGGGCACACCAGCTTCATGTGCCATGAATCCAAGAATTGAGAATATTACAAGACCGGCAAACATGCTTGTTCCTTCACACACAAATGTGCAAAATACAGCGTTCCTAAATTCACAAACATAAAGCATGTACAAATCACATTTGAGACGGGAATGTTCACATACATACATTTCTACCGCAACAAATGTTCAGTTTTCCCAGAAATTATTGATAAAGTCTTTGTTTCCTAATACTGACAGCAAAAAGTTATATATAGGTTTTCATTATGTTGTCAGGTACTCAATATGGAGGCTTAAGAATGAACCTTACTACGTCAAGAGTTATCTTCCTTGGGGTAGCAGACGGCTCCCTTTATTGACAAGACAGATTTGACAACAGAACAGAAAAACAAGGCTGGTCCTAGATGTTTTTGAAAGGAGTGTAACAAATGCAATAAAATGGATGGCAGACTTGCCACTCCCTTCTGTATACAGAACCTTGAAGAACATTCACTCAAGCAGGAGTTGGGACTGATCACAAGACAGGGACGGAGATCAAGGAAGGTCAGTACTACGAATTTGTCAGATTTTGAACTAGGGTAAAACTGAAAAGCGTCGCGAATATCAGAAATGAGGTGATTAAAAAAGGAAGCCATCAGGTATGTAATGAAACTTTTTGTCAAGAATTACAAAGCTTTAACTGGGTGCACAAGCTAGGAATACCATCACCACTGATGAAAGATACACAAACAGAAAAAACGCTGAAACTGGTGCAGGGCTCATGAAAATCAAGCGTGGGATGTTGTTATCTTTCCTCTGATGATACTTCTGTCTGGCTTTTACCGAATTGGGTGAAAGTTTAGACAAGGGATACCGTGTTCAAGTGTTAGACTGACCCAGCTACAGCTCAGATCTTAACCCTTCTAAGTATGTGTAGAGTCTTAGAAATATTGAAGATGTGAAGACAAAAGTGACTGAATATTGGGATGCACTGTCACACGATTTCTTCGTTAGCGTATGTAGGCTCATTCAGTCGTGTATTGCAGGGACAGAGTCTCATAAATAACCGAAAGAGACTTGGCTGTAAGACTATCATATCTCAATATATTCATTTAAGTAAAACTTTTTTAGTTTACATACACGTATTAGATATTTGCCGAGACAACTGTCTCCGTTATATCTGGGAATACAATGTATAGTTATACAAATCTGAGTTACAAAACTGGGAAGTGTTACTCTCTAGCTGTACCTTCAGCTAGCTGTAGTCTTATTACCGTACAAGAAGGTGTACATGAGTTCTCAACAATGCCTGACACAACTAAAACAAAACTGTGATATGGCAGTGGCCACAACTTGTATTAAAGTTTTAACTTTTGTTATACAGGTGGTTTGCTACATTTCATTTACCTTAGACAATTTGTGTTGAATTTGTTGTAACTCGACATTGTTATGATACATCCCCAGGCTGGACCCAGGGAGTAGAACACCTGGAGACACGCCTCTAACCACACCTGGTGAAGAAGAGAACATCAATGAAAAGATTTTTGATAATGTTACTTCGTCCCCATTTAACTACACTATGTGCGGACTACGTGCCTTCTTGTGATCAGTGTTGTGTTCAATCTAAATCGTCAGTTTTGTTTTGCTGACCTAATATGAACATTAATGGACTCTGTATGTCTGTCTCCTCATACATATGCTCAAACCCTTAGAGCGGTACACATTGTGCACGTATGTCAGTGGTGGTGTGCTTCGTCTTGAGCATATGGTCCAAGTAACAAATCACTTGAAACTGGTCGTGTTAATCCCGGAGAATCTTGGATAAGTGACTGTGCTTAGCAGCTTGAGCTTGAGAGCTTCCATGACTTTGATCTTCCTCTCGACGAGGCACACATGCTACATGTGGTCTCACCTTAGCCAGTGAGTTCCAAATTGCTTCTGTTCTCCCAGCAGAAAATAGTATCGGGTAGGATGTCATATGACTGGTAACATCCCAGCGCCTTACATGCAACTTTGATTATCTGGGGAAATACTAGGGTCCGTTATACGGTATGTGCTTAGAGCATGCCCGTGCAGCGTGGAGTTCAGCGCTATATAATATGTGGCCTTATTATCGGTGTACCTGTATCTCTAGAAGCTTGCTGAAGTTTGGCGTGATGTAAAAGAGGGCTCCATCTGTTCCTCCGGGCAGAGTCAGGCCGCGTATCAGAAGAACAATAAGAATGCCGTAGGGCAACGTAGCTGTCACATAGGCAGCCTGTAACGAGGACAAAACACAATACAGCTCGAAATAATGTCAGATATTATCATATACATAAATGTTAGCTGGTTTCAAATAAAAAATATTTAAACATAAACCTTAATCTTTGACTGAATACGGTCTTTATATACAATCCAACTGTCGCGATTGCGATGGGAGATTTTACTTTGCATCTAGGTGACTTTATTCTTTTCTTAAGTTCAAACCTTTCCAACAGATCGGACGCCTTTGACAATGCATAAAAAGACGACAATCCATGAGGCAAGTAGACAAAGTGCCAGCTCCAATTTGATTGGGCCGAGATACTCCAGGCCGCTGGTGATTTCAAGCGCTTTGTGTCTACAAGAAATACACATATTGATATAATTATGTTATGAGAGATTCCTGGAAACAGATTGTCACTAAAGCTTCGCAATATACCTGTTCACTGGCATTAAGAGGTGACAATGCATGTGACATGAGCAATCAATGTAAATATTTCGGACGAAATAACTCACTAACAACCTTTACTAATCTCTCTGATAAGAAACTTACTGTGCTAAAAAATATGACAATTTTATACTCAGCGGACTCAAATTCACATCAAATGACATCAGTTACTTTGATCATGACACAGTCAACATGTTAATCCCTTGGATATGGGTTTGATATATGAGACATTAAATAACCTTTCCTCAAGAAGAAATGGAATGAAAGGACTAACTGCCAAAATTCTTCAGCCGCCGTCACAAAGCTGTTCTTCAGTCCTTCATTGATAAAGGATTTGTTGGAGGTGGTTGTGTTATCCATACTACTGTAGTGACTGGAACCGTTTGTAACTGTAGAGTTGAAACATAGATTACCATTCGTCTTTGAGTGGTATTATTTAGAAGTTGGATTGTACTATATGGACAAGCTTTATGGATGATGCGACGTTTCGATACAGAGTCTTGTATCGTTTGTCAAGCTAGTATGATACAAGAATCTGTATCGAAACGTCGCAAGAAGTTAAAGCTTGTCCAGAGTTTCCCCCACAAAGATTGTCCAGATTTGCCTCCACAGAGCTTGTATAGACTGCCATTCGATGAGACATGCACACTGTCTTATTTACCGAGAACCACATGTTGTGCGGAGCGTTGTAAACATCTCTTGCCACTGAACTGTGTCAAATAGCACAAGAAAATATGAACGGAATGTCTATTTGCCATCGTGAGGCTTTGTGTTAATAGTGTCTGGGACTTGTTGTCATCATGTTCAACAGAGGGGATATCAAGTACATTTTCCTAAGACTGGGGGGAAATGAGTTGCTACTCTACCTTAACAGATTCGAAATGGTTGTGCCATTTGTGGTGATCATACTTCAGTCACGGTTGTTAATGCGATCTTAAACAATAATGGCTCACGAACACAAGTGCATCCACTAATACCTCCACTGAACATTTGATTTAATTGCTTCAAAGTCGTCACACACGCCTCTGTGTTCCAGGAGTTGCTGCAGGATGTCCATGGGAGGACTGACCTCAGGGAGAAGAATGCATAGTACAAAGACCATGCACAGATGACTGTGGAGTAGATCACGAACCCAGTACAGAAGATCAACATGCCACCTCCAAGACCTGTGAATATTTTAATGTTTCATGATCTTACCAGAATTAACCAGCCTGCCATTACTGTGGATTTCGGCTTCAAATAGGTGTGTCTTTTGCAATCCAAATTAGAGATAGTGATAATTGTTTGTCTCGTGTCTTCGTCAACAACGGCACCATGTTTTTCTTTGCTTAACGCCACAGGCATGGCCACCCGATCACGTAGATTGCTTCTTCGGCAAGCAATGGCTGTTGAATACTTGCATGTGATATGACTTAAGAAACATGTAAAGGAAAATATGTGTGAGAAACTGCACAATGGCAGCCACGCATCCGCCATGACAGTCTCAAATGGGATCAAGCGAACATCAAACACTCGAGATGACCAGTCAGTTATCTATATATTTCCGTCCGTAACTGTTACTAGTCAGCATTGCATTGCAAGACAATGGCGCAACGTTACAGCAACGTAGATTGAGGTGATAAAACCCTTTCGACATCCATAAGAAACGTCTGTTACGTCTCTGTACAATTGTCACTGTATCGGGAGTTTAAAACACCCTCTACAGTCCAGGTAAACACCTCTGCGAAAAGTCTCCACTAAAAGAACCTTGCCATCAATCAGAAACCTTTACCTTTCACTAGAGGACAGAGGCTCCACGTGTGCATTGCACTACGTCCTGTAAACTGTCCCAGTGCCACCTCAAGGAAGAACAGTGGTAGGCCGCACAGCACCAGACACACCATGAAGGGAATCAAGAACGCCCCTAAAATAGACATAACATCCTGGAACATGTTCTTTCTAGCGCGTCAGATGTCGCCGTTACAGGATACGATGATCGTGGGTTCGAATGAAAGATGTTCCCTGTTTACGTAGTAAACGTCCCAAACCAGAAAAATTAATTAAAAAATTAATGTTTACTAAAAAAAAGAATAAAATTTGTTGAAATAACACGAGACAGTACGACAGTAATCCCACATAAGGACTATGCCGTGTAATTGTGCTCATTGCAAAATACATTTGATTCGTAAATATGATTGGATTTGCTAACTGATAAATATAAAATATGAATGAGTGCGAGTATGGCGCATTGAGCAATATTCCAGCAACATCAGCAGTTGGCTTTATGTACAATAGTATAACAGCTGTCTTAAAACACAGTCTTTCAAACATTGTAGTACTGTAACGCAATCAACCAGAAAACAGCTGCGTGCTCTATTCTTAGTCACATATTAATCATCATGCAAAACTGAGTGAGACATCATATTTACTGTATATTTCATAGAGATGCATTATACCCTTGTACCTTGTAACATGTTGCAATGCTTAGTTCGTCACCCATTTGCATACCTTTTCAAGATTCTATTTATAGATTCAAAGCGCTGTGATCAAGCTGTGTTATTGTTTTTAACTCCACAGTTTACTTACCTCCTCCGTTCCTGTTGCAGATATAGGGAAATCGCCACACGTTTCCAAGGGCAACACAGAATCCAATCAGGGATAGAAGATAGTCTGTTTGCGAGCTCCAGTACTCTTTCTCTCCTCTCTCTTTGGACTGGTATTCGTTCATTTCCATCATTTCCACTGATTCTTGATCTCTCTCGTTATTCTCTTTATCAGACTCCATTTCTGGGGCAAACTGTGAATCAAATAAAAGCGACACACGTATAACAGTAAACGGACACATAACCTTTGACCATATGGACAATTGTTTTTAATGAATAAACAGAATTAGCCATACTATAACCTAAACAACACATATGTTTATCAGAAATTCGAAAAGTCTGTGTTCAAGCTTACTCGAAATATGTGCGCTTAAATAATTCAATACATTTCCTTATTTCTGGCCAACCGTTTCTTGATTTGATAAACCTCACGTTGTACATTCTCCAATACGTGAAGCAGATTTCTGGTGTCCCCAGAATATTGGTATTGCTAGAATATTGCTGGAAGCGGCGTAAAACCCAAATGATTATGACTCGAAAGAGTTCGCACAGAAATCATTAACTAAACGACCTGTGTACTGAAAGTTACAACGCCAAATTAATGATGCCTGTAACAAAGTGAAACGGTGCAGAAATATATTTTCATGTGGCAAGAAAGAATAATCTACCAGTGAAGGTGTAGAACTATTGGGGAACTTGTAGGAGTGAACGTAGCTTTTTAACAACGTAAGGTTGCTGGCGGAGCGAGTCACAGACACGCTTTCGGAAATATCAGAAAAAACAACATCATTGACGATATCTAATTTCCCTATACGAGGTTTGGCGTGCAGAAATCGGTCGCATAGACTGATAGTCGTGTTTAGATACATATACGTGTGCGTGTGCGTGTGCGTGTGTGAGTGGTGGAGGGTAGGTGTCATTGATGACGCATCCATAACGCTACCCAACGGGGATTCAATGCCGGCAACAAATCGTATTCGAACCACCGCGCACTGCTCTCCAACCAGACCCTGTCTCCAATAGGACCAGTTAGCGATCCTTCATTGTACGAACATCCATATGGGCAGAATTGGACTTGCTGAATATCGTACACTAACATCATTTATGGTTAGTGGGATATTGCATGGTTTCCTCGTTTTATATGGCAATGATATTATTATATATTACCACTCCTAGTGTATGTATGTGTTTAACAAGAATTACATGACTCTGAGATCATGATCAAACAATTAGTATCTAAGTTTAACGGAAATAGTCATCGGGTATGCAAGACTATTATTTCAGTACGCTTTTTCAATCAAGTTTATACAGTGGAAGCTGTCGTAACCGGCATCTGTCCAATTCGGCACAAAATCTCAGTCCCATCGGTGGCATTTGTATTTATCACCAGCTCTACAATCCAGCACATTGTCTAAACCGGAGTATTTCTTCAGCGTTTTAACTATCAGAAAAGCATTCAGCACTTCGAGAGTAGACGCCATCCCTGGAGAGGAAGTGCCGATACCTATATACTCCTATAATGGTAACATGAGGCTATCATTTTTACTCTCAAGAAACAAAGTGACAATATAACTTTATACTTTGACGGTTGTGAAATTAGTAATGTAAATGAACATAAACGGGTGTAATGGGAAATGGAATAAACATATTGATAAAATAGTAAAATCAAGTTCAAAGATGATAAAGTCCATGCGTAAATTGAAATTTCTGCTCAGTAGGCAAATTTTGAATAAGATTTATACTATGTTTATCAGACCACACTTTGAATATGCCTGCGAGGTCTGGGATGGGTGTAACCATGTACAGTCACTGAGGCTAGAACAACTACAACTAGAAGCAGCCCGTATTGTTACTGGATTACCAAAATATACACCGCATAAATATCTCTATTTTGAAACTGGGTGGGAAAAATTATCGATACGTAGAGAAAGAAGAAAGTTAACATTATACTACAAAATGAGATGTGGTAATGCACCTTCATATCTGACAGATTTGCTTCCTCAAACTGTTAGCGACTCTACAACGTATGATCTCAGAAACTCTGAAGATTTTGTAAAACCATCATATAGGCTTAAACACTCATGTCAGTCTTTTATCCCATCAACTGCAATGTTATGGAATAATATTCCATTAGAAAAACGAATGTTACCATCAACAGAGAACTTTAAGTCATATTTGAAAAAACCTATTGACATGGCACCATCATACTTTTTTACAGGTATCCGCAAAGAAAATATTATTCATACTCGTTTAAGATATCATGTAAGTGACTTGAATTATGATCTATTTCACGTTGGCATTAAGATGGACTCAAAATGTATGTGTGGCTATTTCTGTGAAAATGTTTATCACTTCCTGCTTGAGTGTTTCCTACATAATGAACATAGAACGAAGATGTTAAACCTTGTAAAATTACATGTACATGATGATGATTTAAATGTAGATTTATTACTAAATGGCAGCAGGGACTTATCATATGATCAAAATCACGCAATATTTAAAGCAGTTCAGCAGTATATATCAAATAGCAAGCGTTTTTCTTGAATGCTGTAAATATTTTAATGTAAGTAAATAACTATCTTTGTAAATAGACCTCTACTACTTCTGTACCATATTTCCTTTCATTTTCCTTCCTTGATTGTTGTATATTATATCTATCATGTTGTAAATACTCGGGAGAGGGTTACCTAAGTTGGATAACTTGTTCCTAATCCCTTTCTTCACTGAATAAAATATGTTTAACACAAAACAATGACGTAGTGGTTTCCATAGCTACAAAATACATGTTGTTTCTGTATCTTTGTGCCTTGAGTGTCATTGAAAAGGAATCACCGAAGTGAGAATAAGCAACTTATTTTATATGATGAGTGAGGGTGGATTTAGACCATTACAGAGACTTGCAGCGGAAGGTGTAGAATAGTAGCTCACCACAGCGGAGTATTAGAGTTCAGTATTCGCTGAATAAATAGTTTAGTATAGCTAGAAATTAGTTGCTATTTAATTCACCACATCAGCCATGTACAACATGAACCACATACTCACTACAACGACAGGAACCATTTCTTTCCTTGGAATCAGCTGCAGCGTCTCTGTTTTCCAAAGCAGACAAAGGTGAAAGACAAAGGTCCATTGGAACCCTACTCATGGACGGTGATTGGGCAGGAGCCGAGCATCTCCTGGGACAGCAGAATCTTTTCTTACAGCTGCGAGCATTACTAGGACACACCAGATATCAGCATGCACTCCGTGTAAGCTTCTGGGGGCACTCAACGTGGACTACTCGAAAGACAGACATGAACAGTCCGAAGAGCTAACAAACTTCAACGCTTGGTGTGGGCATCACAAACCGCAAACTCCCAGTTTCATTTCTGATATATGGTGCTCTCAATAGAAATAGTGATCCTTTTGTTGATCCTATTATTCTGGGAAGCCAACGTTTCCCTACACAAGTCAGTCGTTGGCTGAGCTGATACTTTACTTCTTTTCAAACAACAACGTAAACTATGCATGATGGCTCACAATTCACCAGAGTGACAGGATGACTCCGGAAGAGAAACATGTTCAGCTGGTTCAAGAGTTTCAGAGTGGAAACTTTGTTGTACACAAATCCAGCCAGTAGTTCTCAGCAGTGGGTACTGACCAAGCCCACGAGCAGGCCAACGCTGTCATCATGACCGACGGGAATGCAATCATCGTGATTGAAGACCCATCAGCACTGAGAATATGTATGATATCTGGTCCTGAAGTCAACCACTTGGTTGCACAGTATGAGACAGCCTCTGTTGCCAAAGAGGGTAGTATACACACCAGAGACTATGATGAGACAGAAAGAGCACAAAGAGTGTTCCTTGAGAAAGTAGGAAATCTCACAAGCCATGAAAGATATGGGCAGCCCTTTCCAGGAGAGTCGGGACCTGCTTTCTCTTGATACAAGGGATATCGTTTACAACACTGCTGCCGAGCTGATTGGCACACAGCTTGAGAAAGGCAAGGTCCGTTTCCAGGCGTTCATGAATGGACTGGAATGGGAAGAAGAATTCACCTTCTATGAACCAATCACTCTTCAAAGCAATAGGTCCTAGCTGTTCAAATGACAGGAAATTGATTTCATTTTTTCTCCTGTTTGGCACCTATTGATGTGGAATAATCATGGCCATACAAGTCAGTACAGTACGTTGCAGATCATTTGATTTCCATTCATGATGATACTTATGCAATCATCAATGTTCAGTCAAACAATGTAATTACATTTTAACACCTCTCTGCCACTGATTCATTATTCCTTTTAAAACTGGCCAAGGTTAAACGTTGCGCCAGGCTGGCGTGTTAGAAGCAGCTGAAAAAAGCAAATTATCCTGGTTGTCGGTCTGGCGGTATATAACCCTATTGGAAATATAAGCGCATTCAGTTTATTTTGTCTCAGCATGTGATCTCTCCCACCCTTGTACATAAGGTGCCACGTACCCCTACGATGTGTTTTTGACGTTTTCGGACGTGCACATTCGTCGTTTCCACAGCAGAACATTGAACTCGTTCAATGATTTTTCAACAAAATTTTGACAGATCTGTTTCTGAACTGCTGACATTTTGTAGTTTGGGATTTCTCAATAAATTCCTTATTATGCGTTTCCATGGCAACAAGTTAGGACTGAATTTGAAGGTAGTGCCCCTTTCCGAAGCAGAACTATTAAACCGTTGAATGTTTCTTAGTCAAACGTGACACATAGATTGGTCTGGTGGTGAACTGGTGCATTTTGGCAGTTTCGGATTTCTGAATAAAATAATGTTTGCATTGTCATGGCAACAAGCTTTACATTCACTGAAAATGGGGGCAGAATTTAATTTAAGAAAAACTTTCAATATCATAATTCCACTTTGTGAACCTAATGATATCAATCAACAGTGGCACCCGTGGCGAGCCACCTCCTTGTGGTGGGTGCTGGGTAACGCTAAGAGCTCGCCAACAACCCCGTTGTGGATTCGGGGGTATATTTGGTCCACCAACCCGTTTGCCGTGGATTGCGGCCCTGTGTCTGTGGAGGACGGGAGTCTGGGGGTTGAGGGCATTGGGCGCCTGTAACCGCGTTCCCTTTGCTCAACACACCCCTTTGACCCTTACTTCACCTAGACGGGAGGTTGAATGGGCCCGGTTCTACCAATCGGCTGGTCATGCCAGGCCCTGTGCATGCACTATATATATATGTCAATGCACAATTTTCGGACTTGGATTTATTATTACAGTGCAATGATTTGGATTTTCAAATGCGATAACATGTCAGACAAAACGTTATTCAAAGCCCTGTTTCTCTTATTACTAATATGCAGGCCGTTGCAGTGAGAATGACTTTACATGTAGCGTTTACGCTATGCTCTCTCTATATTTCGCCGTCTTCGACGTTTGCCAAAACTGATCTTCTAGCTCTATATGACCAACTCCCGAAGCCCTGTATTATAATGGGAGATTTAAATCGGCACAACCCACTCTGGGGTAATGTAACTACAAACACTAAAGGTAAATTGTTGGAAGACATTTACATTGATGATTCCAACACATATTTACACCCTGGTACAGGGACCTATTCTGCTCTCGACTTGTCACTCACAAATTCAGAACTACTAAATGAATTTGAATGGTCAGTCCACGATGACCTCTGTGGAAGTGACCATTTTCCTACTATACTAAAATCTGTAACTCCATCTGATGTTCCTCCATCATCAAGGCGGAATTTTAAAAAGGCTAACTGGTCTTTATATAAAACACTGTGTGCTGAAAAACTTAAACCTGAACGTTTTATTGACGTTCCTGATGCTATTAAATGTGCTTCTGATGAACTGAGTTCCATAGCTGATGAGTGTATACCAAAGTCCTCTGCAGTTCCACATAATCGAAAACCATGGTTCAGTGATGGATGCAAACAAGCTAGGAAGGCAAGGAAAAGGCCGAACATTATTTCCGTCGCCATCCTATGGTGCATAATTTAAATAAATTTAAAATTTCAAATGCTAAAACGCGACGTACTTATATTATAAAAAGAACAAACGCCAATCTTGGTAAAATTATGTATCTAAAATAAATTCTCGGACACCCATGTCCAAGCTATGGAACATGGTCCAGAAAATTAAAGGTAAAAGTACTAAATCTACTGTCCATCATCTGAAACATGGAGATCAATTACTTACTGATAAATCAGATATTGCGACTAAACTGGGCGAAACTCTCGCTAAACATTCTTCCTCTTCTAATTATATACCTAAATTTCAGCAATATCAAAACCCAAACAGGGAAAGAAAACTACTAATTTCAATTCTGATAATGGGGAAGATTATAATGAAACGTTTTCTGTTCATGAACTCCATACTGCACTTGATCAAGCTCATGACACTGCTACAGGAACTGATAACATACATTATCAACTCCTGAAGCACTTACCAGAATCCTGTTTAGAGACGCTCTTATCAATTTTTGATGATATTTGGGCTTCCGGCAAATTTCCTTCTTCATGACGTGATGCTATAGTAGTACCAATACCTAAACCTGGACGTGATCATACGGATCCATCCAATTATCGTCCGATTTCATTAACTAGCTGTGCTTGCAAGACCATGGAACGCATGATAAATAATCGACTTGTTTGGTACTTGGGAACAAATGACCTCATAACAGATATACAGTGTGGTTTCCTTAAAAACAGAAGTACAGTCGATCACCTCGTGTGATCTCGAGAAAGCATATGACACAACCTGGAAATATGGTATCTTAAGGGACTTACATGACTTCGGCTTGCGAGGTCGTTTGCCTCAATTTATAGTCAACTTTTTAAATAATAGACAATTTCAAGTCCGAGTGGGTTCTACCCTGTCTGATCATTATAATCAGGATCAGTGTGTTCCACAAGGCAGTATTTTGTCTGTCACACTTTTTAGTATAAAGATAAACAGTTTATCAAAAGTTTAAACGATTCAATTGATAGATCGTTATTTGTGGATGATTTCAATATTTCTTGTCGTGGTAAAAATATGCATACCATTGAACGGCAACTGCAGTTGTGTTTACACAAGATTAATAAATGATGTCTTGAAAACGGCTTTAAATTCTCTAAATCAAAACCTAACTGCATACATTTTTGTCGTAAATACACATCACATAAAGACCCTGAACTGTCTCTAGATGGCACGCCAATTAAAGGTGTGAAGGAGGCCAAGTTCTTGGGTCTAATCTTTGATTCACAGCTAACGTTTTACCGCAAATTAAATCACTTAAAATGCCTGAAAGCACTTGACTTGCTGAAAGTGGTTTCAAATCCTGAATGGGGAGGGGATCAAGATACCCTTCTACATCTACATAGATCACTTGTGCGTTCTAAACTTGATTATGGCTCCATCGTCTATGGGGGAGCCTGCAAAAGCAACCTTAAACTTCTTGATTCTGTCCATCATCAAGGTCCAAGACTTTTTCTTGGGTCTTTTAGAACTTCACCTATTAACAGTCTCTATGTTGAGGCTGATGAACCATCTCTTGAGCAGCGCCGTATTAAGTTAGCTTTACAGTACATTACACAATTATACTCTAATAAATCTAACCCTGCCTATAACTGTGTTTTCAGTCCCCTTATGAGGATTTATACAACAACAAATCTTCTCTTGTCCCGCCTCTAGGACATAGAATTAAACCCTTTCTTTCTTCGGCCGGCATTGAGCTGGAAAACATAGCTCCCTCCCGTCTTCTTTCTTCTCCTCCTTGGCAGTTGGTCAGGCCCCAAGTGGACCTAACATTGACCACATTTAAAAAATCAGAAACTAATGAATTACAATATAAACGAGAATATAATCAACTAAAACATAAATATAGCAATTATAAATCCTTATTTACAGATGGATCCAAGGACGGTGGCGCAGTGGCCTGCGCCACTGTCATTAGATCCAGAACAATATCTTCTAGATTACCAAACAACAGTTCTATTTTTACAGCTGAAGCCATACTAACGGCTCTTAAATATATTCAAAGACACCCTGAACATAAACAGTATATAATCTATTCCGACTGTCTTTCTTGCCTTCAGGCGATAAAAATACTTCTTGTAAACATCCACTTTTAATTGAAACTATTGAATTGTATAATAATCTTGCTACTGGCCAGTACGACATCGTCTTCTGTTGGTTACCAAGCCACGTAGGCATTTCCGGTAAAGCAATGGCCGATCTTGCTGCTAAAGCAGCACTCAACAAATCTGTGACACCACTTCTTATTCCAAACACTGATTATAAAGCTAACATTAGATCTTATATCCGTGATGTGATGCATAAGAAGTGGGACACCCAGGAAGGCATCAGTAAATTACATGAAATAAAACCCTATATTGGTTATTCCTACTTGGGTTGTCAGTCCAGATTTGAAGAGGTCATTATGAGGGGATGCCGTATTGGTCACACCAGATATACGCATAAATACCTTTTGAAAGGTGAGGATCCTCCATTTTGTATCCCTTGTGATGAAAGAATCACAGTCAAGCATGTCTTGCTTGATTGCGTTGACTATTCCATCACAAGGGATACCTATTTTAAATCACGTAGTATGAGGGGCCTTTTCACTAATATCAGTTCTCATTTAATCATTGCATTTTTAAAAGAATTAGATTTATTAAATAGATATATATGTTAATATTGGAAGTTTAAACTCGTAACTGTGCTTGTTAGTGGCTGTATTCTCAAAAGGAGTTGAAGTATTGTAAAACTATTGTCCTCCTGAGAGGGTACGCAAGTCCACAAACTTTCCATGTTTTTAATCTTAGAATAAGTGTCCTTTTACTGAATGGCTAGATTTCCCGAATTGCTGACGACTGAGGGGATGATGTAAATCCAGCTAGGGTCCATGCAGGTAGCAAATGTACTGTAAGTCTCCATGGTCCCTAGTATGGTGATCTATAGTCAGTTGTTAGCAATCTATAGCCCATTTTTATATTGTATAGATAAATTGTTTTAGGTATAGTTACTAGTTTTATATTCTACTCTGTGATAGTCTAGTTTTTTTACTGTCGTTTGTTGACAGGTTTTATAACAGACCTATATTTCATTTCAGCATTAAATGTTCTCGTCACGATATGGCTAAGATATTGCCGACGTGACGTTAAATATTAACTCACTCACACTCGCACTATACACTGTATCGTCCTCTCTAGTTAAAATATTTTAGATTTCATGACTAGTTTAAACATCAATATATCTGTGATAATCTAGTTAGTTTTACTGTCCTTTTCGACGGATATTTTAGATTGATCACCTTGTTTTCATCGCTATATGGCCGATGCGATGTAAAATTCTGTCCTTCGTTGACCGGTTTTATAATAGACCTATGTTTCATTTCAGTATTAAATGTTCTCCTCACGATATGGCTGAGATATTGCCGATGTGACGTTAAATATTAAGTCACTCACTCAATCAATCAACAGTACCACTCTATTTCTGTATTCGTATTACTGAGGTACATCAAATCGTGGAAGCACTCATACAGCATGTTGTTGATACAAACATGTTAGTATATGCATGAGAATGAAGATTTTGTGGATATCAACTTCTTTATTATGAGAAAACAACGTTTCGGAGTTAATGCTTACTCCTTCATAGGTGAATGCGAAGGGGTTACAGAGCTGTATTTATATGTACAGGTAAACAATAACAAAGTAACAAGTGGAATGAGTTAACAAAAGCTGGAAGCCAGTATAAACAAGCACTGACAGGGAGCCGACAGTTATGATAACAATGATGGAAGTCAATTGCTAAGATGTGTTTACATAACACAGATGGGGATTAAGGACGATGTACATGATTGGGGATTAAGGAGGCCAATGGTGATGACATGTAAACACATCTTAGCATTGGCTTCCATCATTGTTATCATAACTGTCGGCTCCCTATCAGTGCTTGTTTATACTGGCTTCCAGCTTTTGTTCACTCTTTGTTACTTTGTTATTGTTTACCTGTACATATAAATATAGCTCTGTACCCCCTGAAGGAGTAAGCATTAACTTCGAAACGTTGTGTTCTCATAATAAAGAAGTTGATATCCACAAAAATCTTCATTCTTATGTATTTCACTTCTAAATGCCCTTCAAGGACTTTAGTATATGCATGGTTTACATACGTATGTTTTCGATGGATCAATGTGAAGATCAATGTAACTTTTGACATAGTTAGAACTATTGTTCATAAATTGCATTTCACCATAGCAGACGACATGTGTTCCTGTTGATACGTTGTGTTAATGTTGTCTAATGCATATAGTGTTAGGTTTGCTTCGGTATTCTGCAGCTGTCGTTATTCATTCTGATTATTTTGGCAAAAAATCAACACAATCAGTTACATAAGAAACATATACTAGAAATCCTCCGGTTTCATCAAGTACCTAGGTTATCAGAGGCAGATGTAGACTTCGTTTGATGAACTTTTCCTGTACCTTCTCAAATTTCTATATTCACGAGGCTGAACCGTGAAAAGAATCACCACAATAATCCTATTTGGGCTGGCTAGTCTACACCTACCTCTCTCATCATATGAGGTTTCTGTACCAGACATAGTGCACACCTAAATATAATTACAAAGCGTGATTCTAATGTTTGTTAGAGTATAAGTCATGATAATTACTGACATTTTAAGCTAACCAAAACTTGAGATGATTAATCCAAACTGTAGCTAATCTTATGTCCAAATGAAAGTATAGGTTATGTTGAAGATCAGCAAAACAGAAACAATAGAAGATTTGGACCATGTGATAGATGTAATTTGTAGCAAATCCATGTGCACTTTGTTGTGTGTACAGATCATAACCTGGTTGAAAGAACTTAAAGGTGACAGCGACACTCAAACACTCAGGGATTAAATGTCTAAGTTACAATGACATTCCTTTGACATATTGCGCGCACAGATAGTTTGTTCCAGAACGATCGCAGCGTCAGTAGCGTGGTATCGATGACGTCAAACGTCGGATGACGTCATTTGGCAGTCGCTGCCATACGCCTCTTAAATGATACTTCAAACTCTGGTCTTATCTGTGGAAGGTGATGACGACTACGAATCTGCCTTCACAAATGTTCCCACAAATGCTCGAAATTATGCGCGTACATTATGCTAGGAGCATGAAACATGCTTTCCAGATTAGTGGCGTCGTCACTCTCGTTGTTGGAACATGTTGAGTTTTGGTGGTGTATTTCCATTCCCAGTAGTGGGGCCAACACTGCCAGCAAGTCTGATTCTGGTATACATGTCAATGGCAGTAAAAAAATATTTGTTCCTGTCTTATACTTTCTTGCGCCCATGTATTTAGTTGTGGAGTAAATCGTATACATCAGCATAAATTGTCTGAGGAAATTTATTGCAAGTTACATAAGCTCCCGATAAACAGAACAAGCATAATTTCTTGTTTTATGGGCGTGGGGTAGCCTAGTGGTTAAAGGGTTCGCTCGTCACGCCGAAGACTCGGGTTCAATTCTTTACATACGTACAGTGTTTGAAGCCCATTTCTGGTTCTCCCTAGTGATACTGTTAGAATTGGCGTCAAAAGATACTCACTCACACTTAAAACAGGATAGCATCACGCATGTGTGAAATTCACGTTTTCAAATACACGAAAGCTACTCGGTAGGACATCGAGGATAAATCGTTGAATGAAATGTGTATGTGTGTTAAAATAGTCAGCTGAAGATTTCACGTTTCCAAATACAAGAAAGCTACACGGTAGGACACCGAGGAAAACTCGTTGAAAGAAATCTGTAGGTGTGTTACAATATTCAGCTGAAGATAGGGATTGTCGTTATACACTTACAAAATGTGTTATAACATCACTTAACCTTTGAAAAGTCGTGTTCTTCGGCTCAAGCAGATTATGAACGTAAAAACAAAGTAGCACTTACAAGAATATTTCTTTAACTTTTGAAAGCCTGAATTTACATTGAATTGGTCATGATATTATGGTGGTTACAGATATGGTTACAAAGCAGTAGTAACAAAAGCAGACCTACCAGCTTTGACCGAAGACTACACGCATCCACGTCTAGCTCACGCCAGTATTAAACTGTGTACTGGTACACTTCAGCTACAGTTTCTCACACGACTATAGCCGGTTGGTCCAACCAACACTGTATAGTAATACGTAACATCACTCAGTATTTAACGTCATTCAAAACGTCAATAACAAGTGGGACGTGCTTGGTAATCACTGATTCACGTGTGCGTTCGTCTGTGATATACATCGTATGAAGGGTTGAGAGGCAGCGCGATCTACATGTAAAGCGGCATAGGTTGTTTTGACATAATAATACCACACTAATTATCAAGTTCAGGTCTACATTGTGGTGAAATGTCATGTTGATACATGATTCTTTCGCAGAATTAAAGCACTTTGAACATATATGACTTATGCATAAAAAGATCAAAAACAACCAAAAAAGCATTCATTCAATGAATTATCAGCAACCTGAAAACATATTTCAGGAAAACGGTCAATCGCAGTCATCACACGAAGGACGTACAAAGGTGTTATCAATTAATATGTCTGCAGAATAGGTTTCATAGGGAATGGTACTTTTCGGGCTAAACAATGGAATCTGTGTGTCACATTTTTTCGGACCCCGATTATGTGAACGTTTCCCATTCATCTGATGATACCGATCGCTGTGACTACTCCGCTACTTAATGTAGACTTGTCAAACCCTGGTGAAAAGTGAAAAGTGCTTCACTTTGAGCGTATGAAATCTGGAGATTGACAAACGCTCAGTTCCCGTGTGTATCCACAGAAAACTCAGATCACCATGTTCTACAACAGCAGCTACATTCCCCTGAACAGAACACAAATGTTGCAGTTCACATAGGGATATTAAATACTAACAATTATAAATATTGCTGGACAGTACTGCAATGACAGTAAACCAAGTGAAGTAATCCACAAAGTCTGAGTCAGTTGTTTGTGAAGAAGCTCTCTGAGAAACCATTGCATCGTGTACCTAGCAATGTATGGAACAGAACAGTAATCCAACCGACCTCTTGCATGAAGTTGGCTCCTTTCAAATGTGGAACTGGGGGCTTCCTTTTTTGCAACTCAGGACCAGTCACCTCCAACTCGCAATCGGCAAGACGTGATTCTTGAATAAAAATGCCAAAATGACTTGTCGAATTTGCAATGATTTTACACAGGCTATCCAGCTATTCAGTGCATGTCCTTCCTTGGCACAATCAGCTTTTTTTGAAAATTGTTAAAGACCAAATTGGAGACTTTTTTTGTGTGTTGGCGGCGCCAAATGCAGGGTTCCGAGGGTTCAAACACCCTGAAACCAAGCCTTTCAAAATTCCTGGATCCGCCCATGACTAAAAGACATGATGACATGGCTCGTTGATTCTACTATCGTCTTCGCCATGCCTATGGCTGTGACTTTGAGGTCCCTCCGTGGTACGATCCTGAACACGCGGAAGGCGTCATGGAAGAAGACAGCTTTAAAATCTTACAGCATTTCCAGGGAGAAGTCCCATTTGCTATCTGGGTTGCAGGTAGAGGGGACTAGGGACCTGGGCTGATGAACTCGCTCTGCAGCATTTTCATTTTAATCTGCAAAAGGGCTATGCAAAGGGCCTTGACAGTAATCAGTGTGGTGTAGATTCCTCAATAGTGGGCTGACAGGGTCTTGCGTAAAAACAAACCGTATTTTGTACACGCTGCGGATGAGACATCTGTATGGCAGGGGCTCAAAAAAGGAGACTGTCAATATAGTCTATCCAGCACGAGAATGACAGTTCAGATCATCATGGTCAGATGATTCGGCTATTTCTGTTGTTCCACAAGTGTAGAAAACACATCTTGGCCATAACACTGATCTTACTACCCATGGAGAGGTCCATGCCCAGGATAAGACCTAGGTCTTTGACGCTTTCTGACACTTGTACTTAACTATCTCCAAATAGGAAGGTAGTGAGTCTGGGCTGACCTTGGTCGAACAAAAATAGCATTCAACTTGAGCTTGTTGGTCGACATCCATTTTGTCATACCTTCAGGTGACCGCAATTCTTCAGACTGATTAGGCCTGAAGAGTGATACCACCCCAGTGTCGTCTGTATTTATACATGCCTGTTGATCTATCTTCTGTACCTGAATGATTCATCCAGTGGCTTAGTGTACAGTGCAAACAGATCTGGACCCAAAATCAACCCCGTGGTGCACAGCTTGAAGAAATCACTAGAAGTGAATAGGCATGCTCGATATACACCGACTGATACCGATTCGACCGATATGATTCGAACCAGGACCAGAGACTGCCTTTGAGAGAGAAGTCATTCCACTCTTGGGGTGTCTGAGTTAGCATCAGGTGGTAAAGGTTTGAAAACAACGCGCCCAAATCTTACAACACCAGGAGCTCAATGCCAGTCTTGTATAATCACACCTATGATCGTTGAAGACTTTCAGTAGGACTGTCTCCATACTGTGTTTAGGATGGTATGCAGATTGAAAAGGCTCGTACAAATCGCACTAGAGGATAACAGAAGTATTTTCTTGAATAGCATGGGTGAAGAAAGATTTTCTGGAAATTCTTTGATTGGCAGTTAGAAATATGTAGATATTATAATCCATAAGGATGATATTTTCATTACAGTTTGATGTTAAGAATGTTTCTGTTTAGATAGATTTGATGATTCCATTACGGAGATCTATCACTCATTATGATGGCTGATAGGTGTACTGTAATCTGTAAACCAATACACAAACGTTACTAGTATCCTCTTAATTTCAGGGGAGTTTCCGAAAAATATACATCATCCTAAAACACAATATTCCTCTTAGAAAGTTCAACAGAAGCAAGTTTTGCGTTATTTCTTGAAATAATTTTCTGCATAATGACTTAGCTTGTTTTGCTTCTCAATTTTAGTGACTTAGGTCGTTCTAAAACGAAAGATATCCATGACTTAGCTTATTTTTTCAGAAAACAGAAATTCAGTAGTTACTTTTGCCTTCATTATTCTGAAAATAGTTCATGAAACACCACTAAAGTAAAGCATGATGCATATTATCCTTCTACGAAAGGGTTTTGAGGAATACGACTTTTCCCCACATGGTTTTCAGGACACCAGATTTCGTCTCTCCTGAACACCTTACAAAAACATGACAGTGGTGTAAAGGTGGTGGATAGGGACACAATTCTTACACATTTTTAACAGCAGCAACAAAATCAGACCTAACGGCTGTGACCGAAAACTGCAAGGATCTAGGTCCAGTTCTAAATGAAACCTGACCACTTCATTTTCTACCTATGTACTGATACGCTTGACAAAGTTCACATGACAAAGTTCATAGTCACACCGGAAGTGGGGACTGGCGCGAGGACCACGTTCTCACAGACTCTTCGAACTGATTATTTGTTAACCTGGACTTAATCGAATTGCATTGGATTAGTATCAAGTTTCAACTAAATATAGACGTGATTATAGCGATGCAGATTTATGATATGAAATACTCGTATAAGTATTAAAAAAATTATTTTGCAAGGCTAAACGAGTGGTACATTATGCAACATGTCCATCGGGTTATCTTTGGAACCATTTTGCAATTATTTTAATGACACTTCGTATGAAAAAATATGATCGGTTTATCTTCCAGTATGTTTCCATTCGCAAACAAGTATTCCTCCTCGGCATCTGTCACTACATAATGAAAAATAGTCAGTCTCAAAGTAAATTCAATGTAGATTTACATTGGAATGTTATAGTCATTCACAATCTACTGGGAATCAGTAAATTCACCATGAAACATTCAGTGCAATATAAGAAGATTTAAAGGTTCCAGATTATATATAAACATATAAATACATAAATAATTGTCCCCCTAAGAGGTTTCATAAGATCAACTTCTTTCGGCGTATTTCTATGCATACCATACTCTTGATCGTAGTATATTTGTGACTTAGATTTTTGGCTGAATTCACTGTCCGGAGTTTGCACACGCATGGTAAACGCATGAAAAAAACAGAGAATTTGTAAATATTGAAAACATCACGGAAAACAACATAAACGCTACACGTTTAATTGTTTTCTTTTACTAGATATCGGAATGTGTGAGTATAGCACGTTGTCATTTTTAATGAAACGGGAAACGTTGTTCAGTCAACCAATCATACTTCTTTTCTGCCTTGCTGGACAAACCGCTGTGAAATTCACTGAATGGCACATGTGCGATTATCACAAACATAATCACCTGTCTATCCTAGCCGTGTGGGTAATAACCAAATGTAAGTATTTCGTGTTGGTTACGTCAGTTGAATATACTCTGTACTCGTCCAATTGATCCAGATATTGAGCTAACACTGGCTGGCTCTGCACAGCGATACGAAGAGCGAAAGTGTGTCCGCTTATGCTTACAAGACGCTGTCTGGAGTTTGGATGATTGGTTACTGCTGGTTGATCTAATGTTTGTCGCACTCACCTCAACATTGAGCAAACAAGGGTAGTGTATTTTAACCTAAACTGGGAAACAATACACACAACAAACGGGTCAAGTCATTCAAAGGAGACAGGCACAAGGCCATGTGTATTGTTTGTGATCGTAACATTTTGTTACGGTTAAGAATTTACCGTGACAACAATGTAAGAAATCCCCTTGTGAACCAGCAAAACAGAACAAAGACAAGTTTAAAATATTCAGATATTATTATTTTGCAACGAGAGCAAGGTATACAAGGCCACAAGTCAATATAACAATGCAGATTTGAGGTACAATTCATGAGAGACAAAATCTAAGTCAATAGGTCACAAAATACAATATAGCAAACTCACCAAAGTCTTGGCGTGAGAGAGAATCAACTATGGCAGAATGTCAACACAGCGATCGGTGCGACAGCAGATAATGTAGGTCAGGCGTTGACGGGTTTTCAAGCGTTGGCAGAGATGTGAATGAGTGTGAGTCTCGCCCTCAACCCGGCAACCAGCCTTTATATATATATATTTCCCGAAAGCTATTTCCCGAAAGTTCGGGCACAAACGAACATCGTCAACACTGTAGAATGCCCTCGAATAAGTCTCCCGGAAGTAGACACATAGAAAACTAGGAGCAGATATATTCCGGAGTGTTGTCCAGCTATTAAGATGAAACGTGACCCATCATATTTAACATTAAAAACACTAAACATTGTGACCCAATAATAATTTATACTGAATTAATAACAAAATATACAGAAAATATACACTCGTAACAATAGATATTGCAAATAGGGGTGGTGGAGCTTTGACATCACACATGAAAGGTGACCAACAAGTTTCTAATGTTGGCAGCATGGTCACATCAACTGGTTTAGAAGTAAATTACACGGTGAACAGATAACCATTGTGTGATGAAGACACTGATAACGATAATGACACCGTTGACAGCACTGACGTTTTGAACTTGACATTATCTCCACCACATACAAATTTATCACCTGCAGTACCTCTTACGACACCATCTGCAACTCTCACTGACTTTGATGTCTGAAAGGCAGATGTATGGTGGACATTAAAACTTATTACCGCAGATCAGTCACATAAGCTTTCTGGAGACTCGGCACTGTTACTGCTGATCACTTGATCACTTCACTGAAGAAGAAAATGATGGACCGCTTTCTGTCATGTTCGAGGAAAGCCTAAGCAAAACTACGCAAAAACAAAAACATGGCTGTAATATTGCGATTGTGGAATGGAGTTACAAACCTGATAGAGATTTTCTTGGACATGCCATCGCGAGAAATAAGGTTGACTACTTCATCCTGTCCTTGGGAGAGATTTGCCAAATGGAAACGTGATTCGGGTAAGCACGCGTACGGATGTGCCCAATGTTAATGGGGCATTTTGTCCTCTGATAAATGATAAACAGATCTTTAGTGACTATGATTCATGCTTGATAAACATCGGATCGAGTGGTATACATGTTATTTAAAATTCCTTCCAACCTGGTGCAACAGCAGCCGGTTGAGATGTGGCTTTCTAGACAAGGATCTTATATCTTTTTCATGATTCACCAGCCAGATTAGATTTGAACAACTGTTTCTGGAAGTTCTAGTATGTAAAGCATCCATAGCTCGAGAATGAACCTATTCACGAGAGAGCAATTTCATGAGAGAGAGAGTATTTTTCTATTTCAGAAAGCTGCAGAAACTTAGATAATTGTCAAACCTGACTACAGGTCCTGCGAAGCTCTTTGATCCTCAGTTAAAGATCCCGCCTTCGTGCGCCTCCGAAGCAAGTGTGTAGCATAGCTCATGTCTTTCTTGCAAGCGTATCAGACCAACAAACCAACGGTGCTCTCCATAGCAGATGATCCAGGACAATTAATTCAGTGCAAGATTTATGGAGGCAGAAGGACTAGCTAAAGTGAATTAAAATAACCATGTCAACACAGACGCGACCAAAACACAAGGTTTACAAACAGACTTACATTGGATTTTACAGTGACCGTGCTATCAAGACGAAACGTTTCAAAAGGGATGTCATAAGGTTCCGTCTGAAAAACAGTGTCTTGAAATCAGGTTGGAATGCCAAAACATTCTGACTGCCTTGTTGTAGATAGTGTTGATCAAATCTCCAGTTTTATACTCTCTAGTTCACTACATGTCCTGCATGAATCATAATGGTCACTTCTCTAATTTGGACAAGTGCTTTGCAAATTTCCACAAAGTGATTTCCCCATTCCTCGGTCTGAAGAAAATAAACTGATAAAATGACAAGTTCAGATTGTTGCGTTTGTTTATAATGTTTTGTATTCCTTTATTTGTTTTAGATACTGTTGTACTGATACCAACAAGAGTTGGACACTGTCAGGGCAATCAGGAACCTTCTTGAGTACTTTGCCTTCAACTCTGGTTGAGAGTCATTCTCCTCGTCCTCTTACTTAACCGACCTATCCACGTGGCCTGCAGTGCTTTCTAAAGATCTTAGATTTGTCATAACTTTCACAGATACGGTTCATGAAACACTCTCCAGTTATTAATTTTCAAGTTTGACTGTAAGGTCTGTCCGAGTTAATAGTAATTAAATTATCACAAAGATTATATTTCACGAAACCAAATTTTACGTTACATTTTAATGAACTGTTCACAGACCTTCAGGTTGGCGAGAAAGAACCTGAAGACCTCGAGGAGCTGTGAAAGGCCATCTTATCCTCCAAAGGGACTTGATACATTGGATATGAGTGGGTCAAACTCAGAGAAGCCATATCTATTGTAAATACAATAATTTGTTTTCAGACATTTGCTTTCTTTCAGTACCTAAAGTACTTCTATTGAATTATTGGTTATTGAATTTCATCTGTATACATTACAGGTGTAGCGACAAGGTGCAAGAGTCGTCCTGGTGCCAGGTCAACCAAGCTTTTAGTGATTCATGCAGAAATGTCCTACCACTTGTACCTATCATTTCCAGTTTCATCTCTTGATGCAGAGCGAGGATCCAGCATCATGAAGCAAATGAAGCGTGATTGGGACCACTTTAGGTCATATACACCTTTCAGATTTGATTACAGTTCAGATTGAATCTGCTGAAATCGAAGATTATGACCTCGTCCCCGCTGCAAGTCTCTGGCTCTTTGGGTCTCGTAGACAAACGACCAGACACCATGGAGACCAGAACCACAAGCACAGAAGTTAAGAAGTTTAAAAATTTGAGATAACCTGGATGAACTCCTGTATATATATATATATGCGTGAAAGAAGATGAAAACCAGCAGTTCAGATATCTTTGTTGACAATGTTGTCAAGCTTGTACTTGTGATGTCTCATGGCCAAGCAGCTGTTGAGCGTGGGTTCAGTATGAACAAAGAAGTAGAAGTGGAAAGTGAAACAACAGACATGTGTTGCCCATCACTTATGATCACTTACCTGTGATTATGTGAAGACGGTTGGAGACATACTCTCCGCTGACATTGACAAAGCCCTCCAGCCTTCAGTGAAGCAAAAAGGATAAGGGACAGGGATAAGGGACATAAATGGATCATAAAAACGAGACTGCTGAGGACAAAAAGAAAACGAAAAGATGCACCAGAAGTGCTTAAAGAAATTGAAAATAGAGAAGATTACAAAGTGACATCGGCGGCCAGGACAAAACACCTGCCATTTCATTGAAAAGAACAGAGGAAAATCTGTCGAAATGTTGAGATCTTAACAAAAATTAGCCTGTTATCTCCATAAACTGTAGATAATGCCATACTCCAGCCAGTTCACTGTTAAGACGACGTAAACCTAACAGTATAAGGTGAATAACTTCATGTTGATGTAGTTTTATTTGGTTAAACATGATCATAGAAAAATTGAAAATACAGCATGGAAACGTCATGGAAATTTGCCTAGAACATTATGTACGAGACCTGCCATGACTAGTGACTGAGCGGAAGATGTAAATCTAGTTTTAGTCAATGGAAATAGTAAACGTACTGTCTGGACCCAAGTCCATGATCTACATCCGATGTTTATGTTACAGTAGTAATCAAGTTTATATTCATACAGCGCCTGTCCCAACAAACTGTTCAGAAGATAATGCACTCAGTAAGTCTCAATGGTTCCTGGTATGGCGATCTACCTTCAGTTGTTGGCAATCCATAGCTGGCCTATACAATGTATATTGTGTTGTCATCTGTATTATAAAAGTTTTAGATTTAATCAGTAGTTTAATATTGATGTATGTGATCATTTAATGTTCTTCTCTCCTTCATTGACAAGCATTTAGACTTTACTTTTAATTATTACAAATCTGTAACTTGATTCATTCACAATATTGCTGAAATACTGCTGATGCAACGTAACTCACGCCCTAAACAAGGCCGTACGATTTCAGCTTTCTAGAAGTCAACTTTCATGTCGAACAATATTCTAGCAACTCCAGCCTTCGATGTACCTATTTCACAGCTTTTGAGGTACAATCGAGCGTGTTCGTTTTATCACGGTTTTAAAGAGCGTCATGCCACACTTGCTCAGATGCTGTTTGGTCAACGTTGCTACATTCAAGGAGTCAGCAAAGTTGTCAATAACGTTCATGGTAGACATGTGGAAGATATTTCCAAATTTGATGCATAAGTGACAAGCATATGCCCGATGCAATTTCCTATTTTGACTATACAATTCCGAATTACTTCATTTAGACAATTGACTTAACTTAGCCTATATCTCACACCAGTGGAGCAGGATACCTCACCTTTTCACAAATACCTGGCATAATCACTATTTCATAACTCATGCTCTGTCATCAAATAGCATGGTGACAAACAGTTGATTGTCTACCAGACTTGATTTGTTTCCAAGCAACACTGTGCAGCTGCAGTACTACTGGAACAAATATACACTTAGGGTATAGTCACAACTGACGAATCTGCCCTTAACAGAGATGTTTATATTTGTGGAAAGGGTTTGATGGCTTATGTTTAACCTTTAGTGTCGCATATGTCTGGATGCTGGATTTCAGCCAAATATTGTATTAACCTAAATCGTAATACATTGTTCAAGGCACGAGCTAGTTTCGTGTTTATTTCAGTGACAACCTTGTTGCTTTACTTTCGTTTGTCTATTTTAGGACATACCTTTATATATTATTAATGAATATTCACCAGAATATATATGTATATAAACACCAGTCTTCGTATTTAGATTAATATCAGATATCCATCTAATTATTTCGCTAGTTCTACAGTTTATGGACCTAAAAGGAAGCATGGTGGCATTTGGTCTAATAGCATATAAATTGAATCTGTAGGCTGTGTCTGGTCTCAATAATATAACAGGTGTTGTTTCAGTCGCCCTTCTAAGCAACATTCCAGAGAAAAAAATACTGCGGGGGACACCGGACATTGTACCCACGTGGGAAGGGCGACTACTATGCTATATTTTAGCTGGCGTTGTCTCATGACAAATGTCACCAAGCAATCATCGGGACATCAACACGCTTACCGTCAATGCTTAACGTCTTCGAGCTATTTTGGAATGACCCGAAGGCTATTAACACGTTGCAGCTGTGAACATACTTTAATGGATTCGATATCTGGCATTCGATATCATCTTCTCCGTATGACATGAAACCGACATATGATGGAGCAATTACACCAACACAAGATGCAAACTGATTCATTATTGTTCAAAAGTAAGATGTAAAATTTACTTTCAGTGATTAAAATTACAACTCACGTCTTCGTCGTCAGTTATTTTGTGGTAAAATAGAAATATTTGCAACGTGAAAAAATTTGGAAATTTTCTCTTTTTGGAGACTTGCCGCTTTGTCACTGGGTCCGGAAAGAAAATAATAGCATACAGTGTCTGACTAAATGAGCAGTTCTTAGTATAAATGAAAAACTAGGCACCTTTTTTCTAATTGCCTTATATGCAAGGTCTGTACATGACACTGACCCCAGACTTCCATGACGTGACCCCGAATGCATGGCCGCTTTGTGTGTGTCGACTCGAAACTTCCGAAAATCATTGTTGAAATCGAAATGCAGGTTACGATATATTACAGTTTGTGTGACAAGTAGCATGGATCAGGAGTGAGTGAGTTTGGTTTTACGCCGCTTTTACCAATATGCATTCCCTTATGATGTGTTTTATTCAATTTCGAATGAAGGACATAATAAAAATATGTTCACTGGTGTATTATTTATTTCGCATCCTTATGAGGTGATTTAAAAAAATACTATAATCACTACTGTCTACATTCACCATGTTTTGTATGCCGTGGGTAATACACTTAGTTTTCTGTGTTTCTGTAACAACATGAACTTCCATTTGTGGTACATTTGAGGCTTCAGACCGTGACAGAACAATCACTATCCAGTGCAGCAAGGCACAGCAGTCGACTGCTTACAACTCGCTGAACACTGGTTGGAAGAGTGGTTCCAGTCTCGCTATATCTGATACCGGTTTAATCCAAATTCCCATAGGAATCTTCTAAAGTATATAGCGTTGTAGCTTTCGTAGAACAGCTAATCGCAATACGTTTTAGAATGAAACATAAAATGAATCTTCGTAAAAAATATCAAAAGCAGAAAGAATTAATCAGCTTTTGCTTTCCGTGCCATGTCTGAAAATGGTGTTAATTACATCCAAATATTGTGCAGCAGAGTGCAATTAAATATGCATTAATTACCAATACATATGTAGATATATGCACATACTGGTAATTAAGCTAGTTTTTTGTTCATTCTAGAATATAGAACCCGCTACAAATAATCATATTGATAGAAGTTTTAATGTCTGCATTAATTTTATTATCATGACAACCTGTCACCTATAAAAACATTCTCTTTATACTGGTTAACATAGACCACATTTGTGGTACTAAACAACAACACTGGAGGGCACAGGTACCATGACTACATCATTCGACGTTCCAGCCTTTAGGAAAATGCAGGGAGGCATGTTCGCATTGGAGCATGGTAATAGTTCTATCTGCTGTGGCACACGTTTTGAGTCAGCAACGTTGCCTCACTTCCATTGATGTTTCTGCAGACCGCTCCACTCACAACATCTGGGATGAGACGGATGGCCGCCTACGACAGGAAAAGAGCCAGCCGGCAACGGCACTTCAGCTCTCCACTTATAGTTCAAATTGACATTTGGAATTCAGTCGTGAGATGCCCTTGTGTCAAGACAAACAATTAAGACGCCGTATGCAGAGAGCACGTTCATGCAGAAACTTGCGTTTTTCACGCGAAACATCATAATAACAAGTAAATAAAATGTTACATGCATGTCTTTCACGCATGGATATGACTTGCAGAATTTTGGTTATACTGTTGCCCAATTTAGTTTAGAATTTCAGCAAGTTCACGAGCGAATAACGTATAGACAATATTCAATAAATTTAAGATTGGAAATCCCAGTTGCTGAAACTGGGGCCTCTAAGATGGGGCGGCCTCTGATTGGCAAATTTATCGTTTAAGCGTCGTCTGTCGTCTGCAAGAGTGTCTATTGAATGAAGAAACGTACGCTTGGTACAACATCCTTAAAGCTTTAAAGATAAGCAAATCACTTTGTAGATTTCGATGAGACAATTATGTCTAAACAGGCGTCAATATTTAACTTTCTGCCACGCCAAAAACATTTACAGGCGCAGACAATTCGTCAAGAAACGGCGGGATTCAGAAAACTAGTGCCGGTAATGCAAGGGACAGCGATGATAAGGTCCTAAAACCGAAAAAGCTAGAAAATCGCCGGAAGTTCCCATTAAACGGACAAATGAAATTTTGTGGTTGAGGCACACATCGTCCACCATTTTTACGTCCTGCTACATGTGCGAAAAGGCTGGCATGACAAGTACTTTCACGAACCGGTGTAAAACGTATCAGAGAAGTGCACCTGTGCGACACAGCACACTAGCAGCTCCCAAACCATATCTAAAACTCTGCAAAAAAACATGTAGAAAAGCAGACAGAGCAAGAGAGTTTGTCAGTGTTGGTGGCATGGCAAAGCAGGAGATGAGAGAGTAAGTTTCAATTTTTAATGGAATTGCAAAAGGCAAATGGGGTTTCCTGCGCTTCAAGGTGGTGAGTTCTACACGCACCACACAACAGTTAGTGATTTACAAAAATCAGTTGCTGACACTCTAACTGAGAAAATGTAACACCAGGTTCATGAAAGCCCTTTTGTGGTCGTTATAATTGATGAGACAGTTAGTGTCACTTTAGACTAAAAACCTGACCGTCTATCTGCGGGTTGTGGTCGATGGTAGACCGGAGTCTTCGTTTCTTGCTAATGCCACAGTTGCATCTAGTGATGCGGAAACAATCACCACTGCATTGTTGAATGTTTTTACATCAAAGGGTATTGACATCGGAAAGGTCGTGGGATTCGGATCAGACAGGGCATCAGTACTGATGGTCTTGTGTGTGTGTGTGTGTTGGGGGGGGGGGGGGGGGAACAGAAACGTCTAAATCCCTTCCTTGTGTACGTTCACTACTGTGCACATAGGGTTGCCCTTGCAGCGAACGATTCTGCAAAACACATTGCTAGTGTAAATACCTACAAGCGCACTGTGAACAACATCCACAGTTACTTTGAGTACTCAGTGGCAAGGTATGAGCGACTTAAAGAGCCAAACAAAGTCTTGAAGAATGATGACATATCATTCTCAATCAACGTTGCTCGACAAGGTGGATATCCCTGAACAAAGGAATTTATCAAAGCTGGGCATCACTGTGTGGGCAACTGGAGGAGGACGCTGTTAATGACAATACAACCGCCAGTGGTCTGCCAAAAGCTGTCACTGGATACAGCGTCCTTGCCATGACGTGCTTTCTCAAGGATGTCCTTCCAATTATGGATAGACTCTCTCTCACATTTCAGGGAGATGACGTCATCCTATCAACCACCACGCCGGTGATACAGTCTACCTCAACAGAGCTATGTTCTCTGATTGACAATATTGGCAACACCGAACGTGAATTCCGTGAAAGCCTTGGAAATCAAGGGAATTACATGGGCCACGTTCCCACATATATTAATGAGGCTGCTCCCACAAATGCGAGAATCTAATTTCGACGCTGTACGCATGTGTCCCAAGAGAACAGCTTTCGAGTCTTACTGCGCTTGATGTGATATTGAACCCCACCTACTACTCTGGTACCGCTGATATCCGTCAACAAGGAATTCAATAAATGGATTTGATTTGTCAGAACTTTACACAGCTTTTAGATAGAGAACAATTGAAAACGGAATTTAGTCAAGTAAATGGGGTTCTGTCCTCATGTCGACTGTTAATGACAGACTATGAACCCAACTTTCCCGAGTTTGCCACAGCTTTAGTTACCCTGGTGACAAGTGTCTCAGCAGAAAGGGGCTTCAGTTGCCAAATGGAAGACCCCGACTAGTATGATGAGTTTGACTTTCAACACGCACTGACAAAGGTTAATTCAAAGAAAGCTTTAGATCTCATGAAACAGCATTGTCAATTTGGGAATGACTAGACTAGACTATCACTTGTGTAACTTACCGTGTTATTTTTTTAAAATCATGTTTTGTCCGAGTTCAGTGTATACTTTTGTTGAACTATTAACTTCTTAAAGAATTTACGTTTTTAAAACATCATCTTTTTTTATTTATTTACATTTACTAAAATTTATAGTAAGGTAAGATGTCCAGTCCCTTTACACCATAGTGATTCATATTATGAAACAACACATTGTTAAACTCTTAATACGCAATGATAGCAGTCAAACACAGTCGCTTTCTTTTAAGAAAAGAACTTTTGCAAAAGCCACTGACGAAAATACATCAATAACACCTAACAGGCCTGAAGCATAGTGTTATAAGTGATTACTAATTTTTAATATCGTTAGATCATATATGGCAGCTTCATTCATCCATGGTGTTTTGGAAACAAACATTGCAACTGTTACACACGCTGACACTGTGAGAATATGAATCTTTAGTCATGTTTTAAAAGCATGTAAATGATTCAGTAGTTTTATTTTTTGTTGAAATAATCAAATCACAATGTTAATCTGGCTGCAGGACAGTTGAATACAGTCACTAAATCATTAATGTCAAGGCGTATACTATTTCACCAATGGCGACCCTAATCGTAATTGTTTGAGATTGAAAACACTGACAAACACGGGCAATTTAATTCAATAAACTTGTTTATTAAAACATGCGGCTGGATTTTTAAACAGACGAACAGTGTGTCAATTGGCAATTTAATATGCAGCAATCATGTAAGTTTCCTTGTCTTCCCGCCCAAACTTCGTCACGCGGTCATGCTATTTGTAAATCGAAGGAATACCTAATTAGCATCAACAGACCGTGGCTTTGATTGGTTAACCATGTGAGGAATTCCCCGGAAGCCGTTCATTTGAACCAATCAGAGCCAAGTTTGCAAATATTATAATTACATGGGCTGATAAACAGAACGAGTTGAAAGCGACTGAAAGAAATGTCATAAACGAAGTGTGTTTAACTGAGTTGTAAGTAAACTATAATGAATGAATTCAGATGAAGAACTGGTGATCGTATCTAATAGGCTATAAATCAAGTTTTCAAGTTCATCATTGTCTTGAGTGAGTGAGTGAGTTTATTTTTACGCCGCACTCAGCAATATTCAAGCTATATGGCGGCGGTCTGTAAATAATCGAGTCTGGACCAGACAATCCAGTGAGCATCGATCTGCGCAATTGGGAACCGATGACATGTGTCAACCAAGTCAGCGAGCCTGACCACCCGATCCCGTTAGTCGCCTCTTACGACAAGTTGAGTCGCCTTTTATGGCAAGCATGGGTTGCTGAAGGCCCATTCTACCCCGGGACCTCATTGTTTTGAAAATTGCACACGCAAAAACACTGAAAAGCTAGAGCGAGCTTGTTTACTGATTTAACCGTTTTTGGGACGTGTCACTTGTGAATGAAGTGATCACAAACCATCTCTTATACGCATGATTAGACATAGTACGGAACAGGAGTGAGTGTGTTTAGGTTTATGTCGTTTTTCACAATATTCCTGCGTGGGAGGACACCAGAAAGGGTCATGCTGCGCCTATATGCTGCAAAAATTAATAAGGTATTAGTTGAGTCAGTTAATTTTACTCCGCTTTAGCAACATTGAATCAGTACCATCGCGGTAACTCCACTAATGGAGTCCACACATTGTACCCATGTCGGGAATCAAACCTGTGTCTCCGACGTGATGAGCGAACGCTTTAAACACTTGGCTATCCCATCGCCCTTCAGACAAGTAGCCTAGCCCTTCAAGCAAGTAGGGTTGACCGATTCAGGACAGAACACGCTCATCGTAAATATGGATCTGGTATTCATGTAGATACCACGGCTGTTGTATGTGTACTATGTAGCATGTGTCTATGTGAAAACTAGTACATTTGAAACAGGCAAAAACCTTTCTCTTCATGAATAACGAAGCTTGCCAATACAAGACTGCATTAATTCAGGAATTTGACCACCAACGAAAGACAGCACAGGAGATTCGTTTTGACTTGTTGGCTTATAGTGCATGTGGCCCATTCCTCCAGATGAAGAGACCAAGTAAACCGTTCCATCAGACCCCACCTACCTTTTGCCATTATTTGAATGGGATTTGGGGATAGGGAGGTGGAGTGTTGCTCCGAAAGTTTATTACAAGGCCAAGAAACACAAGGAAAATAAAAAATGTGCTCACATCCCCACCCCACCCTCGTTCCCTTCTTTTTCTCTGTATCCGTCCCTACTAACGTTTCACCATCCATTAACCTAACTTACAAACCTTACCTTACCAGCCTCTCCAGCTCCTAACCCGCCTGTCACTCTCTCGCACGAAATATTATATAGTCTGTCTGTATGGATGGCAATCGGTAGTTGAATATGGTTATCATGGAAGAAGATTTATCAATTTCTATGCAATCTGTTACCATTAAACCATTAGATATATATGGCGGTGAAAAAGTACATAAGATGACTGTCAAAAGGTGACTTTTATTCAGCCTTTTATGATAATTCTACAGATTTGCATTATGCAATAATTTTATGCGTCACTTCATTCAAAGGCTTGGGGATGCTCCCGTTGAAGGCAATGTGTCTAACCCTGATTTATCACACGGTAATGAAAATTCATTTTGATGGAGGAAAATATACATTCCAACCTATATGGCATTTCAACAGTAGTGACCTTGCTCTGTCACAAGATCAGTAACATTTCCACAGTATTGACCTTGCTCTGTCACAAGATCAGCACAATTTTCATTGCAGTGGCCTAGCGCAGACACAAGATCAACAACATTTTCATTGCAGTGCCCTGGCTCGGTCACAGGATCAGCAAAATTTTCATTGTAGTTGCCTGTCTGTGTTCGACGTTTCATCTACCGCGTTTTGATTTGCCTGTGAATTATCTTGTACAACACCTTAAGCTGCTTGGCTTTGCATAATGCCATCACACTTGTCTTGGCTACAATGAAGCTATTTGCATGAACTCAACTGAATTCAAATTATGGCTCACACGTCTTACATTGTTATTATTGTATGTATGTAGTATATGTCCGGTTTCGTCTCTATTCGCCTTCAACCCATGTCGCATACAAAAACAATGTAGGCTTACTGGGATTAGAAAATGCACCCCGATACTGTTAAATTAATCTTGCATGACGGGAATCAACTGTGTTATAATGAAACGGATGGGAATAATGCATAAGCCTTTTAAATTGTAAAAGCTGTAATGAAATACGGTTGAATTCACACTGTAAAATACTCGGTTGTCTGGTACTATTAGGCTTTAAACAGGGAAAACGACATGATTTAAAGAAAGTCTATATTAAATTATATAACGATTGTGTTTAATCTTATTCAACTAAGATAATTCTGGTAGCGAAACAAAAATATCAGATCAGTTGATCACGTTAAGTGCTTATTACTTGGAATAAACATGAAACTACCACTCACGCAGCAGTATCATTACTCTCTAATTTTGTTAAATTAAGATAATTCTGGTAGTGAAATAAAAAAATTCTGCCAGACATTTCTGCAGGAAAAAAAGTTCTGCCAGAAATTTCTGCGGGAAAAAAATTCTGCCAGACATTTCTGCAGAAAAAATTCTGCCAGACATTTCTGCAGAAAAAATTCTGCCAGACATTTCTGCAGAAACGCATCTTCAGAGCCAATTTGTGAGCTTATTAACACGTGAACACACTGGCAAATGAACTTTTCGTGTTCATCTCCTCGAGATCTTTCCAATGATAGAAAATATGTCTTTGTAGCTTGCTCCCTTCTGTGTGTCAAGTTAGGACTCGCTGGCCATTCCTAAGTTGTCCCACCCGGCCATTACAATTAATGTTTCGGAGGAAATGAATGAAAACATGTTCATATGTATCATGACACAAATTTCAACTCCGTTCATTGAGAGCGATATTAAAAAATCTCGCCCATGGGTATAAAACATTTTGGCCCATGGACGAGAATATTTACTTTTACTCAAAACGCATCCATGGTTTGGACTATGTATTATGAATGAAAAAAGTGTCATGACACAAATTTCAATTTATTTTGATATAATTCCGCTAATTTAGCGCGATTTTGAAAAATCTCGCCTATAGCCGAAAAACATTTGGCCCATGGGCGAGAATATTCACTTTTACTCCAAAAACATCTTTTTCCATGTTTTGGGGGTTGTAAATGAATGAGGGTATATTCATAAGTTTCATGACAAAACACATTTTTACTTAATTCCGCTAATTTAGAGCGATTTTTAAAAGCTCGCCCATTTTTCGTAAATGAAATTTATGAGTACATTTAATAGTATGAGTACATTTAATAGTATCTTGACGGAAAATTCAACTCATTGAAGAGTAGAACGCAAAAGTGGTGAAATAGCAAAGATTCAAACTCTAAACTCTACAATCTACTTATTTTACTAAATCAAAGTGGCTTCAGTGTTAGCATTGTCATAATGTGAGTAGTTACACGATCAAAGCAAATATTTTACATGTTAATGTACGATTTATTTAACAAAGCCAGAATAATCCCCGACAAACACGACAGCTTCTCCTCAATCTGTGGGTATGTGAGTGTAAGGGGTATTCCCTACAAGGCTCACTCCCATTCACTCGGGGTGACCTCCCATTTCATGTCTTTTTTACTGGGTTCTGTTCTGGTATGGAAAATTAATTAGGTGATGTGGGCATGTCATGCCTGGTTGATTTCTGAAGATTAGGTGAATTGGGTATGGAAGAGTCGATATACTATGATCAGAGGGGATTTAGCAACCATCCTGGAGTGAAAGAATGCCAAAATTTAGTGATAGATTTAATGAGTGTCTTTTTTGTGCATTGTGAAAATGGTAATGGTAAATTAACACAGAAAGCCCAATGCAAGTCCAACATGTCATACATATATGTATTATAAAATGAACATTTATCAGCTGAATACCGGTATGTATATAAAATGCATGAAAAATACTTTTACGTATATCACATTTTAGTTAAAAGTTGCATGCGTTGAGCTTGTTATATGTTGTTGTAAAGATTAGTGGAAAACGGAGAAAGACACCCCCACTTGGGACGGTGTCTGCACAGGACGTCGACCTTTGGGTAAAATGTCACGGTTGAGGTACGAAAAATGGTCGACGTCCCGTGCATTTGACCAAGTACCAATTAACTGGGACTAACCCTGTACTTCCTTTTCTTCAAGGGACGTTTTTGGCCACCGGTGAACTGTAAGAGACGGACGTCTGTGTGGGTCTGCTCCTTAGCAAGAAACTTTATGATCTCGAATATATTGGGATGTGCCTTTCCCACCCATCTCTTCAGTCGAGAATGCCATCCCTCAAGGTGATTGTTGGTGCGGGTCCGTCGGAATCGTGGTGGTTCCACTGTGGTCTGTTCACAGGTCACCCTCGATCCAGTAACTGGTGACGTAGTCACTTAGGTCTCGGCATCGTGGGTCATCAGGCATGCTCTATAGTAATATTACCTGAATCTTTTGCGGCTGCAACAAATAGCCTCTGGTCACACAGGCATCGTACAGAAGCCTGAACATTCTTGTGTATGTGACCTCTCTCTTGTCTGGTAAAAAGAAAAACACGAGGGGAAACATGTGTCCATCAATCATGGCATGGATCGTGTACAGTTGGTGAAAAATACCAGGTGTCACGTAGAATGTTCCGTCACAAAAGATCGTATCAGCCTCACTCAGGTGATGAAGGTTTTCTGGTGTTGTAAATCCGAGGATTCGTTTGGCAGCTCCATCGTTGATCAGGAGGAAATCCTCACCAGATTCAGTCTTCTGGAAATCTTCTGGGATGACAAGATCGTCTCTTCTGAGGGGAAGTCGAGGCAGGACGGCTCTTCTGGCACGATAGAGGAGGGTTCTGGTACTATCGAATGTTGGCATTGATGAAACTAGGGCTTTGTTGTCATCAGTCCAGACACCTTTTCTTAAACTGCCTATTTCTCCTTCATAAAGGGATGGCTTTGGGGCGAGGGTGGATGCTGCTTTCACTTTAAGTTTGTCAAGGGTTTCCTTCACCTGTGAACAGATATCAAATGTTAGCTACTTAAAACATGACTCAGGTCTTATATATTTATGACACATATATATTTTACTTTTTAACATTTTCATATTAGGGATTGCCAAAATGCTCACCTTTATGTCTACTTCGACATTGGGATGACTATGGTCACCTATCACCTTCGTAACAATGTCATTGACGGTTGATGCAGTGGCGTTACAGTTCTTCTGTGTACATTTCCATGATATCCAATCTCGCTTCCTCTTGTTCACACGGTACATAAAGCCACCAAAACACAGATATCTGCCGCCACGAGAGGTAGGAAGAAATCGTTGATTCACCTGTGCATTCGCCATATCGAAACTGAATGTAATCTACCCCAAGTTCTGTCCTTATATATCAAATTTAACGAAATGTGTTCACGATTGTAAAAAAAACAATCTCATATGATAACAATGATGACAAGGGTGACATTTTGGGTGAACAACGTGGGTGAACTATGTTCACCCTTATGGTGCGGTACCAATGGGACGCCCAAGTTGTCGACAATCTTAAAACAACACCCACTAGCGGATTAGCGTGACTCTAACAACACCTTTGACATCAAAGTTAGCCGCAGGTCGACTTCGTGTGCATAGCAAAATTTCAAAAGGTCGACTTCGTGTGCATAAACCCTTGGGACTTGTCCTGCTCCAGTGAGACGCCACGCTTCAGTGGTTACTGATATACGGTGTTCACAACATTGAACAGAACAGGTCATATCTTTTGTATGGTCAAAATGACTCTCAGGTCTGCTACAGTAAGTGAGTGAGTGAGTTAATATTTAACGTCACATCGGCAGTATCTCAGCCATATTGTGACGAAAATATACGTGACAAAAACCGAAATATATATATGCATATTATGGAGAACCTGTCGACGAAGGACAGTAACACCACTAGACTATCACAGTTAGACTAGCACTAACGTTGAATGTTAAAAAATGATAGCATCACTATTTGGACAGTACAATATACAACAGGCCATAGATCGCCAACAACAGAGGTCTGCTACAGAAAGAGCCTCAAAGTGCTTCATACATATTTATTTCATGAAAAAAGCAACGACAGAATTTTCGTATAATGGATTGGTCAACAAGCTCAAGAGAACTTATGTGCAGAAATGTATAAAACGACATAAATGTATAAAACCATCATGATTTTAATTTTCTGACTACATAATGTAACATCAATTTTCATTAGATATCATCTTTCTCTTATCATGATAGTGTTACCATGATATGATCACGGTGCGGCACCCGTGGCGAGCCACCTCCTCGTGGTGGGTGCTGGGTAACGCCAAGAGCTCGCCAACACCCCCGTTGTGGACCCGGAGGAATATTTGGTCCACCAACCTCTTTGCCGTAGGTTGCGGCCCTGTGTCGGTGGAAGAATTGATCCTGGTGGTTGAGGGCAATAGGTTCTTGCAACCATGTTCCTGTTGCTCAATACACCACTTTGGCCCTGACTTCGTCTAGACGGGTGGTCGAATGGGCCCGGTTCGACCAATCGGCTGGTCATGCCAGGCCCTGTGCATGGAGTATTATTATATTTATCAATGCACACATATCAGTTGGAATTGTTCTAACTTTGTACTTTGGACAGAGGCCTGGAACCGTGTTCCTGTTGCCTAACACACCCTAGACGGGTGGTAGAACTGGCCCGGTTCTATCAATCGGCTGGTCACGCCATGGCCTGTGCATAGAATTTATTTTTGCACATCTAACTTATCGGGTATTGGCCCTTTTGATTTGAAATGTAAAGATTATGTATATATTAAATTGCCTAGAGTCCTATGCCAGAAGGCGGTGGCTCATGGGCCAATCCGGTGATGTCGACCTCTAAATTCTCTATGTCTCCAAGTGTTTGTTAAAGCCGAACCAGCATAACATTATATTTGGTAGACAAATATAGCTAATTATGTCGTATTTATCAGAGTATAACACCGCTGTATCCCTAGTGTTTGCATGCCGGATATCCGCTGCAATGAAACACTGTCCTTGTTGGCAATGATGTTGAACTTTACTAAATCCATCATGTCTCTTACGAATTCTGGTTCAAGTAGAAATGACAAAAAGAGACGTCTAGAGGCTGATCATCTTTCAGTCATTAAGGTGTTCCAGTTTCACAGCAGCAAGAAGTTTATGGTCTAAGTTTATAGTCATTGCATCTGCAAATGGAGAACCACTTAAACTCAATTCGTTTGTGATATCTAAAACAATTCAGTTGTATGTGGAGAAGTAAAGAATATTTCAGGTCTCCGTGGCGGTTTGCTTCTTGTGGAGTGTTTGCGCCGGCAACAGTCAATTAATTTACTACAACAGCACAAGTTTGCAAATACATGTATTAATGTTGTCGTCTCGACACAAAAAAACGCTGAATTCTAGCAGAGGTATTGTTAGAGACAGAGCTCGGTGCTTAGCGGACATGTCTGAAGAGGAAATAGTTTCTGAACTGAAAAGTCAAAATGTTGCTTCAGTCAAGCGCTGTTCTGTAAAGAAACAGAATGGTACCACTGAACCAAGCAACACCTACCTGTTTACATTTGCGTTAAGTACTGTGCCTAAATCCATAAAAGCTGGTTATTTCAATATCGGAGAGGAGGTATATATCCCAAATCCACTCCGGTGTTAAAACTGTCAAAAGTTTGGACACGGTTCTACATCCTGTCGTAATGCTCAACGTTGTCAGCGGTGCTGTGAAGACCATCATGATCCTGCCTGCAATGAAGATCCTAAATGTGCAAATTGCGGTGGTAACCATGTATCGTCGTCAAACTTTTGCCCTGAGTGGCAGATACTATCAAAAATCCTCAAACTGAAACATCAGAGTAATATTTCCTATGTTGAAGCTAAAAAGCAAGTTACAAGCCAGATCCAATCTGAATTAACACCGACAGTTAGCTACTCAGCTGTTGTCTCTTTAAAATCCCAAACAGTCTCTATCGCATGCCAGACTGAACTGACTTGGATAAAATCTGTTAAACCAGTAAAAGCTGTCTCTTCTTGTACTCCTCATACAATGGAATTGCAGAGGACTGAAGAATAACTTAAACGAGATCCACTTATTACTACAGGACTTAAAACCGTCAGCACTATGTCTTCAAGAGACCTATCTTCATAATACAGATCCTTTTGATTTAAGGCAGTACAGCAATTATCACTCTTTCTCTCCTACAGGAGATAAAGCAACAGGAGGTTCATCCGTTTTGATACGGCAGGGCATAGCCCTGTCCCGCTTCATACGAATCTTCAAGCTATATAGCTGTTCGCCTAACCATGCACATTGCATTGACTCTCTGTAGTTTATACATACCTCCCTCCTCTAGTATTCAAAAATCGGATCGTCAAAATTTATGTGATCAGCTTCCAAAGCCATTTATAATCATGGATGACCTCAATGGCCACAAGCCGCTTTGGGGAGGTACAAACACAAATCATAAAGGTAAAATTATTGAAGAATTCATTTCAGATAATAATATATGTATTTTTAATGATGATGAAGCTACGTATCTACATCCAGCTACAGGAACATATTCTTCACTGGATTTATCTCTTGCAGACCCCATGTTATACAATGAATTTGAATGGATGGTCCATGACGACCTACGTGGGAGTGATCACTTCCCCGCCATTCTCAAAACAATTGACCCTGGTGATGATCCACCTTAATCCAGAAGGAACTTCGCCAGGGCTGACTCGTTATTATATGAAAAACTATGTACCGATCACATAAAACATGATGTTTTTGTGACAAGTGAAGATCCGATACAACTGTTTTCCGATATACTGAATGACATTGCTGACCAAACTATTCCCAAGTCCTCTGCCTTTCCACAGGTTCGTAAACCATGGTTCAATAACGAATGTAAACAGGCCTGAAAGTGTAGGAAGAAAGCTGAGAAGTATTTTCACAAACACCCTACCGTACATAATCTAGATAAAGTTATAATTCTAAATGCCAAAGCTAGACGTGCTTTTAAAGAAAATAAGCGTCAGTCATGGTGAAATTTCTAAAATAAATTCACGCACGCCTATGTCATGGGTGTGAAACATGATTCAAAGAATAAAGGGCAAAGGTTCCCAATCTACCGTTCACCATCTAAAGGATGGTGATCATTTATTAATTAACAAAACTGTCATTGCAAATAAACTTGGTAAAACGCTCGACAAGCATTCATCCTCTTCTTCCCCTGAGTTTCAAAAGTTTCAGAAACAACAGGAGAAGAAAAGATACATACCGCCCTTGAGCAAGCTCATGATACAGCAACAGGGGATGATGATACCCACTATCAGCTCCTGAAGCATTTGCCCGAATCATGTCTGGAAATGTTGCTAAATATTTTTGATTCAATATGAATTTCAGGGTATTTCCCAGCTTCCTGGCGTAATGCCATTGTAGTACCCATTCCAAACCTGGATGGGATCATACTGATCCTTCGAATTACAGACCAATCTCTTTAACGGGTTGTGTCTGTTAAACCATGGAAAGAATTGTAAATAATAGATTAACATGGTATCTTGAAACCAATAACCTCTTAACAAATATTCAGTGTGGTTTCAGGAAAAACCGTAGTACTATTGATCATTTGGTACGATTAGAATCATTTGTTAAAAATGCAATAGTAAATAAACAACATGCGGTATCGATATTCTTTGATCTTGAGAAAGCTTACGATACCACCTGGAAGCATGGTATTTTAAAGGATTTAAATGATTTTGGATTGAGGGGTCGTTTACCTCTTTATATATCACAGTTTTTAAGCGACAGGCAGTTTCAAGTCCGAGTGGGGTCAACGCTGTCTGATCATTATCATCAGGATCAGGGTGTTCCACAAGGCGGTATTTTGTCTGTCACCCTTTTTAGTATAATGATAAATAGTTTATCAAAAGTGTTAAACGATTCAGTTGATAAATCGTTATTTGTGGATGATTTCAATATTTCTTGTCGTGGGAAAAATATACATACTATCGAACAGCAACTGCAGTTGTGGTTTTACAAGATTAATAAATGGTGTCTTGAAAACGGCTTTAAATTTTCTAAATCGAAAACTAATTGTATACATTTTTGTCACAAATACAAACCACACAATGAACTGTCTCTAGATGGCACTCCCATCAAAGTGGTCAAGGAGGCCAAGTTTTGGGATTAATTTTTGAGTCACACTCACACTTTGCCCCATATTAAATGCCTTAAAACTAAATGTCTGAAGTCACTTGATTTGTTAAGAGTTGTTTCCAACTCAAAGTGGGGAGGAGACCAAACTACCCTACTCCACTTATACAGATCTCTCATCCGTTCGAAACCTGAATACGGCTCCATCGTTTATGGAGCCTGTAAAAGCAACCTCAAAATACTTGTTTCAATCCACCATCAAGGTCTAAGACTATCTTTTGGGTCATTTAGAACTTCTCCTATTGACAGTCTTTACGTCGAAGCCGATGAGCCATCTCTTACTCAACGACGTATAAAACTCTCCTTACAGTATATAACAAAACTATATTCTTATGAGGTCAATCCTGCTTTTAACTGTGTTTGTTAATCCTCTTTATGAGAATCTATATAATAAAGAGTCTTCTCTTGTTCCGCCTCTGGGACTTAGAATGAAACCTTTTCTGTTTGCTGGAGGCATTGAGCTAGTCAAAATATCTCCTTCCCGTCTACTTTCATCTCCTCCTTGGCAGTTAGTCAGACCCGAAGTTGACCTAACACTGACGAGGTTTAAAACATCAGAAACAAATGAATTACAATATGAACAAGAATATAATCAATTAAAAAGTAATACACACAGATTTTTTTACAGGTGGGTCCATTCTAGACCACATAGCTTGTCGGTCTTCAAAAGAGTGCGGGGTAGATCCCCAATAAATCCCCCCAGGGGTGTTAGGGCCACTGGCGGATATCATCCATTCTAGTCAGACAAAACGTTATTCAAAGCCCTGTTTCACTTAATACTAATACGCAGGCTGTTGCAGTGAGAATTACTTTACATGTAGCGTTTACGCTATGCTCTCTTTATATTTCACCGACTTCAGCGTTTGCCAAAACCGATCTTCAAGCTCTATATGATCAGCTCCCGAAGCCCTGTATTATAATGGGAGATTTAAGTGGGTACAACCCACTCTTGGGTAGTGTAACTACAAACGCTAAAGGTAAGTTGTTGGAGGACCTTTGTTCTGACAATGATTGATGTATTTATAATGATGGTTCCAACACATATTTACACCCTGGTACAGGGACCTATTCTGCTCTCGACTTGTCACTCACAAATTCAGAACTACTAAATGCTAACTGGGCTTTATATGAAACACTGTGTGCTGAAAAACCTAAACCTGAACGTTTTATTTTATTCCTGATGCTATTAAATGCTTTTCTGTTGAACTGAATTCCATAGCTGATCAGTGTATACCAAAGTCCTCTGCAGTTCCACATATCCGAAAACCATGGTTCAGCGATGAATGCAAACAAGCTAGGAAGGCAAGGAAAAAAGCCGAACATTATTTCCGTTGCCATCCTATGGTGCATAATTTAAATAAATTTAAAATTTTAAATGCTAAAGCACGGCTTACTTTTAAACACAACAAACGCCAATCTTGGCAAAATTATGTATCCAAAATAAATTCTCGGACACCCATGTCCAAGGTACGGAACATGGTCCAGAAAATTAAAGGTAAAGGTACTAAATCTGGTCTCCACCATCTTAACCTTGGAGGCCAATTACTAACTGATAGGTAAAGATACTAAATCTACTGTCCATCATTTTAAACATGGAGATCAGTTGCTTACTGATAAATCAGATATTGCGAATAAACTGGATGAAACCCTCGCTAAACACTCATCTTCATCTAATCATGTACCCAAAAGCTATTAACTTCATTTCTGATAATGGGGAAGACTATAATGAACTATTTCCTATTCATGAACTCTATACAGCTCTTGACCAAGCCCACGATACTGCAACAGGAGCTGAAAACATACATTACCAACCCCTGAAGCACTTACCAGAATCATGTCTTCAAACTTTGTTGATTATTTTTGATGATATTTGGACATCAGGTAACTTCCCTCCCTCATGGCGTGACGCCATAGTAGTACCAATATTTAAATCTGGACGTGATCACACGGATCCGTCAAATTATCGACCAATTTCACGAACTAGCTGTATTTGCAAGACCATGGAACGCGTGATAAATAATCGACTTGTTTGGTACTTGGAAACTAATAACCTTATAATAGATATATAATGTGGTTTCCGTAAAAATAGAAGTACAGTCGATCACTTAGTGCGACTAGAATCATTTGTGAAAAACGCACTAATTAACAAACAACAAGCAGTTTCTATCTTTTTTTCATCTTGAGAAGGCATATGATGGAAATATGGCATTTTAAGAGATTTACATGACTTCGGCTTGCGAGGTCGTTTGCCTGAATTTGTAGCCAACGTTTAAAATGACAGACAATTCCAGGTCCGTGTGGGTTCTACCCTGAGTGATCATTACAATCAGGATCAGGGTGTTCCACAGGGCAGTATTTTGTCTGTCACTCTTTTTAGCATAAAGATCAACAGTTTATCTAAAGTTTTAAACGATTCAATTGATGGATCGTTATTTGTGGATGTTTTTAATATTTCTTGCCGTGGGAAAAATATGCATACTATTGAACGGCAACTGCAGCTGTGTTTAAACAAAATAAATAAATGGTGTCTTGAAAATGGCTTCAAGGTTTCTAAATCAAAACCCAATTGTATAAACTTCTGCCGTAAATATAAACCGCTTAAAGACCCAGAACTATTTCTAAGTGGTACTCTAATCAAAGTGGTCAAGGAGGCCAAGTTCTTGGGACTCACATTTGACCTTTTTGCCGCATATTAAATCCCTTAAAGCCTAATACCTGAAGGCACTCGATTTATTAAAGGTTGTTTCTAATTCAAAATGGGGAGGGGATCAAACTACCCTTCTTCACTTATATAGATCACAAGTTCGATCTAAACCTGATTACGGCTCCATCGTATATGGTGGAGCTTGTCAAAGCAACCTAAAACTACTTGATCCTGTGCACCACCAAGGCCTAAGACTTTGTCTTGGTTCTTTTAGAACTTCTCCTAGAGTCTATACGTCGAAGCTGATGAACCTTCTCTCAACCAACGCCGTATAAAACTATCTTTACAATACAAATATTTAATACAATTTCAAAATTAGCTTCTAATGAGTCTAATCCCGCATTTAATTGTGTTTTTAATCCTCTCTATGAGGATTTGTTTAACATAAAAAAGTCTTCCCTTGTTCCGCATCTTGGGCTCAGAATTAAGCTGCTTCTAGTATTGAGCTGGAAAATATAGCTCCTTCCCGACTTCCTCCTTCTCCTCCTTGGCAATATGGTAGGCCCAAAGTGGACCTAATATTAACGACATTTTAAAAAATCAGAAACTAATGAATCACAATACAAACAAGAATATAATCAATTAAAATTAAACATAAATATAACAATTATAAATCCTTATTTACAGATGGGCCCAAGGACGGTGGCGCAATGGCTTGTGCCACTGTCATTGGATCCAGAACGATATCTTCTAGATTACCAGATAAAAGTTCTATTTTTACAGCAGAAGCTAACGCCATATCAACAGCTCTTAAATATGTTCAAGGACACCCTAAAAGTAAACAATATATAATCTATTCCGACTCTCTTTCTTGACTTCAGGCTATTAAAAATATTTCTTGTAAACATCCACTTTTAATAGAAATTATTGAATTGTATAATGATCTTGCTACTTGCCAATACGACATTGTCTTCTATTGGTTACCAAGCCATGTGGGCATTTCTGGTAACACATAGGCTGATCTTGCTGCTAAGGCAGCACTCAACAAATCTGTGACACCACCTCTTATTCCATACTCTGATTATAAAGCTAGCATTAGAACTTACATCCGTGGTCTGATGTAGAAGAAGTGGGACACCCAAGTAGGTATAAATAAATTACATGAAATAAAACCGTATATTGGTTACACCAACTTGGACTGTCAGTCCAGATTTGAAGAGGTTATTTTACCACGATGTCGTATTGGCCATACTAGATATAATCATGCATACCTTTTGAAAGGTGGGGATCCTCCATTTTGTATCCCTTGTGATGAGAGAGTCACGGTTAAACATATTCTGCTGGACTTGAATTCTCCATCACAAGGGATAAATATTTCAATGTCAAAACTGTTAGGGATGTTTTTACAACCGTAATTCTCATTTAATTATAGTTTTTTTAAAAGAGATTGATTTTCTGGTTGAGTTTTGAATTGAGTGTTCTGTAGATAGATGTATTTTAATTATTGGTAGTTTAGATTAGTAACTTGAATTGTTAGTGGCTGTACCCTCAAAGGGGGTTGAAGTATTGTAAAAGTATTGTCCTCCTGAGAGGGTACGTAATTCCACAAACATTCAGAGTAAATTTAAGTCTGCCAGGTTTTTAATCGTAGTATTCTTGTTGTTTTAATATTGGCTAGCAATTTGTACACTCGCCAGCAGCTGAAGGGATGATGTAAATCCAACTAGGGTCCATGTAGGTAGTAAAGGTACTGTAAGTCCCCATGGTCCCTAGTATGGTGATCTACCTTCAGTTGCTGGCAATCTATAGCCAGTTTTTATGCTGTATTGTCCTTATAGTTGAACTGTTTTAATCTAATTACTAGTTTTATATTCTCTGTGATATTTTGGTTGCTTTTACTGTCCTTCGTTGACAGATTCTTATAACGTGTCATTAATTAATATGTAGTTTTGTAACTAATTGCTGTCGTCAGGATATGGCTGAAATATTGCCGATGTGACGTTAAATATTAACTCACTCACTCACTCATTTTGGTAATTAATCGTTCTCGTCACGATATGGCTGCAATACTGCCGATGTGACATTAAATATAACTCACTCAATCACTCACCTATGTTTGGATCGGAATTAATAACTTTAGCTCTGGGACTTACGGCGGATTAATTCATTGACATCTGTTAGAGATTTAATATTTTGCGATAAAGCGCAATACACCAAGTACCCTCCAGAGGCAGCACTCATATACAGCTTCATATATCTCGATTGATACCTCTAGAAAATATAATAGATGAATTTTCACCTTTTCTCCGGATTTATTAATTTATTTTCTGTTTGTTTGTTTGTTTGTTTGTACTGTAATAACCACTGACATCTCTGCATGTTATCCAGACTTGTCTGGCCTGTATAGAACGTCATACTTGTGCATTTACAATTTATGACATCTTCGGCGTAATACATAAGTTCCAAATGCAATAGTATGACGTTCTGTACCGGCCAGAATGATACATTTTACGGACTTGTGTTGTTGAACATCGGAAAAAGAATATCCGTCCGACCTTCAGTACGGAAATCAGAGAGCAATTTGTTTAAATGTGTGTTTGTTTAGATACTTACAAGACATTTTGAATTTTCCCCTTTCCGATCATGCGATAGGCACGCAGCCACACTCCGTTCTTGGAGAAGTCCCTTTGACTGCAATATGAGCAACCTTTTCGTGTCACTCTAAATTTGAAAGAAGACAGAAGTGTGGGTTGGTATTATCAGCGGGTACCTATCATCGGCGCAGTTGCTAAAATCATTAGGGGATTAAGAAACTGTTATAAGGTCGGTCGATGCATTAAAATCTGATGACTGTGATTTTAGTGTTAAAGCAAACAAATCGGTTTGACAAATAAATGGGAAACACTAAGAAAACGTGTATTTTGTCTTCTATGGTATTTGAATACAGTTTCCATTTTACTTGTTCTGAAGCTATTTGTCATATTTCTGTGCCCAAGATATGAAACGATCGTCATAGCATGTCCAGCAAATTTTGTCCCCTGCCAACAAAACAGGTTTTAAGTTGTTCAAATGCCTATAGATGGACGGGATAGGGGAACCTGGGAGACCGCGGGGGAGCCGACAGACAGGTGGAAGAGCGAAAAACAAACCAGCAGAAAGGAAAACGAGCGACAAGGAGGGACGGGCACTGATCCAGAGCCAGCCCGTCTGCTGTTTAAGTGTTAACCTAACTTCTCCGCTTTCCCCTGATGGCATCTGTCGAACTCTGTAAACTGCGTGTAAACTGTTCGGCCTACCTCACAAAGTTCTACTGTGAGAATCGAAAAAAAACACATCCTTGGAACACCTGTCTTACCGTCCAAGAGCGCCGGGGCTTATTACTGTGTCAATAACGTTGTACATAATAATGTTTCACTCATTTGACGACGTGCTTTGCGTATCTATGTGTGACTGCTTGTACAGACTTAGGCTGGTTTCATAATGCTATCTCACTGATACCACGCCGCAGCTGCGCTTGAACACCAAAGTCAGAGAGTTTCTTTGTAATAATGTATTCATGTTGGACCAAAAAGCAACATTTTGTAGGTGAGTGTGTTCATGAATGTCACATGAACTATATTTACATTATGATCCAGAAAAGACATTCATGTGTAACGAAATTCAACGTTCACTTTTGCAAAAAATCATAAATGTAATGAATTAAATATGTTATTTGTGTGAAAATTTCCACACATCGATTTATGTTAATAACTCTCCGTAGATGTCCCTTACACATGTTGTTTGTTATATGAGCTCGATTATTACAACCAGTCCTCATTTTGGATTTCTTTATTACGTAGCATGTTCAGTTAAACGTAACATTCACATGCATAATTTATCAAAATGTTGATATTAGCCAAGTCTGTTAACATTTTAGAAGTATATCATACTTGGTCTCGCGTGTGTTGTGTATGTCAACGCGTGGTATATTGTGTGGGTCGACTAGTTTACCAGAGAATTATACGTACAATCAGGAAGACTATATATACGGGGAGAAGAAACTCCCCGAAAAGCCACTGAACGTAGTCTCGGGTCGTTACGTAACCAGTGTAGCCAATATGGCGACAACATAATATTTGAGTCCGATTTATTTTCAGCACCTGATTAAATTCGCTGAATGTCGTAACAACTGAAATCCTACATGTAGAAGATAAGTTAACTATTTTGTCACTACAGTTAAAGTCAAATAATTGGTATTAGTGTCCGTGTTGGGACAGTAGATTTGTAGTAAAGTTTCAAGTCGGTATGGTATAGCTCACTGGCTTCTATTCTCGATTCACCGCGAAGACAGACTAAATTGTGCCGATATAAACTTCTTTCACACATTCGTTTAAGTTTTAGAAGGGAAACATATCTTTAGTTGAAAGGTATTGGCAAGTACTAGTAATAGTTTTATGACTTTAAAAGATTGTTAGTGTGTAACTGAGGAGTGTGAAAAATATGACATATCGCCGATCTGTTCTATCAGCCATTTAAATGCTACACGCCGTTATTTGAGTGTTTCAAGTTATTTCTTCAAAAACATCTTTCACATACACCTTTACTTCTTCTGAGAGAATCATACTTTCAGGTGAAATGTGTTTGCAAGTAATAGTGATAGTTTCATAATATTAAAAAAGAATGTTTGGGTGTATTTGAGAGGTTTGTGAAAAATCTGATATATCACCGGTCTGTTCTGATCCGCCATTTAAATGCTACACGCCGTTGTTTGAGTATTCCTCGTTATGTCCTCAAAAACATCTTTCACATACACCTTTAATTCTTATGAGGGGAATATACTTTCAGGTGAAATGTGTTTGCAAGAAATAGTGATAGTTTCATAATCTGAAACAAAATGTTAGGGTGTATTTGATATGGGTGAAACATATGACATATCGCCGATCTGATCTGATGCGCCATTGATGCTTGAGGGTTATAATTCCATAACTTTCTTTCTTGTTGATCTTATTATTTGACAAAACTGGAAAGGTGTTTAGGACGCTTTGTGATAGTTTTACACTTTCTGATTTTGAGATGTGTGTGACAGTTTCAGTTAACATTCTGTTAATGTCCATTTCCTTCCCCATATGGAATAAGATATCTGAATTAATTATTAATGTAAACAAAAACGTTTCAAAGTAGATTTTTTTTTAAAAGGACAGCTGGAGTTAACACATGTGTTCTCACGATACTTTTGCGTTCTTTAGCATGCTTTGGGAGTGAAGGCCGCGCTGTATCATTTATTCTTTATTCTTTCATTCATTCATTCACCTACTTCTTTCTTTTGTTTGTTTCTTTCATTCATTCGCATAATTCTTGCTCTTAATTCTTACTATCATTCATTCATTCATTGTAAAATACCGACTGATACAATAAACTGGCTGAAGTTCTGTTAAATACAGCTGAGGTAGCGCTGGGAACGAGCCAAGTCACTGTGTGCGTTGGAGCATGATGAGGCACACGTTAATTAGTACAAATGGTAAGGAAAGCAAGCGAGTGACCTGTCCCTGATGTAGATTAACCCTTGTACGATATTTGACGAGATCAATGGTTGTTGATGAAGACGAAGGCATACGTTGATGATGATGATGATGATGATGATGATGATGATGAATAGTTAGTTCGAACTTGTTTAGTTGGTTTCACAAGACATGGCATACAAGTATACACGAATGAGGTGAGTGGACTCCCAGCTCAACCTCAGAGCCTTTCCTGCGAGCGACATAATAATGCTTGCGGTCGTCCCTACACAGACAGTCGGAATACGGACTCCACACTCACACTCAGTATAGATGTGAGCGCGCACACACACACACACACACACACACACACACACACACACACACACACACACACACACATTTATATACTTATATACATACAGTTTTAACAGCAATGGACAGATAGAGAAACAATAGCATTTCCTTCTACAGGTGATGTCATGACAGACACAGCCAAAGGGGCTGACCAATAAAGGTCATAAATGTCATATACGGTCATTAATGGGAGTGACAAAGAGGAACAGGGTAGCTGACACAACAATGTGCTCTGCGGTAGTGATACAGATTAAGAATGCAGATTGAATTATAATAAATAAATATCATATGGCCTCGCTACACAGTTTTTGGTCTTTAGAAATATTTGGACATGGCTGTCCTGAAGTAGACACTATAACATGTATTTTCGTGCAATACAGGACAAATGTTATAGATTGCAACTTCTTGAGTGTATTTTACGACGTTTCGGGACTTATCCTAGTCCACTCATCAGGTTCAGCTGAACTGAAAAGTCAGACTAGGGTAGACACCGAAACGTCGTAAAATGCACTCAAGAAGTAGCAATCTTTAACATTTATCCTGTATTACTACGCCAACTTCTAAACGCGTTTGAAGAATCATATTTTCGTGCTGCTGGAACAGATTTACCACAATTGCCATTGGCACCAAGAGCAACACTAACTGAAACAGATTTGTAGATTTCTTTCACCATCTGGTAGTCAAGCAATACATTGCCGATGAAGAAGCAGCAAGTGTTGTATATACAGTTCTCAAACATACTAAAGCCCTATTCATCATACTTTGGACACTTGCTTATCACCTGTAAGGTATTACGGAACACCTTGTGACATCTTGGAACTCTCAGATAGGTCAGTGAGAATTCACATGAGTCACTGTGAAAACATTTCAGTTCATACTGTTTTCAGTATTTTTCATGCTGAATATAATTTCTGAGTACTTCTAGAAAACTTGTTTATTGTTCTTATAGTGTGGATCAAGCAAACACAAATGAGATGGTTTGAAAGATTTCTGATATTAAATGTGGTTTTGATTTGTCTTTAAATATATAGCAGCACGTGTACGAGGTTCGATTTTCAGTGTATATGAGCGAATGAGCTGGGTTTCACACCGCTTTTAGCACTATTACAGCAACACTATAGCAGGGACAGCAGAAATGGGCTTCACACGTCGTGTCCATCGGGGAAATTCGGGCTTTCAGTGTGACAAGTGAATGATTTAACCATTAGCCTACCCCACTTCGCCAGTTTTCATGAAAAATATACTTACCGGTGTAAATTAAACCTAATGATTTGGATGAGCATGTATTTCTACATGCAGTTAGATTTTTTGTTGAAATATAAAATTCTTTGTTCTGTCTGTGAGATTTCAGCATGCAGTTACACTGATACATATCACAATACCCAGAACACATTAGTCTTTTCCATTATCTTAAAACGGATTGGTCCAGTTTTTTAGTTCGAAATATGGAGAGTTAATAAACTTGGCCTTTTTGCAGAGTATTTGGAATGTTTAAGTGGACAACACTATGTATACATTTCATGACAATCAGACTCATGCTACATATCTTACTACAGTCATGATATGGTATTTAAACACATTTAGATGTTTTCCCATGTGTTGGTCAGTATCTTTTACAATAAAGGAACCATCTATGAGTGATTACTGCATACTTCAATAATTTCGGTCTTGCAGTTCGGAAATTTGTGACTTGAGAGTGCTGTGTACTGTATTTCGCTTACCGTTCACAACCTAAACCGTGCATAACCAAGAACATTCATGTACTGTACACCACAGTACATGTTCCACTAATCAACCATATACAAGACAAGGAATACAAAGTGTAAAGGTAATGTGGTGAATAGTAATTAGTGGACTGTAGTAATAATGTTTATATAATTTGATTTGATGATTTGATAAATAATTGTTTCATAATGAATATTCACATGGGTGAGGGTTTTGACATTTTTGTTCTGAACACCTTCCAGTATTGATGGATGTGTGACATTATGACGTTCTGTGTGAATAAGAAAAGTCGCCATAAATGGGAACGTTTCACATTTGTTTTATTTTTTTATGATGTTATAAGAACTGCTATTTTTTAGGCTAAACTAGTTTTGGGGTCTATATATTTACAGCCCAACAAAGAGAGACATGCACTGCCATCCCTGTCATCTATCCAGTTTACAATGCATTTTCTGTGAACTTTTCAATGCAACGAGCCATTTATTTCTTGTATTTTTGAGTCATTCTGTCACCATAAATTGCAAAAAGCCATCCTGTAGATTTGGAAGAGGGTAAAATTATATATTATGCCTACCAAAAGTGTATATTATATAAACAAATTTATGTTAATAAATGAAGTGTTTATGCACATACATTCTACATTGAATAGATCCAGTTGTCTCCATTGATTACATTTATTGATTGGTTTAAACAAATATAAATATTAACATGTATAAAATAGTTTTTAGTTTGGAATAGTTACTAAAAATTATTGCAACATATTAATGTATTTAGAAAATAAATAACACATTAAACAAACATTCTAGTTAGGAAAATACCTGTTGTAATTGAAAATGGAAATGACAGAGTCAGTGTGGCCAAATATGAAAAGAAGATAAACTTGATAACACATGACTGTTTTATTAATAGCAGTATACTAATTAAGTGTTTTACGAATTCAATAAATACAATTTACTCACATGCATTTCACATTAACTATATTGGTTTTCCTCAGATGTATGTTTTTAACAAACTGTCGGGTATACTAAAAAACACATTTGGAGACAGAACTGTACTCGTTGTCAAAATATATATTATGGGTAAAGAAATATACTCTTACGTTTTCGAATTGTGTCATAGTTGTCTATTGTCAGTAAGGAACCAATAATCCTTGAAGGAATAGTAAATTTCTGATCTTATCATCCCATAATTAATCAACTATTGCGACTGTCAACAGCTGTGACAGTCAAACATGATTGTAGACTTGTCCGGTCTAGTAAAGTAATATTTTGTCGTTGGGCAATTTGGAACCAGAACTGGTTCATGAGCATTCGTAACTCACCGGAAATATGGTACCGGAAGAAGCAAATCGGAAGACTTTCGGGTCTTATTAGCCAAAACAACAATGAAACCAATACATTATACATAACATATACATAAACACACAATGTACAACCATTACCTATTACATTGTTTCCGCTTCTGAAATAGAAGCTTGCAGGAATTGGCAAAATAGAAAACAATATTCCTTGTCATACCCATTAATGCCGAGCGCCAGGCAGGGAACAACAAGTCCCATATTTTAACGTCTTTTGGTATGATGCGGCTCGGAACTTCCTCTCTCCGGGTGGAAATCTACCAACTACACGAGGGAGGACAACCGTATGCCATCAGACTTAAATTTCTAATAGGCAACTGGCACCCGTGAAGAGCCACCTCCTCGTGGTGGGTGCTGGGTAACGCTAAGTGCTCTTCTCCCGTGTGGACCCGGGACAGAATGTGTCCACAGCACCCCATTGCTGGTCGTAAGAGGCGACCAAATTGGGCAACCTGTTGGCCGTGGGTTGCGCCCCTGTGTCGGTGGAGGAGGGGATCCTGGTGGTTGAGGGCACTGGAACAAGGACTAGGTGATCCTGTTGCCCAACACACCACTTCGGCCCTAACTTCACCTAGACGGGTGGTTGAATAGGCCCAATTCAATCAATCGGCTGGTCACGCCAAGCCCTGTGCTACATATTGTACTGTTGCACCAAAGTTTGAAAATTATACTTTGATATGTTTTAAAGTCTTGGCGAACTTTTGGACTCCGAATTTCAATAGCCAAGTTAATGTCTGTTTTTGCCTAGAGTTGTATGCCAGAAGGCGGTGGCTCATGGGCTAATCTGGTGGAATCATTAATCTTTTAATTTTTCTACTGGAGTATATCATCCGGGTATCCTTGGTTCTGCAAGCTGGAGACCCGCTTGTTTTTAGCATTGTCCTTGTGATACTCCGTGGTGGGTGGGGAGCTCGGATGATGAAACTTATACACTTACTATGGAATACAAAACCCCCCTAAAACGAAACAAGCGTCAACTGGACAGTGATGATGATGATCGACGACCTTCAAACTCAAATGAATATTGGCCACGATTTCTCGTGATCGAGACACTTGACAAATCACCTCTAAAACTCAATCCTTTTGCGGTATCAAAAGGTGTGTATGGTATTGCTGGTGAAGTTTCTAACATAAAAAGGTTACGTACAGGTTCTCTGCTCATAGAATGTAGTAGAAAACAGCAGGCAACAAATTTGATGTCCACTGAGTTATTCGTTGGAATACCGGTATCAGTTACTCCGCATAGAACTTTGAACTCAAGTAAAGGCATTGTGCGAGACCGGGACCAACTGTTTGCCGATATGAATGAACTGGACATTGCCTCGGAAATGAAGGACCAAGGAGTAACTTTTGTGAAACGATTTATGACCCGGAAAAACTCTGAAAATAGACCAACAAATACCTACTTATTCCATTTTTCTTCGCCAACTGCTCCAACATCAATTAAAGCAGGATATTGCAATATCAACGTTGACATTTATATACCAAACCCTCTGAGGTGTTTTAAATGTCAAAAGTATGGACATGGTGTCAATAGCTGCACAAATTCCATAACATGCGCTCACTGCGGTGAAAAAACTCACGTGACTGAAGATTGTGATAGTAACTTTAAAAAATGTACAAACTGCACTGGCACTCATTCATCTTTTTCTAAAGACTGTCCATTATGGAAACAACAGATGGAAATAAACAAAATTAAATTCACCAGAAATATTAGTTTTGCTGATGCCAAAAAGCTTGCTCTTCAGACCCCAGAACCAAATCAGTCATATGCCTCAGTTACTCGAGTATCCGCTGGAACGAGTCAAAAAGCAACTGCACCTATGTCCACCTTTTCCACATCATGCCAAACTGATTTGACATGGGTTGACACTGATACACCTGAGGTATACTCACCTCACCAGTCAACACAAACGACTGAATCACAATCAAAAACACCAGTCACAGTTGAAGTTCAATCTCGGTCAGTGTCAAAGGATAAATCATCATCACAGTCTACCCCAACACTCTCTCTTGGAAATTATGGAAAACAGGTTTCAAAAACCAAAGTGAAACCAAACAATGATACTTGTAAGAAAAATCAGAGTGGCAGAGCCTCTAAAGGTGCAGAAGATAAGATCCAGATATACAATAGGTTTGGATCCCTTGAAGCCATGGACGTGTCCGAAAACATCCAGCACAGGGCACATAGTCTGTCACCCTCTCGAAAGTCAAGGGGTAGATCCCCAATAAACCCCCCAAAGAAATAGTTTCTTCGAACATTTTACAGTGGAACTGCAGAGGCCTTAAAAATAATTTGCATGAGCTACATCTATTAGACCAAGACTTTCAACCGTCAGCAATCTGCTTACAAGAAACGCATCTGAAGCAGACAGATTCTTTAAACGTTCGTCAGTTCAGCGCATATAATTATTATTCTCCTGCTGAAAATAGGGCCACTGGAGGATCATCCATTCTTGTCAGAAATGGCGTTATCCACAGTCATGTGAAACTCACAACAAACCTTCAGGCAGTTGCAGTACGACTTACGTTGAACATTACACTTACTCTGTGTTCATTGTACATTCCGCCATCATCAACTCTTATTCTGGCTGATCTTCAGTCTCTCTATGATGAACTTCCCAAACCATGTGTACTCATGGGCGATCTGAATGGCCACAACCCGCTCTGGGGGAGTGCGACCACAAACACTAAAGGTAAAATTATTGAAGATTTTATTTCAAATAATAATTTATGTATCTACAATGATGGTGCAGATACATATTTACATCCTGGAACAGGAACATATTCAGCCCTTGACCTGTCAATAACTGACTCCAGCTTACTTAATGAATTTGAGTGGTCAGTCCACGATGACCCTTTGTGGAAGTGACCATTTTCCTACTATACTTAAACGTGTGACCCCATCTGATACTCTTCCATTATCCAGATGGAATTTTAAAAAGGCTAACTGGCCTTTATATACCATACAATGTGCTGACAAACTTAAACCTGAACATTTTATTGACGTTCCTGATGCTATCAAGTGCTTTTCTGATGAACTAAATAACATTGCTGATGAGTGTATTCCAAAGTCCTCTGCTGTTCCACATATCCGAAAACCATGGTTCAACGATGACTGCAAACAAGCTAGGAAGGCAAGGAAAAAAGCAGGACATTATTTCCGTCGCCATCCTATGGTGCATAACTTAAATAAATTTAAAATTTTAAATGCTAAAGCACGGCGTACTTTTAAACAGAACAAACGCCAATCTTGGCAAAATTATGTATCCAAAATAAATTCTCGGACACCCATGTCCAAGGTATGGAACATGGTCCAGAAAATTAAAGGTAAAGGTACTAAATCTACTGTCCATCATCTTAAACATGGAGATCAATTACTAACGGATAAATCAGATATTGCAAATAAACTGGGTGAAACCCTCGCTAAACATTCTTCCTCTTCTAATTATGTACCTAAATTCCAGCAGTATAAAAAACAACAAGAAAAGAAAACTATTAACTTCCATTCAGATAATGGGGAGGATTATAATGAAGCTTTTTCTCTTCATGAACTCCATACTGCTCTTGATCAAGCCCATGATACTGCTACAGGAGCTGATAACATACATTATCAACTCCTAAAGCATTTACCAGAATCCTGCCTAGAAACTCTTCTCAATATTTTTGATGATATTTGGACATCGGGTAAGTTTCCTCACTCATGGCGTGACGCCATAGTAGTACCAATACCTAAACCTGGACGTGATCATACTGATCCGTCCAATTATCGACCAATTTCACTAACTAGCTGTGTTTGCAAAACCATGGAACGCATGATAAATAATCGACTTGTTTGGTACTTGGAAACAAATAACCTTATCACAGATATACAATGTGGTTTCCGTAAAAATAGAAGTACTGTCGATCACTTAGTGCGTTTAGAATCATTTGTTAAAAACGCACTAATCAAAAAACAACACGCTGTCTCTATCTTTTTTGACCTTGAGAAGGCATATGACACTACCTTGAAATATGGCATTTTACGAGATTTACATGACTTCGGCTTGCGAGGTCGTTTGCCTGAATTTATTGCCAAGTTTTTAAATGACAGACAATTCCAGGTCCGAGTGGGTTCTACCCTGTCTGATCATTACAATCAGGATCAGGGTGTTCCACAAGGCAGTATTTTGTCTCTCACTCTTTTTAGTATAAAGATAAATAGTTTATCAAAAGTTTTAAATGATTCAATTGATGGATCGCTATTTGTGGATGATTTTAATATTTCTTGTCGTGGGAAAACTATGCATACTATTGAACGGCAACTGCAGTTGTGTTTAAACAAAATAAATAAATGGTGTCTTGAAAACGGCTTTAAGTTTTCTAAATCCAAAACTAATTGTATACATTTTTGCAGAAATTATAAGCCACATAAGGACCCTGAACTATCTCTAGATGGCACTCCCATCAGAGCTGTTAAGGAGGCCAAGTTCTTGGGCCTAATCTTTGATTCCCACTTAACATTTCTGCCTCATATTAAGTTCATTAAAACTAAATGCCTTAAGGCTCTTGACTTGTTGAAAGTTGTTTCCAACTCAAAGTGGGGAGGGGATCAAGCGACCCTCTTACACCTATATCGATCACTGGTCCGTTCAAAACTTGATTATGGCTCCATCGTATATGGCGGAGCCTGCAAAAGCAACCTTAAACTTCTCGATTCTGTCCACCACCAAGGCCTAAGACTTTGTCTTGGGTCCTTCAGAACTTCACCTATTGACAGTCTGTACGTCGAGGCTGATGAACCATCTCTTGAGCAGCGACGTATAAAGTTAGCTTTACAGTACATTACTAAGTTATACTCAAATCAATCTAACCCTGCATATAACTGTGTTTTCAATCCCCTTCATGAGGATTTATACAACAAAAAGTCTTCTCTTGTCCCGCCTCTAGGACACAGAATTAAACCCTTTCTTTCTGCTGCGGGCATTGAACTGGAAAACATAGCTCCCTCCCGTCTTATTTCTTCTCCTCCTTGGCAATTGGTTAGGCCACAAGTTGACCTAACATTAACATCATTTAAAAAGTCAGAAACTAATGAATTACAGTATAAACAAGAATATCATCAATTAAAACATAAATATAGGAATTATAAATCCTTATTTACAGATGGGTCCAAGGACGGTGGCGCAGTGGCTTGTGCCACTGTCATTGGATCCAGAACAATATCTTCTCGATTACCAGATAATAGTTCTATTTTTACAGCAGAAGCTAACGCCATATTAACATCTCTCAAATATATTCAAAGACACCCTAAACGTAAACAATATATAATCTATTCCGACTCTCTTTCTTGCCTTCAGGCTATTAAAAATATCTCTTGTAAACATCCACTTTTAATAGAAATTATTGAATTGTATAATAATCTTGCCACTGGCCAATACGACATCGTCTTTTGTTGGTTACCCAGCCACGTAGGTATTTCCGGTAACGCAATGGCCGATCTTGCTGCCAAGGCAGCACTCAACAAATCTATGACACCACTTCTTATTCCATACTCAGATTATAAAGCCAGCATTAGAACTTACATCCGTGATCTGATGCAGAAGAAGTGGGACACCCAAGTGGGCATAAATAAATTACATGCAATAAAACCCTATATTGGTTACACCTACTTGGGTTGTCAGTCCAGATTTGAAGAGGTCATCATGCGGCGATGTCGTATTGGCCACACCAGATATACACATGAATACCTTTTGAAAGGTGAGGATCCTCCGTTCTGCATCCCTTGTGATGAAAGAATCACAGTCAGGCATATCTTGCTTGACTGTGTTGAATATTCCATCACAAGGGATCAGTATTTTAATTCACATACTATGAAGGATCTTTTTAACAGTGTTAGTCCTCATTTAATTATTGCATTTTTAAAGGAATTAAATTTGTTAACCGAACTGTAAATAGATAAATATTTTAAAATTGGAAGATTAAATTAGTAACTCAAATCGTTAGTGGCTGTACCCTCAAAGGGGGTTGAAGAACCGTAAAATAATTGTCCTCCTGAGAGGGTACGTAAGTCCAAAAACATTTGACGTAAATTTCAGTTTTCCAGCTTTTTAATCGTAGAATAAGTGTGTTTTTAATTTATGGCTACATTTGTCTAAATTGCTAACAACTGAAGGGATGATGTAAATCCAGCTAGGGTCCATGAAGGAAGCAAATGTACTGTAAGTCCCCATGGTCCTTAGTATGGTGATCTACCTTCAGTTGTTGGCAACCTATAGCTCATTTTTATATTGTACTGTCCTCTATAGATACATTGTTTTAGGTCTATTCACTAGTTTTATATTCTATTCTGTGATATTCTAGTCAGTTTACTGTCCTTCGTTGACAGGGTTTTACAATGTCCGTGCTAGTAATTCATTTGTATTTTTATAATTAATCGTTCTCGTCACGATATGGCTGCAATACTGCCGATGTGACGTTAAATACTAACTCACTCACACTCACTAATAGGTAACTTAAGTTAACACTCAATTTCTGCCCTTTGCTAGTATTATTACAACCCGTGCAACTCCTGGTTAGAATTGACCCGTGAAGGTCAGGGGTCAGACCTCCAGCAAACCATGCGTGCCATAAGAGGCCAGTAACGGGGTGGTCAGACTCGCTGACTGGTTCCCAATTCATTGCTCATGCTGTTGATCACTGGACTGTCCTGTTCAGACTCGATTATTTACAGACCGCCGCCATAGAGCGGGAACATTCCTGAATGCGTTGTAAAACTAAACTCACACACTCGCTTTTACTGTTACAGTTATTACAAAGTCTACACTTTGGCTATGGTATCAACACATGATCACTGTAAAACGGACAACTGACTTTGCCTTCAGCAGTTTACTGAAAAGGATTTGATCACCTTCACTAACGTTTTGCATCGGCATAATTGAAGACACTGGGTGCAATGCTTTATGAGATATCGATATCAGTTTGAAATGTGGGCTAAGACTTGTCGTGACCTTAAAGATATTATAATTTTACCCTCAAGGTCAACCAAGTCAACTGGTCTCTGAATAGTCCCACAATATAGGATGTCACCACATTTAAAGATTTTGGATACAACGGTTGATGAGATCGCGTTAACAAGAATCGGGACATACGCAACGTAATTGGGAAAGTTGTAAAATGTACCTGTGCCCCCAAAATAGATGCATTTCGTATCTGACGATGTAATGTGGTACACCAGTGCTTGTAAACAAATCAGACAATCAGATCGACGGAAAGGATAATGCAGTCAGACTATTTGGAATCACGACTGATGTGTAGAATACACTATACATATTGTCGCATCCTAAATTTATCGGAGAAGGCAGGTTAGCAGCATGTTAAAACATGGAGCATTTGATATATTTCAGATGCGTTTTGTACAGCTGAAAAAACAACTCAAACTTTAAAATTCATATACTTCCAAGTGATTATCTTCTCAGTTGGCCACTACATGTAACGGACAACACCAACTGTTTTAGGGACATGAACAGAAATTCTATATGCCTAGTGACGGTTCTCACAATTTCCTGATTGAATTAGATAAAGAAAACCATGGAATCAACGGAGAAGGCAGAATCTGTCGCTTGTATGTTCATCTTTGTAATATGAAAGATAAATATCACTTTGCATGTTTTTGTTTCCATTTTATGTTGAAACCAGTTCAAGAATGAATCATTCATCTTTACTGTGTAAAGTTTGCAACTTAACGAAGAATTAATATACCGAGCAAAAACAATCGTCGATTTACATTTTGCATTATATGAAGATAATAAAGCAGCCATTAACACAACGACGGGATACTTTTGACAGTTGTCATGGTTATTGATGCGTTCGTTACATGAATATACCTTAACTACTTGTATCTATAAAATATAGGCCAATGGACTTGTGACAGACTTTGCCAGTCTGAGCAGATACTTCGATTTAGGCACCACATGAAATTGGGCCCAAACTGGTGCCGACGTCTTGCCTTAAAGGTCAACAACTGAGGTTATCTACTCTTTCCAGGAAATCGACGATTTGAACGCACTTTTGAGAGTGGAAGGTCTTCTGTGTTTCTTGATGTACTCGGCACGGTAAGATGGTTCAGATGGACCCCAAGTGTCTTCAGGTTTCAGAGAGAGCTTGATCCTCTGAAATAAACCCAATAGCATAAACACTCCACACAGAAACATTGCATTAGCAACATTAAAAACTGGAAGCCTTACAAAAACCTTTTAGCACAGCATGACACACTCGGCAAACTGCTAACGACCGCATTTAGAGTACTGAATGTTCATCCAAGACACTGTCACTAGCTGTAAGAAAATACCCAAGGACCTGTTACCACACACAATGAATCTTGAATGTCATCCATAGATTCATTTAAACAAGAGTCGATAGGCATGTGCTAAAGAAAGGTATTACTTCCATATGAAAGAATGACCGGTGTATCTGCTGATTATCGAACCGATCTTGAATTAGACGAATTGATCAAAGACAATTTGTCTCTTCAGTGCAACCTGACTTACCCAAATAACACATTTCATTTTATTTCCAAAGAGAGTAGGAAGACCAAAGCTACAACGACAACGACGACAACGCTTACAACGAACTGACTGGTATAATGTGTTTAGTCTCAACTAGGACGGTGGTTAAAGCGTTCGCTCGCCACGCCGAAGACCCGGGTTCGATTCCCCACATGGGTACAATATGTGAAGCCCATTTTCTGTTCCCCGCCGTGATATTGCTGGAATATTGCTAAAAAGCGGCGTAAAACTAAACTCACTCACTGTTGCATACTTTAGTCGAAGTGTTTGTAATGAACAACGGTTGTGATGAACTAAAATATGTTTTGAGTTTGTTATAACCTTACGTTTCAGCATGTATCGCTATTCAAATGTTTCAATAATTGCAGGCGTGAAAGGTTAGGAACATCGATCTACACAGCTGGAATACGATAAGCCAGCCCGCCCGATCCCTTCGGTCGCCTCTAACATGTGCGACAAGCACGGGTTCCTGAAGACCAATAAGTGGAGTAACGTCACTTTCAAGACCTACACTTTCACAACGACCTGGGTGTGACAATTTGCACTAGTCGGGAGTCATGCATCTATTTGCAGTGACTGAAGGCAGCATGTCATAATGTACCCACAAACCTCCCCACTGAGACAACTCGTGACATAGTAACAACTGATACCATGTCTCAGCATTTTTGTTCGTTTGCTGCTTAAGATCCATGTTCAAATGTACACAAAAACGGTGAAATAAAAACCAATACATGTTTACCAATTTGGTGATGGACGACCAGACATGTGCATCACGTATTTCTATTTCTCATTTTTACTGACAACGTTGATAGCTTTAAACCGAATTACCTGGGCAACACTTCCTTTCCTACGGTAAATAGCGAGGAACATCATTATTACCACAGGCATCAGTGGAAGGGACGCGACTATCCATCCTATCACAGTGGAATAATATGGATACACATATTCTCCATATGTTGGCAATTTATACTGGGCGAAAGTGAATACAATAGTCATCTGAAAAATGAAATATGGTTTATTAGTATATATCCCACGCCTTGTTTATATAGCATGTGTAGTTGTAAATATATTCTCTATAAACATACTGAGCTAACCTTGAAAACTGTTTTCATAAAGGGATAGTTTGACTGTTTTCATACTTTCAACATACCAATTGCTCAAAACTAGGTACGTATTTCGCAGTGTGTAATGTTTAGCATCCGACTCTGTCAAGTGTATTTTGTAAATCTTCCCAAAGCTTTGTGACAGGCATGTTTTTGTTTCAGGTGGACAGCTGCATTTGTGATGGTGCCATTGTTTGGGCAGGACATATAAAGATAGCTAAAATAATTTGTAATTGGAATCTTAAAATGGTACACTAACTATCTACAACATCCTTCTCTCTATTTCTTATGCAAATAGATTTGTTGCTTGAATATATTTTCTGAGGTCATTAGGAGGTGTTTCCATTTATGACGTTTGTGCCTACCAGGAGCATTGCTGGTGTGATGTAACACCATGTAAGCTTGAAGAATAGAGGTGCTGGTCTGCCAATCATAAGTTGAATGTCGCCACTGAAGCGGTCAATACCTAAAAAGAGACGCACAGTATGAGTATAGTTCTCACCAAATGGTAGTTGAGAGATTAATACTTGAGCTCAGGAGTCACTGAGTTCTACTTCTTCAACTACTGTTAACAGCGCGCTGTCACCAAGAAATCTAACATTTGTACAAAGCATGACAATTCTAACCGCAAAAACGTCTTTGTCAGATTTATCCATGTTTAAAATGTGAAACATCTTTGTGTTTTTATATATTTACATTGTACAAATACATACTGTCATTGATAAAATTATAACTTTAAATATACTGAGGGAGCCAATCGATCATGTGAATGCATTTCTGTTCTCTTACGTTTTTCCAGGTTTCCTGACAAGCAATGCGATACAAAGCTTGTGAAAAACCCTGGAAAAAATTAAAAGCAAAGGAACACTATTACTTTCATGTGATCCATTAGCTTTTCCCTTAGCATATCACCAGTTTCCAGTTGTCCTGACACACTGCTGAGATATCAGATACAGCATTGCCAGATATGAACAGTTGATAAATCGACTGGTGTTTTTCACCCATGGAATATGCGCAGCCAACGCCTCCCATACGTCCCCGTCCTTACCATAGATCCAAGACACCATGATACATTCAAGCAGAGCAGCGATTGTTATGAAAACCGCCACAATGTACCAGTCTATGAGCTGGAACACATATATTCCACCCTGAAATTAAAGATAAAAATATTAACAAATATGAAGTCGGGTGTTCTTGGATTCTGGTTCTCCCCTCAGTGCAGATTACAGTTTTTTACCGTATAATAGGCTCAAGATGAGTGAGTTGGGTTTTATGCCGCTTTTAACACTGTCCCAGCAAATATCATGGCGATGAACACCAACAATTGGCGAACGTTGAAATCGAAAAGCGAAAAAGAGGACATCCTAGTCCCAACCATTGTTATTAAACAACTTTAGAATGAGAACTATAAGACTGGAAACTCTTTCAGTTGTTTCTTGTTCATATCTGTGAATGTAAGCACTATAAACTCACATACAAGCGCGCACGCAACGCAGCTTCTCCCACCCCCCCCCCCCCCCTCCCCAACCACACACACACACACACACACCTGAGTGGTCATTGCAAGTCCAACGAGAAATGACACCAGGCAGTAGGCAGCGGCGATTGGTATTCTCCATTTTACTAGGCTTTGATATTCATCCAGGATTGCCGTCACGAAGGTTTCAACATGCGAGAACTTAAAGTACATGAGGAATAAATGTACACATGGGCATGGTTTGATAACGTGTTTACATGTCACAAGTGCCTCACTTTTTCGTAAACCATTCTTAACCTTACACTATTTCAAGATGTCCGGTTAAGCCGTGCTTGTTGTTATTCAATTATTTTTTCTGAGAAATCGAAATAACGATAATATGCAAACTACATTTAATAATGAAGCAAGTTGGCATTCCAATGTACTTGTGATGGAGTGCTATGATGCCCTTGGTCATATGGTCATAATGTAAGGGATCTTGCACCGTACGTTTGTCCGACGTGTGAGAATGCAAAATCATGCAGAGACGAGATTTGGCCCAGTCTAGTCCGTTTATCAAGCCCGTTTCGCGAAAACGTCCTTTACAGTATTCCATACAAATTCAACTTTTTTCATTGCAGTTTCTTCTGCCATGAATCTACTCAACCCGACTAATCACAAGGCAAAGTTAGTCAAAAGTGTAATATCATATTGAAAAATGTTTGAGGTATTTTCCACAGCGGATGAAGCCAACATCAGCAAAATCAATTTGTAGCATTGGTACATTCTAACCAGAGAATCCAACGTCAACAGGATGAGCATGACAAAGAAGATAAAACTCCACAACTGCGGCAGTGGAAGTTGAGCTAGGGCTTCTGGATAAATAACAAATCCCAATCCAGGTCCTGCAAATAAAGAGTGAGTGAGTGAGTTACAATTTATCGTCACATCGGCAATATTTCAGCCATATGTACAAAACATGTATCAGCGGTAATAACACACATCGCATGGATGGGGTGTTTTGTTCTGGTTCATAATCATAAAATGTTTCAAAAGTTGTGTTGATATTTATTCTTTTATGTATATCGGAACCCCTGGCCTCACATCAGCTCTTTAGTTTATCTTCAGACATTATCTGTGTCGTCATAAAGGGTATGACGTAACACTGACCTTGGAGGAAGTAAATAATAGTCATAGGCGCCACAGAAAGGCATCATCTACGTCATCATACAGCTTATGACGTAATAGTGATAATAGAACACGTAAATCACTGTCATGGCGCAGTTTCCATGTCATCATACAGCTTATGACGTGACAGTTCGTGATAACAGAACACGTAAATCGTAGTCAAGGGCGCAGTTTCTATGTCATCATACAGCTTTTGAAGTAACAATTAGCGATAATAGAAAGTTAATTAAAACGGAGTCATTGTAACATGGTTGTGGCGTCATGCACAATACAATTTGTGACAATAGTGGCAGGCTCCAATACATCATGTTGTGAGTGTACAAATGAACTTTGAGCTGCACTGGAAAGTTTTGAATGAAACTTAAGTTTCAAAAACCTAATGAACATGTGTGCTTTTCTCAGTCATTCGTTCTGATAGTCATACACGAATAACAGAAGAATAGATGTCCGTCCGCTTTCGTTTTCCATTTCTGTTGTAAAACATTTACAAGTGAGTGAGTGAGTTTAGTTTTACGCCGTACTCAGCCATATTCCAGTTATATGGCAGCGTCTGTAAATAATTGAGTCTGGACCAGACAATCCAGTGATCAACAACATGAGCATCGGTCAACGCAATTGGGAACCAATGACATGTGTAAACCAAGTTAGTGAGCCTGACCACCCGATCCCGTTAGTCGCCTCTTACGACACGCATAGTCGCCTTTTATGGCAAGTATGGGTTGCTGAAGGCCCGTTCTACCCCGTGACCTTCACGGGTAAAAAAAACATTTACAAAATCTAGAAGAATATATGTTCGGTTAACACGAGTAACATATTTCCAATCATTTTATCATGATTGTTCTTTTAGTACATAGACGAATGTACTTTTTCTCCATACTTTCTATTTATAGTATACAATGCATAGATCAGTCATAGTGAACCATACACAGATGTGACATAGGGAAGGAATGAGTAATTCGCCCCAGAGACGATTAACCTGTGATAGGTACGTGTTAGCAACCTATGGTAGGTTGCAAGGAGCGACTAAATGGATTGGGTGATCGGGCTCAGTGACCTGAATGAAGACGTGGCAACTCACCCCTGATCGTTTCTTGCAAATTAAAACTCTGATTGCGTTATTTATACTCGACGAAGGTTTGGGTGTCGTCACTACGTGACTATTTGGGTGTTGTTTTGTGGGACATTGTATCAAAACCATTTAACATGAATGTGTTCATAAAGTGTCCCCTGGTTTACTGACACGATGCAGATATTTCTGAACTACACATGAGCAGATACACCTTCCAGCAAAGTCACACATATAAACATGCTAGTGAATTCGCCACCCCTACCCCCATCTCCAACACACACACACACACACACACACACTCTCTCTCTCTCTCTCTCTCTCTCTCGCATATACACACATTCTCTCACTCTCACACACACATTAGTCCTTCGTCATTTATAATATGTCAGAACATGATACTGCATTCACACACACATACACATACACGCATACTCTCTCTCAATGACACACACACGCACACATTCACACAGAGGCACACATATTATTTGCCTCGTCATATGTACTTACCCGATGACACAACTTCTGTTATTGGCACATTGGCCTCGTGAGACATGTATCCAAGTATCGTGAACACCACAAGACCAGCATACATGCTTGTTCCTTCACTCACAAAGGTACACACAATCGCATTTCTGAATAAGATTAAAACAACAACTATCTATATTATTACAATCAAGTATTTTCCTGCAAATGTTCTTATTCTGATAGCAGAATTCAGTCATTCATATCATATACGTACGTAAACCTAACAGGAATTACTTTTGCCTTTACGCGCGATCAAGCGATGACACAAGAGGGTAAGACTCCATTTGTTGCATAGTTATGAACTCAAAGCCAGAGAGAACATTTTTTAATATTAACTTTACTTGGGGATTGAACTGAAAGGTACGCTGGGAGTCCCATAATTAAGAAAAACTAAGGTTTATATTCTACCACAAGTATTGTAAAGAAAAGGTAAAGTAAAGTATTCGGTTCTGGTTGGTCAGTCAGTGTCAGTTATAATCAGGAAACTGGAAAGGGACGGTGTTTCAAGATTTTTAATACAACCACAAGATTAAACAATCAGATGCATGCTTTAACTTCTCTAGTGATATTTATTTCATGATGACGAACAAGTACACACGTTCAAAGTCATTTTTATGCGAGTAAATATATAACAATAACAATAATGTCTCGCTTGCATCCCAAGTACACTGTCGTCAGGCTCCCCATTGTTCTCGGTGCCCTGGGTTTGGTACCTCCTGATCTCTTGGCGCAGATCAGGAAAGTGCCCAGGTTCTCCATCGGGAGCACAGCCCTTCTGACACTCTGGGTAATAGAGAACACTGCAGTGCTGGAGAGTCTACATACTCTCCGGAAAGTTCACGATGGGTTCGGCTAGGCAGCGTTTACCGAGAGAAGTCCCATTCGCTATCTGGGCTGGGTGCAAGAGCCCTGTGCTGGTGATGATCCTTACCAGCCAGAACCCTCTCTGCTGCATTTCTATCTTCATATGTAAAACGAAATAATAAGACACTTATACGCGCCTTCACATCAAATAGATAGTATTCATAACAAAATATCTGAGAATAAGTGTCGGGGTTTATCGAAATTCTTAACTCATTATTGCCTTGTACAGTCTCCTTTGCAATTCAGTAGAATCTAACAACAATTTGATTGCGTTTGATTGCCGTTGAGATTCCTTTGAGACTGAACCTTGAAATGCCGATGAGGTTCCTTTCAGAATGAACATTGAAGTGCCAATGGGACCCCTTTTATAATGAATTTGATATATCAGTGAGATCCCAGTTAAATCTATTTCACCTTGAAATGCCGGTGAGATGACTTTCAAAATGAAGCATGACATTCAGGATGGAGGCTGTGCTGATATTACCTTAGACAGTTTGTGTTGAACTTGGTGTAGCTGGCCATGGTGATGATACAACCCCAGGCCGCACCCAGAGAGTAGAACACCTGTAGACACGCCTCTAACCACACCTGACGGAAAAAGAATATCACCTAAGGATTACATTCCTATTCTTATGGAAGATCATCCGGACGAGTTGAAACAACAGCGTATAAAAAGTATATTAAATTTACGACTGGAGTCTTGAAGATATGTTTTCATTTTCATTTTCGTCGCCATATATATGGTAGTACGTTATTACTTCGTTTGTTCTACAGCTTTGTTGAACGCCTAAAACACAAGGCTAAACTGCTGCTATTTTCTACTATGTGCTTCCAACGGGTACAGAAAAAATAATTATATTATACATTGCAGGTAGGCAAAATACGCTTACATTGTGATCATGTATCGGGTAACAAAATAACAGCAAATGTTTTGAGTCTCTTCTTAAACAATGTTATGAATGAAAGGTAGCCATTGACATTCATTTGAAACCGAGTTGATCAATAGAATATCACAGCTGAGTACTATGCGTTATCTAGTTATCAGCACAATCCTTCATCACTAATTGCATGTTTCTTGATAATTTTATACGCTGAAGATGTTTTCCTTTTGAAAGGTTATTGACATCATGTTAGATAAAAAAACATTTTTGATAATCAGATACCTTTATGCGTTCCCTTATAACACAAGACCCTATCGTCCCTATCTCTGCTTGTCTTTAGTCTGCATGATAATACCTGTACTTCAAGAAGTTTGTTAAAATTTGGAGTGAAATAAAATACAGCTCCATCTGTTCCTCCCGGTAGAGTCAGTCCACGAATGAGCAGTACAGTAAGGATGACATACGGTAAGGTTGCTGTTATATAGACCGCCTGAAATATATCAAGGTGGAATCATTCATGCTCTACCCACGTAATGAATTGCCATGCTATTTTAATTTGAACATAAACATCACGTTCTTTGTACTATCAGCATCTAATAAACACCAACAAGGTAGTTAATCCATCACATATTGTACCAATAATTTTATTTTCGCTAAACAAAATGTATACAGGAAACCTCACCTTCGTTACCACACAAACAAAACGTTAAAAGGTTTTCTTTTTTTTCAGTAACTAGTGTTTTGTCAATCGTCTTCTCTACATTACAGACATGTCTGTAGATCTGGCATGGTGTTTGTACCTTTCCAACAGATCGCACACCTTTCACTGCACATATGAAGATGAGGAACCAGGAAGCCAGAAGACACAGCGCCATCTCCCACTTGATCGACCCAATTTCGTCGATACCCTTCGATATTCCAAGCGCCTTGTGACTGAATATATAAATATGTATGCTTTTAACATCAGGTACAGGACACTTGCTCCTGTATACTGAGTTTGGGTGTATAAACTAATTTTTTTGCCTGATTTGTCGATCTGGCCCAGAGAGATCCTATGCCAAAGTTTAACATGGGTCTCCCATAAAGCACACTGTACAATAGCCCGTGATGCATATTATATACAAATACCATAGTTTAACGTATTTTAATACAACGCGATCAACGATCGAACCTTCAACCTAGGCTCACCGAACACTATCCAGTGGGAATGTAACGGATGGCATTTCAAATACAATGTCTTTTTTTTCAGGAACAACAGGATACATAAAGGGTTCCAAAAGCAGATTATGTTGTCTGCTTAGATATCATCTATTTAAATTTCGTGTGTGTGTTTCTTGTTTAGCGGCGCAGTCAGCAACAAGCAAGCTATCTGACTACCTAGTCCCATTACGACAGTCGACCCCCACGTCATCCCTCTGTCGCTGTAGCAAACGGAAAACAATCACCTACTGCCAAAATTCTTCCGCTGCTGTATGATATTGATTGGGTGAGTCCTCGCTACTGTCTGTTGTTATGCTACTGTTGTCAGTAGTATTGAAACTGTAGGACTTGTTGATCCAGTCAGTCGCGACATTGTACCCTGTAAAACAACATAGGTATAGTGTTATTTTTGACCTGCAGAGTTATAGAGATTTAGCGGACAAGTAGGAGGATATACTCCGCATATTCAAGAATACGAAAACAGCCTCAAAAGCGTTTCAATACCACAAGGATCCGCTGCCTAAGTCAGAACATGATGTGAAGTCAATGATACAGAAACACTTTTTACGCATTTAAAGTGTTATAAAAGTTGAATTTATCACACCTGACTGATATTACTGATATTACCATCTGTCATAGGTGTTGTAATATGTTATATATGGGAACGGTTGAGATACCTCCAGTTAATCTGTGGTGCAATGCCTCGACACCAGCAACACAAGCGTCAGTGTTCCACGTGTTGTTACATTTCGTCCAAGGTAGGACGGAACTGAAAGATGATATGGCATAGTACATCGCCCAGCCACAGATTACGTTCAGGTAGACGGCAGACCCAACACATATGATCAGCATACCAATGCCAATACCTACAAAAAAAATGACGTGATAGTTCATTTGACGATAACTGGTTAAAGAATAGCTTGGTGTTATTCTGAGTTACCTTTAGAAGAAGTACACACCCGAAGATAGCATCAGTTTTGTCATTTGGTTTAAGTTTTACTTGAATTAGAATAACAAGTGTGAAAATATTATTTGGTTATATGTGCATGTAGCATGTAATGTAAGCGAATTGTACCCACGTATACTCTCATTATTTCACTTTCTGTTGGATGTAGTTTGTGTTAGAAAAAAACACATCATAGTAGAACACAAGACGATGTTGTATAGCCTAGTGGTCTAGGCTTTCACCTACACGAACGCTTGGGTTCGATTCACCACATGGTCACAGTTCACGAGGTCCATTTCAACTGTGGTGAATTCTTCTGTGATTTCAAAGAGAACTAATTTTCTTTTCAATCAAGTATACTAAACGATGTTGAAAGTGTTCGTAATCGCACAAAGCTTATGACAATTCATATTTGCTCCTACAAGCAAACTGTCATGTTGCATACCAGAAATATGTTTTCTTGTTATAGCTGTCACCAACCTTTCATCAAAGGACACAGACTCCAGACGTGTGAAGGACTTTTTCCTGAAAACTGCCCCAGAGCAACCTCGAGAAAGACCAGAGGAAGGCCACACAGCACAAGACACGCGACGAATGGAATCAAGAACGCCCCTAAAACAGTTCGTGTTTTGTTCAAGTGAATAGTTCTTGCTTGTAAGAGGAGACAAATTGGATCGGGTTATCACTGGTTTGTCTGGTCCAGACTCGATTAAACAAAAACTAGGAGAGTGATCCTCATCTGTTTTGTACGAATGCTATTTAGTCAGTTACCAAGGTCTGTGTTCATAATAGCATTAAACTGGTAAAGAAAAAACGTTAATGCCCTAAAAGCATAGACTTCGAAAGTATGCATGAGGAAGATCGATTCAATAATAAGTAAGGTCCGTCAGTTTGTTTCCTTTTAACACCGCACTCAGTGGTATTTCAGCTATGTAACTTTAGCCTATATAAATCATCAAGTGTGAACCAGAAACATATAGTACATTTGATCAACATCATGTTCACGGAAACACGTTGATAATTACTACCTCCACCGTTTCTCTGGCAGATGTATGGGTATCGCCAGACGTTGCCAAGGGCTACGCAGTAACCAATCATGGACAAAAGGTATTCTATCTGGGAAGCCCATTGTTCTCTCTCCTCTGTCCTTTCTAATTCCCCATGGTCGCAGTCCTCGGAATCCATCCGATCCGACATAGCAACTTCTACCTCGTATTTGCGGTTGGAGTGCATCCTAAAGAAGACATGCATGGAAGGACATGATCGAACAAACAAACTACAATGTTTCTAGTCCATTAATTAGACGGTACTTTCAAGGTGCACAATGTTTTATTAACGTCGGTAGATAATTAGCCTTGTGTTTTGGCTCAGTCGTAACCAACACCTGGATTGACTTGCCTTCATCCGCAATGACTGTTCGCACTAACAATTAGAGATGAGCAAGAGGCACTCTGTCACTACCTGAGGGGCCTTGGACCTTTCACGGTAGTTCACCCAGCAACCACAAGAGGATGTTTTATCACTTTTCCGCAGATGGTTTCGCTTGTATATCTCACTCTATTTGTCACTTAGCCAAGAGACGTCAGCCGCAAGCCTTCAGTCTCGCGAAACAAGACGATGCCCTTAGCTCATTATTAGGAAAGTAAGTCACAGTCGGAAGATAGCGGACTTGCACAAGGCTACTGCAAAAGAAATGTTTTGTCCCAGTGTGATGTAAAACAAATGTTTCCCAAACCTTTATTTAACTTATGAGCATCGGAATATCTGTACTTCAACACAACAGTCGTCATTTTCCGGGCCATCCATCTTCTGGTTTGTTTACAGGCCGCACATACAAGAACTTTGTCCTTCGGCTTGGCCTTACAGTAACGGTAACGGCTTAAATGAAGCATGCTAGATTTTCCCAGGGTTTTATTTCGCAAATGATGAGGCAAAGAGCTAGTGAGGCTCGACTCCCTGTAACACCCCCGTTTTGTGCGGATATCGTCATCCAGCAGGCAGGCGGGGTGCTCCGAAGTGTCCGGCCTTGTCATGGTGCGTTGTATTGTAACGCATTACGAGTCGAGGGTCATCTCAATTTTTACTATGTATTTTTTAAATCTAATACCCGCAAAGACCCGAATGTCTGTGCTAATGAGTGATGATTGAAACAGTGACTTAAGCCAACATTAAGCACTGTTGATTGACAGGGTACACACACAGAGACAGGACTTTGGTTACCGCTGAAATGTCAATAGTAGAGTTATGTTAAGGTTCTCGTTCATTCACAATCAGTGTTCAATACAATGCAGCAATATATGGCTTATATGAATGCGGCGGCTCCAATGGCATTTTTCTAACTGTACACAAAAATGTCCGTATATGTCACGATGTGAATTCTGTCGAGACACCGATCCAATGGACCTTTGGGCAATAGAAACCAAAGGACCCGATTGTCGCAATAAGACTTCTAGTTGTCACTTCCCGGTTCGTCACCCCCTCCAGAACGTCTTCGCGTTAGTAGTAAGGAGTTCGTGCGATAACTCTGCTACTTACTATACTGCTTATGTCAGTGCTGCACAATTTCCATCAACTGTTGAAGTAAATGCAATGCTTCCAGTTGTTGCCATTACTGATAACTGACAATATCGTGTTTTTTTTCATGCAAGAGTTTATGCAACCCCAAAATAGTTTTACCACTGTTTAGGTCAACAAATATTCGCAAGAATGTTTGGGTTTTCGCAGTCCCCGGTCACCTACATAATCGTTCATGTCACCATGGCACAATGCTCACAAAATGTTGGTACTGATGCTAGATCATATATCTAAAATGTTAACTCAGTAAAGTATTGATATGTCTGATAAACTGTACCAGTTGAATATTGTTGACAGTTGTTGAATTCAGTGTTGACGAGGCCTGGAAAATGTCAGCAGATAGACGAGCGTAAATTCTATGTAGTCCCGCCAACCTCTCAGCAACAATCCTTCATATACCTGTTATACTGTTCCAGAGAATTACCGCAGAAGCCATGCCTCAGACCATATAGATCATACAACGACCAAGTAGAAATTACTCGAATGAATCTCATAGTGTTCCTCGGAAGCAACAAAAACGACAAAGAAGAGGTTCTCAGCGTATTCTCTCAACAGGTGAAATTACATAGCTCAAGTTCAAGGTGGGAGTTCAAATTCACACTCCGCGCATTTGTGACCATACTAACTAAAAGTAAACTAATATGACATTTTGATTAAGAAATACACATCCTCATAATACTATCCGTGAAACATCGGCGCAATTCTCTTATATGACGATTCCTCTCAGGGAGATCTTACAACACCCAAACAATCAAGTTTATTTCGTAACATTTAGCCCACGTAAAATACAAAATATAGAAGTGTAAGTGTAGAAGTGTAATTATAAGCAAGTAGCAGATGGCAGTCAGATTCAGTCAGTCAAGAACGCGATAACAGTGTCTCCTTAATGTAAGTAGAATAGTTTGTTTCAGCTGAAAAACATGGTACATGATAACGTGTTTGGGAAGTACTGCTGATCTATGTAAACTGGTAATGCCTTACAATACTTACTGAGTAAATGATGATCAATTTTACATTCAAACAGGAAATGAAAATCCTTTCTACAAAATTATCATTACAAGTATTACAAAATCTTTAGAGAATCGGAACTCGGATCTAACGATATCTTTATCCACCGCAACAACGAAGGTGCGGGGGATATAGAAACGACTTCCGTCGGTCTGTAAGTCCGTCCGTACGTCCTCCAAACCTTTAGCATATCTCCTAAACTATTCGTGATAACTTAACCAAACTTGGTACACATGTCAAGCATGATTCCTAGCCGTAACTTTGACTGTAACTTTGACTGTAACTTTGGATGTAACTTTGGCTGTGATTATGAGGTCATGTTGTCGGGAGCAGGTTTACTAAGCTATACATGCTAGCTTCATCAAACTTGATACATATGTCAAGCATGATCCGTAGATGAGGATTTAGACCCACATATGAGATACATTTTTGGTGGTTTCCATGGAAACATGATTTAGACTGTGACTATGAGGATGTCATCTTGTCAGGAGCAGGTCCCCTAAAGTATTCATGCTAGCTTCATAAAACTTGGTACGCGTATGATGTACACGTGCATGACAAGAAGCTTCAAAATTGACAGAAATTGGTGGCTGTGCTCTTTTCCGGAACAAACCTTTAAAATGGTCCAGTATTTTTCCACCATACTTGACACACAGATAGGTCTGGTGATATAGTAGTGCCTTTTGGTGGTTTCGATATCTGAATGAAATAAGGTTTCCATGGCAACAAGTTCGACCTCGACTGAATTTAGAGGTTGTGTTCTTTTTCGGGGCAGAATCGTAAACCTTTTTAAGACTCTCCTTCCAAAAACACCAAAACATTGCCAATGACATACTGTAATAATCATAATTAGTAGACATAATTATGAAGAGTATTTACCGTCGCGGGGGATATTGATGACGTCGTCGTCTTGTTATATATTGGAAGTGCACCTTTTCGTAAAATTGCTATAGATTTTAGATTTCGTTAAAGCTAAATATGGTTCAATGCAAAATACTGCATACCACCTTAATTTACCACCATTGTCTTAACACAATCAGCCTTTGACTTGTAACCAACCTCAAAGGCTGATTGTTTGTATTGAGAACATTTGGGTCGTGGGTCGGTATTTCAAAAGTTTTGTGTTGGAAACATCATTTCTAGATTGGTTACGCACACGTTGTCCCTTTCAGTACACCCTTGTGGACTGAGCCAAGCGTGAAAATAGTTTGGGGTAAAGTTTTTTGTTTGTTTTGACGTTCTTGAGTGTCCGACATGGTTGGCCGGTGAGACCTTGAATTTTCTGACTCGTGTGTTCATTTCTTCGCGATTCATTCCTGAGAGGTCGAAAGCGAGCAGTCGAGCAGATATCTATACGATCAGTGAACGAGTTTGCCGCTTGTTGTACCTGCTGAACCTTAGAGATGAGACAGACAGTGTATTCAGGGAAAGGCCTGTATCTTTTCATGAAACCCACCGTCAATAAAGCAACTGAGAAAGGGGGTAGGGAAACCCCGACTTTTTCAGATGAGAATTTCGATAAAACATTTTACATAGTGCGGCATCATGTACTTGATATATGATGTACATATTAGGTTTAGGTTGAGTAACATTTACTTACAAGTAAAAGGTCCCCCCTTTTTGTATACTTTTAATAGCCGTTCGCTAGATGGGACATATCTCCAGTCATGCATAGGCTCGAATGCACATGTATAGGTTGTGTAAGCTACTTTTTTCTACACTAGAATAGTAAGATGATCATATTAGTAGAGGGTTGATAAACCGTTCATAGAACTACGTCATGGTTGTATATGATTATGAAAAATCTTTGTTTTAAAAGGTGAATAAATATATTGACATTGTCCACATACTGTGGTAAACACACAAATCCAGATCCACGAATATTTTAAATATTTATAGCCCATATGTCTTAATACCAATATATGGCCATGGGGTTAATTCGTGTACAATATCTGTCATATGTGCGCACTGTCAAGCCTGTGATATACCTACTAGTTCTAATTTTTGACTGTGATATTCTAGTTGTTTTGGAAATGCCAGGTCCACAAGACCTTTTGAATTTAGCAATTTTGATAAATTAAGTCAGCCCAGGAGTATGGTATCAAGTTACACTGTCAATAACATGTCCAACTTAGTTGAAAGGTCCTGAACTCATAAGATGTGTTGTATGACCGATATTTGTTTGAAATATGAGAAAATAATTCTGTCATTTGCATCAGTTTCAAACCCTGTTGAAACAGCTTCACTTTTCTATTCCGTTGGGTATTTTTATACTTGCTCTTCCTGAAAATGTGGCCCACTTTTTTTATAAATTTACAACAGAATGACTGCACTCGTGCGTACGTTACTCAGTCTGTGAAATACAAAGTAAGCATGCTATTGTCAGGTACAGTAAAGCATATTTATGGAGATTATGAATTAATTTCTTCTCAAGTGCATCAGTCACATTTTAAGACGAATCAGAACAAGGAGTGGTAAAGACACATGCAAACCTGATAAAAAAACCCAAAACCACCATTCAAAGGGATGATTTGTATAATGACAATGTGTCACACAAACGCGCGCGCTGTCCACATTCCATCAAACAGGTATACAATACCATATAAGCTCGTGAGTTAGAATTTAACCTCCCATGGGAAAGATTACAGCTCTATATAATGGCGAGAAAGTTAGCATATATGATAAATATGTGTCATTAAGGACCGTAACACATCAGAACCGTATCACAGAATTCAAGTCTATAATCTAATCATTTCAAATTCTAAAAACGCATATACTCACATTAAAACACGGTCTGTGGACTGCCATATCGATCAACTTACAGTACAAAGATCATACAAGGGTAAAGCAACAGGACATGCTTCCATTTCGGTACGGCAGGGTATCATACACAGTCCTGTCTCTCTATATACGAATTTTCAGACTGCTGATGTACGCATTATATAGCTTGTATATCCCACTTCCGTCTCACATTCCACAGTCAGATGTTCAAAACCCGTGTGCTTAACTTCCAAAACCACGTTTGGTTAGGCTTTCTTACACTCGCCAGTGGCTAAAGAGATGGTGTAAATCCAGCTAGGGTCCATGTAGGTAGCAAAGGTACTGTAAGTCCCCATGATCCCTAGTATGGTCATCTACCTTCAGTTGTTGGCGATCTATAGCCAGGTTTAATATTGTACTGTCCATATAGTGCTATTAGTTATTTTTACTTTCGACTCTAGTTTTAATTCCAATTGTGATATTCTGGTGTGTTTTGTTATAATATTAATATATGTTTTTTATGTCACGAATCTTCTCACGATATGGCTGCAATATTGCCGATGTGTCGTTAAGTATTGACTCTCTAACTCACTCACCCAAAACCACGTCACATCATAGGTGATCTCAACGGACACGCCTTGCTGTGGTGAAGTGCTCATACTGAACATAAAAGGAAACTTTAGATGTATTACCCAGAATAATATCTGTATTCTTAATAATGATTCAACCCCCTTGACCCTCGAAGATCCGAGTTAGAACTGATCTTCAGTTACACATCATACTTGTCGAAAGAGGTGTCTAACGGAATCGGGTGGTCAGGCACACTGATTTGGTTGACACGTGTCATCGTATACAAGTAGATCGATGTTCATGATGTTGATCAGTGGGATACCTGTTTCACACTCGCTTGTAGAGACTGCCGCCATATAACTGGAATATTGCTATGTGCGGTATAAGACTAAACTAACTCATCCGTCTACTGCAATTTATTCTACCTTATATAATGAATTTTAACGGATGAACCACTTTGCACCATGTGGGAGTGATCACTTCCCTACCATTCTAAAAAGTATTAACAAGCACAACTCGTCAAAGATATTAATCTGCACTTAAAAGCATCATATGATTCCGGGCAGGCTTTACTACAAAGACATTATGCACGAAAAATCCCTTCAGTCCATATGTAGTATAATATATCTTGAAGTATTTCCAGACATGGGGCAAATGCTTCAGGAGCTGATAGTGAATGTTATCAGCCCCTGCTGTGCATCGCGAGCTTGCCACAAGGCTGTATGGAGTTCATGTACCGAAACTAATTCGTTGTAGCTTTCACCACTATGTGAGTGCTGAAATGTATTTTCTTTGACGACTTGTGTTTGTTTATTCATGAAACGAACAGTAAATAATAGACAACTTGGTATCTGGTAGCCAGTAAGTTAAGTACAGATATACTAACGTGGTTTCTGGAGACGTCGAAGTACGGCACTTAAATGGCACCCTTTGTTAAAAATGTCATGGCATCTAAACAACACATATTTTACATTTTCTTTGATCTTGAAAATTTAATCGTAATTTAAGAGGTCGTTTACCTCTTTATATATTACCTTTGTGGACAGACGGGCAATTGTAATCCAAGTGATCATTACAGTCAGGATCATGTTGTTCCAAAAAGTAGCGGTTTGTCTGTCACTTTATGTGCTATAAAAATAAATGAAGGTTTAGGTTGTTTCAGTTAATGGATCACTTTTCTTGGATGACTTTAATGTGTCTTATCGTGATAAAAATATGCATACAATAGAAAAGAGATTACAAATGTGTCTCAAAAGAATTCAAAAATAGGTCACTTGAAAAAAGTTTAAAGTTTCATACTTTTCTCTCTCAAGCACTTTATTAACAGCCTTAAGCTGTAAACAACCCAAATATAGACAGTATATACTGTTTTCAGACTACTAAAAATGACCGTGTAATCATCCGCTTTTAATTGAAATAATAAATATAATGATCTTGCAACTGACCAAAACTATTTGTCTTTTGTGTTACCCAGCCATGGTGGAACCTTGTGACACCAGGGCTGATGCTGATGCTAAGGCAGCAATCGACAAATCTTTGATACCGCTTCTTATTCTATATTCCGACTACAAACTTGTGTTGAGATATAGCAGCCGTGATCTGATGCAGAAGACACGCAAGTAGGTATCAATAATAATCATGCTATAAAACGCTATATTGCTCGAACCGACATGGGTTGTGACACCAGATCTGAAGAGGTCATTATAAGAATAGGTTAGCAGGAGGCAATCACACTATACCAAGTTACGTTGTGATCGAGCAAGAAGTGTTCATTGAAAACATCACCTGTATTTTTAATGGCGAGGCACAACTTTCAAATTTACTTTCATATCTTTCATTTCTTCATCTCAGAAGGCGGCTCAGTAGGATCTCCAGAAAAATACCAGACCTCGTGTGAATGTGAGAAATGGCGTTTACAAGCGTACATGTTATGTTGCATCCTGTATCTAGTCTGTCGTACAGTCAATGAAACAAATACGAAAGCATATGCAAGAAAGCATATGTCTTGAGGCATGTCTAGTTTTCAACGGATTTCAACAGTTTCACGTTAGCCCTTAAGAACATCTCGCTTAATTGACGACGTACATGCGTCAGTCAAATCTGTCCCATCAAATCAGACATTTGCGTGGCGCTACATATGTCCTGCTCTTAGTCCTCTCAGTCGAATGTTCGTTTGAAGGCAATGGTTTCGAGACAAGATCGGAAATGTATGTGCATATGTGTGGCTGATTCTAGTAGGCCAGACTTTTCAGCTGGTTTTACAGAAATTGTTCAGCGAGATACCACGAAGTTGAGTGTGATAAAAATTACATTTGTGTCGTCATCCCATTGTCAGGAATGGAGCGGTGTGTACCTCTTTGAAATTACAGACCTCGTTTTCTCATTTTCACTCTTAACTTTGATAAAAAAAATTATTCCTGATACTTTGAATGTAATTTAAGTAGGGTAATATCCTTGTAACGCTCCATTCCTTAAAATATTTTTAAGGAATGGAGCGTTACTCGGACTTTACCCTCAACATACCCCACTCAGACACATTACATGTATACTGACCCCGAGCCGAAAAGTCCTTGTTGTACCCATTAATGCCAAGTGCCAGGCAGGGACCAACAAGTACCATATTTTAACGTCTTTTAATATGACGCGGCCGGGGATCGTACCAGCAACCTTCCGCTCTCCGGGCGGACGCGCGAACCACCATACAGCGAACCCTGAATTTACTTTGAATTGACAAGGGCATGTGTAACGCGCTGAATTCCGTTCCATCTAATCATTACTACCCAGGATGACAATTCTTAACAATTTGTAACAGAAGTAACAGAAAGTCAGACCTACCTGATGCGACTGAATACTGCCCGAATCCACCTCTTGCTCTGAATACCACGCTTCACCTCACAAGGCTAGTATCTACTCGTGTACGGGTACGCTTCAGTTACAGTTTGTCACATGACCATGGTTAATGGGGCAAACCAATACTCTATGGTTGCATGCCCCATGTCTGCGTAATTAACGTCAGTCAACGGGTCAGTTAGAAGTGGGAATACGCATGGTAATGCATGACTGCGTGCGTGCGTTCGACTGCTTGACACCACACGAAGGAATGTTATTTCATAGTATAACCATGCTAGGAAATACGGTGTAGCATCAGAAGCCCTCGTGAATTGCATATCACTGGGAACCGATGACATGCGCAACCAAGTCAGCGAGCCTGACCACCTGATCCCGTTAGTCGCCTCTTACGACAAGCATAGTCGTATAACAATAACCCAAGTGTGAAATGCAATTTCATGTGTGTATTGTGGCACTGTCTAAAACAATTGTTGACAATGAAACTAAACATTTCGCGTGAGCATTGTTGCGGTGACGTACAGTGAAACATGCACGGGATCCAAATGACACGTTTCATTATTGCAGATGAAAAGTGCAATCTCGCTTTTCAGACACCCGAATATCACAACAGCAGGTACCACACTTTGTATCTTGTATGGCCTCCGAGGGCATCGATGCAAGCCTGTTCTCGTCTCCTCAAGCAACGTGTAAGTCGCACTGTTGACTTCCTTTGGAACTTTGCCCATGCGTCATGGCTGTTCGAGTTGTCGGACTTTGATTGGCTGCTGGCGTCGAGGTCGGAGTTGTCTTCCGAGATGGTCCCTTAGATCTTCAGTCGGGTTGAGGTCTGGTGAAGGAGAAGACCACGGCAGCACGTCAACATTATGGCGTTGGAGGACGTATGTAGTATGCCTGACATTGTGGACTCTGGCTTTATCATGTTGGAAAAGAATTCCTTGAAGGCAGTACCACAAGTTGCAACACTTGATTGTACTGAATTGTTCACTTAACGTGTCGACTGATCGCCGCTACTTGCTCCCCAGACCTTCCACCACCGCCGCCAAAGGGTAGACCAACTTGTATGCGTTTGGGAGCCAGCCATTCTCTTTGACGCTGATACACTCTTAAGCTACCGTCAGCATGGACCAGATTGAATCTACTCTCATCACTGAAGACAACACGTACGCAGTTGTCGTTGTCGTCGACGCACCGCCCTTGTCTACTGAAACAGTCCCTACCATGTAGAGGGGTCAAAGCCATCCGACAGACCGTCGATACAGGATAACCTTACCATGGAATCGTCGATCACTATGGCTCTGTTGATGTGGTGACTCAGTGCTGTTGCTGCCGATGCCGTTGCAATCAACATCTGATTGCGCACCTGGATAATCCGTACGTGCTGGTCTTCTTGTGGTGTAGTGACTGTCGGAGTTCCACTTCTGGGTCGATCAGATGCCTGATCTGTTTGCTGAACACGTCTAAACATGATGGGTTGTCTTGCGCACGGGAATGTCTTGGCTGTTTGATGCCCCGTGACATGTTTGTCGTTTCTGCTAGGGCTCTACGGTTTCCGAGTGCTCCGGTAGTCCTGGATGACGTGTGTACACACGTCAATTGAGTTCATTCCACGCATGCTCACGACATGTTGGCCACTCCGCTGTACATCCGGCTGCCTAAGTAATTCCATGATAGTCCTAATCCTGGCCGTATGAGGCCTAACGTTGTCGTCTTGCAGTAAAGAGAGCCGATGATAAAAGCCACGCATAGCTTACAGGGATGGCGCTGCTATAGGTACCAGACTTTTCTCCCATTAACGCTGTCCAGCAAGATTACTGTCGACCACGGCAGTGGAGTATGTCAAGTAGGAGTTATCCCAACACAAACCATGACCGATCCACCGCCAAATCGGTTATGCGTTGCCACAGTTACATCTGGGATTCGCTCCCTAGTGCTACGATAAACTCAGTCTTTCAATCATGACAGGACAAACTGAATATGCTTAAACGTCACCGAACGGTTCTCCTGGATATCCTTACATTGTTAACAATGAAGTGTTCTGTCTAAAGATCCACTGCTGTAAGGAATCTGTTACGTAAGCGGTGTTAATCGGTATGCCTATCATCACCGTTGTGACTCTGGGGCGGCCTGGTCGACATGGATAGTCCACGGACCCATTGGCTTGAAATGTCTACCACAGTCTGCCACTTACATTAAATCGGACAACAACCTGCCGTTGCGTTTGATCAGATTCCCAGAGGTCTATAGACTGACATCTTTCGGCGAGTGTGAAACAAAACCCCGTCTCATTTTAAGCTCCGGTTTCAAACAGGTACCTGAACAGTGAACGACAGCGAAAAAGCATCAGTGTATGTGAACTGTCCACCACTTTCCCTGGATAGAGCACCTTTCACGTGCAAATCATTGACATTGAGTGGCATGTGGATTTCCATACTGACTATTTAAATAAAAATAAAATATAAAAAATAAAAATAAAAATTTGTTATTTGTAACAGAATGTACCGGACGTCAAAGAACGTAAATTATGACAATTCAACGATCTGGTGTGTTTTTCCACACTGTTAAAAAGTTTGTTAAACGTTCCGTTGTATGCAGTGGACATTCCGACATCTGAAATATCCGACAATCTGTCAATCCCGACGTATTTTTGGGCCTGGAAAGCTTTCTTCTATACATATGGAAATTAATTAAGCAACACCAAATTCAAAGACACATAAAAACTTAACAAAGTTTAACGAAGTAATTTTGATGATTGATTATTCAATTTTGATGTATTGACATACAGCATGAGCTTTTCATGGGTTGATATGACGCGCGTGAAGCTTGCACAGCGCACGTGCATTGCTTTAACCTCAACTTTCGAAAAATGCACTTTTTCCCTGGGGTGTTTACAAGCGCAGGTTGTCGATTGCATTCGGTTTTTCATTCATTTCAATGTCATGGCACGTAGGAAATTATCAGAGGCCACTCGTTGGCAAATAATCGGCATGAGGAATGCTGGTATGTCTCTAAGACAAATCGGGACTCAAATCGGACGACATCATTCCATAATTTCAAAACTTTTGAAAAAATACCGGGCCACTAATGAAGTTAAAGACCTGCCTAGACCAGGAAGACCCAGGAAGACCACAGTCCGGGAGGACAGAGCTTTACTGAGACTTGTACGGCGCAGGTCCTTCGACTCGAGCTCTCGGTTGAGACAGGAGTGGCTTCCAGGGAGACCCATCTCGAACAGGACTGTTCGGAATCGTCTGAAAGCTGCAGGATACCGGGCAAGGAGGCCAATCAAGCGACCCAGACTGTCTCCAGCCCATAAGGCAGCCCGACTGGCCTGGTGTAATGACCGTTTGCACTGGAACATTGCCTCTTGGAGGAAGGTCCATTTCTCAGATGAGAGCCGGTTCTTGCTGCACATGGTGGACGGTCGTACTCGGGTCTGGAGGCAGAGGAACACAGCAATGGCTCCACGGAACATCCAGGAGACTGTGGCCTTTGGGGGAGGTTCCGTTATGGTATGGGGGTGCATTTCCATGAACTGCAAGTTGGATATCATTACCATCCGTGGCAACCTTAACGGTGTTCGTTACCAACAGGAGGTTCTTGACAGGGCTGTGGTACCTCATTTTGAGAACCATCCTCTGGCAACGAGACCCATATTTATGGACGACAATGCTAGACCTCACAGGGCGCATGCTGTAAATGATTTTTTGCGGCAAAATGCAATTGACAGAATTCCATGGCCTGCCATGAGCCCTGACCTCAACCCCATTGAACATTTGTGGGACTTTATTGGCCGTCGTGTGAGGCAGAGAGACCCACCAGTCCATAATCTCAACGAATTGACGGCTGCCCTGCATGAGGAGTGGAACAGGATCCCCCAGAATCAGATCCGGAGACTCATCCAAGGAATGAGGAGGCGTCTGGAATCGGTGGTGCGTGCGCAGGGAGGACACACTAGATATTGATGAAAGTCGGTGTGCAGACTCTCAGATGACTGTTCTTTCTTTCCATGTGACATTTGTGTTAATACACCTGACAACAACGTCTGTGGATGAATAGTAAATTGTGTCCATTTTTTCATGAATTTAAGACAGTTTTAAGAATTTGGATTTCGTTGCAATAAAGCAAAGTCTTGATACTTTTTCCCTTTAAGTTGTTTGTCAGAGATCGTCTGTTGAATAAAAAAGTGTCAAACTATATCAACCCGGCATATTTTGATTGTCAGAACACTTCAAAGTTGCTCCAATAGAAAAAATTGGGGTGTTGCTTGATTAATTTCCAGGTGTATATATCATTGCGACAACGCATGGACCTTTGTTTTCACAAGCTGTTTTACAAGCCCACGTGAGGGCATGTGAGGAGTCAATGTTTTGTCAAGTATGAAGAAATGAAGATTCAGCTCACTGAAGATGTTAAAGCCTACATACGATAAAGCCTATGACATATATAAAGCCTGCATGTACATATAAATACAGAATTTCTTTTCTTTTCCCTTTATTTACCAAGACCATAGCCTTGAAACATTAATCTCATGACATAAGCCAGTTACAATGTATGGTATTGTTTGAAAATTGAGGAGACATTGAATTATCCGACACAATCCGTACAATCCGACATTTTTCCCGGTCCCAGTGAGTGTCAGATTGTACATAGTCCACTGTATATTATTTCAAACGAATTTAGAACTTGTAATTATAGTGTTATCAATAGCTTGACCTTCATTAATGACGCCGATTAATATAAACAGACTATATCTCAACAACAATTGAAGATAGATCACCATACTAGGGACCATGGCGACAGTACTTTTGCTTCCTGTACGCCATCCCTTCAGTCGTTGGCGATTGTATTACAGTTTAGTCAAACATTAAAAGAACACATATTCATTTTAACTGATTAAGTTCTTGTTTATACTGTAATTCATTAACATCAGTCTTTTGTCATTTTAATTTTGTCAGTGTTCGGTCAACTTGTCTCACTAATCGCGCAGGAAAGACAGGTTTGACTCTCAGGCGGAATATGAGATGACTTTTTGTTGTATGTATCCTCGTTAAGATGATTAAAACGCAGTTAAATGCATTTTTAGACTCGATGGAATATAGTTTTGTATATTGTGTTTGTAAACACAGTTTTATATGGCGATGATTAAGAGATGATTAATCAACTTAGAGACTGTCATCAGGTGAAATTCTGAAGGACATAAGACAAATGTACCGAAGGTCCCGTGGGACTGCAGATATTTGAAACCGCCGACCCGATACAATAACACACGGCAATTATTCCGAAGCTTCCCTCAAACCAAATCATATCATGTCATGCTTTCTGGCGGTGGCTTATGCTTTCTCAAGATCAAAGAATATCGGCACTGCATGTTTTACATTCACTGTAGCAGTTTTAACAAACAATTTTAAACGTACCAAATTATCAATGATAGTGCCATTTTCCGCTGAAACCACATTGAATATTTGTCATGAGATTATTGGTTTCAAGATACCATTTAATCTATTATTTACCATTCGTTCCATGTTTTTACAGACGCCACTCGTAAAACAGACCGGTCTGTATAATCCCGGTCAGGCTTTGGTACAGGGGACTACAACTGAAGTGGGATTTTAACTTTATTTAGTTTATAAGCGGTAGGAAATACTTATCCACTTTCTTCATACTCTTTCTAGCCTGTTTACATTGAGTATTAAACCAAGTTTTACGGACTTTGGTGTTGTGTGGTCAGACGATCAGGATCAAACTTGCTGACTTGGTTAATACATGTCATCGTATCCCAGTTCCGCAGATCGATGCTCATGCTGTTAATCACTTGACTGCCTGGTCAAGACTCGATTATCTACAGACCGTCGCCATATAGCTGGAATATTGCTTAGTGCGACATGAAACTAAATTCACTAACTCAGACGAATTCGAATGTTTGTAAACGACAGTGCTCATATTGAGTTGAATAGTATGACATAGCTATTCTTTGTAATCTGTTTCTTTATCGCAGGTCAAAACTGTTTTTGGACATTTTCGGACCTCAAAACCACACATGTATGGAAGGGTTTGTAAGTGGCCAAGCAGGCCGAATCTGGCCATAAGAGTATCACTGGTGTTTTACTCTCTCACTCACTATCTCGATGACAATTAGTTTATGAAATATTATCTTACCTCACACATGAATGTCGCTTTCTGATTGGCAAAGCGCCCTTGTATGTTTTTCAGTGTACCACGCTTACAGACGATGTATTGTTTTCAATGTACAGGGAATGCCGAACTCACTTGGTTATTCATAGTAATACTTCTTTAACTTGATTAACATTGAATCACGAAGTTATTGATGTTTTGTGATTGAAAGTGAATGGACGGGAGACAACTCTAAATTTGTTTTCCTTGTGTCGTCTGCACAAGGGCGACGAAACGATTCCCTTCACGTTCAAAAGTACCAGTGCTACAACAGTTCAAAATATAATTCAGGTGTTCGGTAAGATAAATACCTTGTTCACTGCTCCATGGGCTCATGTACCCACGAGGTTTCTTTATGTTCCCCTCGTCCTCGACAACTAGTTTATCACATGATAGGACACGCAACAAACATTTACATGGGACATGTTAGGGGACATTGTAAACAAACAAGAAATCGTTCGTAATGGAGAGCAGGATAAACTTTTATTTGCCTTTGTGGGAATCTGGTTTACATTATACACACTGCTGCAAATATGAAAAAACAAAAACATAACGCTGAGATGATCAAAGAGCATCATGGAGAAGTACGGTGCATCCGTCAAGTCTATAGATTCTTGTAACTTGCATGTGTTCAAAATCGATGAAAGAAATAGACATTGAATCAATACTTTGATAAAACCTAAGTAATAAAGAAGAAGAAAGTTTCATCGATACTTGTATGAAATATCGATGAAAAATAGATGTTGCATCAATACTTTATGAACAAGACCTTGGCAATAAAGAAAAACAAAAAGTGCGTCCATCCAGTTTATCTGTTCTAGCAACTTCATGGCAAAACCTTAGCAATAAAGAAGAAGAAAGGTTTATTGATTCTTTTAACTTCATTGCGTATATAAGAATCGATGCAAGAAGCAAATGTTGAATCATAACTTTAATGAAACCTCAGTGCTAATGAAAAAGAAAGGTGCATCCATCGAGTTTTCGATTCTTGTAACGTCGTTGCATGTATAAAAACAACATAATGTGCACATGTCATGTATTAAATGCAAGTATGTGTATTCGACCAGTTATCACTTGGTACATACAGCCCATGCGTAATGGTATGTTTCTACAACAGAAGCACTTGCTGGTCGTCTTTATAGTGTGACGATGTTTATTTACATAATGGAATTTCGCCCTCATTCATTGGATTAAGTAGAAATTAATCAACACTGTTTTATGAAGGGTCTCAATTATAACACGTTTAACTCACGGTGCAGATTTGGGAGTATGTACTGGAACTTCTGGGGCCTGTTTAACTGCCGGTGACTGGCACAGTAACCGAAACATATTTCATCAGACTAAGTTAAAGGCATCTACACATTTTGGTAATCGATCCTCTTCTGGGATTCAAGGGTGAGGAGTGTAGTAAATACACAATCCAGTTTGGAAAGTGATCAAGTGTCACGAATTGTTTAATGAAATTGCTACTTATGGGTTACGTGTCGTATGAATGAGCCACTGAAAATCAGTGATGACTCCAGATGTTCGCAACAAGGTCAGCATGGCCCCAGACTTATGGGAGAAGATGGGCTGACATAGCATTACAGAGATGTTTTGCATAGCTACTACTTGGTGAAAACAAAACAAACCAACAGACAATCAGCAACGGTTCGATATTAAAAGCCAAAGTTAAAGAAAGATCCATGTCTCAGTCATGCTCATAAGGAAATGGGGCCATGTATCGATGAAGTTGACAACCCCGAAGCTGTTAGGAGCAATGCGGTAATGTGTAGGGAAAAGAATACCATATCCGCCGCAAACAACAAACTGACAGTGTTTAATATTCTGAATATTTGTGGACATTTTAACAATTCCTCGCTAATAGGCGAAAAGATGACATGAGGATGTTTCTTTTCACTTATATGCAAATCACTCTAACGAAGTGACAACAGATACTCATAGAGATTCCTGGTACTTAAAGAACAAGACATCAGGACTGGATTAGGTTATTGAGAACATTATCACAGAATTCCAACATACTGGTTTCTAACTTGAACTAATCGATATTATTGGGACCTAAATGCCCATATATTCGACAGCTTCCTTCAAAGTATAATTGGGGCAATCACTATGAGGATGAAACATATTCAGCAAACCAGAAGATTACTGTGTTGTAATGCAGAGGTGCATGGCAGTATCGTATTGGATACCCTTCCTTGAATTTTTGGTTTGTCGAGGATGCATTTTATGTCCGTTTCACCTTTCTTCTTTGATACATGACTTAGCAGAGAAAATCAAGGGACATTGTCAAGATAGCATACGAACATACGTGTAGTGACATTTCGTTTGTCGTTCATATAATAGGATACACTGTCTGGTCTGAAAAAATAAGTATATGAACCTGAATCCTGTAGTAATAATATGAATTCCATGCGATGGTTAACTAGTTGGTAGTTGACTAGACATATCTGTTGATGAAGGATATAGGCATGGAAGAACTACACTTTGTAATCCCAACTATCTTGATTTTGTTATCTGGAAGACACATATCACTGTGTATATATCACGTATAAACCAGTTAATGAACAAATAGATTTATCCTCGCTTGTGAAATGTTTGCCCGTCAATGACTTAAAATAATGAACAAAAAGATTGTCACAGTTCATTTTTCATTATAGGTAATTTATAAAGCATGCACACACACACAACCCCGTGTTTGAGTTTGAAAGTTGTCACGGTTGCTGATGTATATTCCCATATATCATTTACCTCAAATATTGATATACTATTGGCCTCTGACGTTCAAAGTATCATTGAAGTCTGATGAGAGACCTGTCTGTCCGATACTCAACCAGCGAGCGGAACGCGAAATGGTGGCCATGGTGGTGTCTACTTTTTACCCAAAGGTTTTCTATCTACCCTTTCCAGGAAATCGACGATTTGAAGGCACTTGTGAGAGTGGAAGGTCTTCTGTGTTTCTTGATGTACTCGGCACGGTAAGATGGTTCAGATGGACCCCATGAGTCATCAGGTTTCAGGGACATCTTAATGCTCTGAAATAAATCCAATGCCATAAAGACTTTGCCCAGAAGCATTGCTCCAAATGCTCATCAGGAGCACTAAAAACAAGAAGCCTTACACATATCTCTTTGCACAGCATGAAAAATCATGTTACTACAGGCGACAGTACTTATACTGTTGTACATTCGAGACACTGTCGTGAGCTGTAGGAACATAGTCAAGGACCTGTTGCCATATACTATATATCTTGAACGTCATATAGTCATTTAACCAAGTGAGTGGGCGAGTGAGTTAAACCTTAGCGTCATATCGGCAATATTTCAGCCATATCGTGACAATAAGAATCAATAATTATATCAGAATTCAATAGAATTAGTAATAAAAAATACTGTTGACGAAGAGTTACAGTACATTTGCTTCCTGCATGCAAATGGATTTACACCATCCCTTCAACCGTCGGCAATGCAGTCAAATCAGCCATACATTAAACGTTTCACATATTTTAAGACTGAATAGATGGTAAGAATAAATCTACCTTGAATATATTGGGACTTACTTGTCCTCTCGGGAGGACAATAATTTTACAGTGCTTTAACCCCCTTTGAGAATACAGCCACTAAGAATCTCAGTTTCTGATTTAAACTATAGCACTTACAAAATACATCCACAACATCATTTAACCACATGTTGAAGAAAGACATTACTTCCACATGAAACAATGACGGGAGTAGCTGCTAATTATTAAACTTATCTTGAATTTGACGAATTGCCTAAATACTTGTCTCTTCAGTCCCACTACACATAAACAATTAACACGTTTCATTTTTCTCACAAAAGGAACAGCGACGTTTCAGTATTACTGAGCAGCGATGAACATTTAATCACTTGTGCTGAATTACTGTAAACTGCATATATACCCAATAAAAGTTATATGTAACCATAGTCTAGAGAAGTGAGGTACCATGACCTTTGAAGAACCGGTTAATTAACTGGCCCTAAGCCTGCGTGCGCCGTTAAAACATACTCCCTCTCTCTCTTTCTCTCTCTCTCTCTCTCTGTCTGTCTCTCTCTGTCTCTCCTCTCTCTCTCTCTCTCTCTCATTACATTTTACCAATAGATACATCACAGAATGTTTCATCAGAATTACCTGAAGAACACCTCCTTTCCTACTGTAAATAGCACGAAACATCATTATTATCACAGGCAACAGGGGAATGGAAGCGATTATCCATCCTATTACAGTCGTGTAATAAGGATACACATATTCTCCATATGTTGGTGGTTTATACTGGGCGAAAGTGAAAACAACAGTCATCTGAAAAAAAAAATTAATATATTTATAATCTTTTAATTGCTTGCAGTCTTGATAAAATTACTTTTTTGTTTGCTTTTTAGACTCAGTCATATAGCGGCGATAATAAAATAAATAAATAATCAACTCTGAGCTTGACGAACCATTGATCAACATCATGAGCATCGATCTAATGATCTGGGATAAGATGACGTATCAATCACTAACATCATGTTTCTTTTAAGAATATCAAGGAATCACATAGAGTATTGCTCAGCATCCGACTCTTTCAAGCACATCTTGTAGAGCACACAAAATCTTTCCAAAGCTTTGTGTCAGGCATGTGTTTGTTGTCACCTGCACACCTGACTTACCTCTGCCTTTACGTTTTCATTGGTGCTATCGTTTGGGCAGGAAACGCTCACGAACACTTGTTATCACTATAGAGATCAGTACAGTTATCCCCCAAAACGTTGAAAACAATGGTTTTTATCTATATCATTTAACTCTTTAATGTGTTCCCAGAGGCGCTCCCATGTATGACGTTTGTGCCTACCAGGAGCATTGCTGGTGTGATGTAACACCATGTAAGCTTGAAGAATAGAGGTGCTGGTCTGCCAATCATCAGTTGAATGTCGCCACTAAAACGGTCAATACCTAAAAAGAGAGACACAATATGAGGATGCTTCTCGAAAAAATGGTAGCCGGTGGATTAACATCTGAGCTCATAATTCACTGACTTCGCCACAGCTCGGCGACGTTTGACACTGCGGCGTCTTATAGAGAGATAACCGCTGTGGGTAAGAGACACTTGGTATAGTATACTGTAAACTGGTGCTGGGGAACAATGCTTCGCATTCTGTCTAAATGACTTGATTTTTAGTGATTCAATTTTACATAATGGTTTAACGTTTAAAGAAAATGAAATCTGTGCCCGCGTTGACGTTATGCATTCTTAACGTCATCGGGCTTAACGTCATCGGGCCAGATTTTGTTCTCGTATGTTGCAGTGCTAGAACCTGCTACAACTATAATGAAAATAAGGACTGAATGAAGCATTGCAAAGGTATGCAAAAGGCAGTTATTGAATCCCATTTGTGGCCACGTTGTCTAAGGTTTTTGCGGGTCCGTAAGTCACAATGAGTGACATTTGAGTATATCCTCTAATGAACTTAACCCATATGACTCAGAAACGCAATGTATGCATTCTCTGGGATGGGATCGAGGTGTGCGCAAGTGCTGGTCAAGATGAGCGTTGAGTATCTTGTATGTATCTCTCTTCACTGCAGTCAAGAAGCTCCCTGTTAGAACTGATCTTCAGTAAACCACGCTTGTAGTAAGAGGCGACTGACGGATCTGTTAGTCAGGCTACGTGATTTGACTGACAGATGTCATCGTACCCTGTGTAGATCGATACTCATGATATCAGTCTCTGTTTTGTCTGTTACAGACTGCCGTCATATATGTGCTGCGTCAACATCAACTGTTTTGTCTGTCACAGACTGCCGTCATATATGTGCAGCGTCAACATCAATTGTTTGTCTGTTACAGACTGCCGTCATATATGTGCAGCGTCAACATCAATTGTTTGTCTGTTACAGACTGCCGTCATATATGTGCAGCGTCAACATCAATTGTTTGTCTGTTACAGACTGCCGTCATATATGTGCAGCGTCAACATCAACTGTTTTGTCTGTTACAGACTGCCGTCATATATGTGTAGTGTCAACATCAACTGTTTTGTCTGTTACAGACTGCCGTCATATATGTGCAGCGTCAACATCAACTGTTTTGTCTGTTACAGACTGCCGTCATATATGTGCTGCGTCAACATCAACTGTTTTGTCTGTTACAGACTGCCGTCATATATGTGCTGCGTCAACATCAACTGTTTTGTCTGTTACAGACTGCCGTCATATATGTGCAGCGTCAACATCAACTGTTTTTTCTGTTACAGACTGCCGTCATATATGTGCAGCGTCAACATCAACTGTTTTTTCTGTTACAGACTGCCGTCATATATGTGCAGCATCAACATCAATTGTTTGTCTGTTACAGACTGCCGTCATATATGTGCAGCGTCAACATCAATTGTTTGTCTGTTACAGACTGCCGTCATATATGTGCAGCGTCAACATCAATTGTTTGTCTGTTACAGACTGCCGTCATATATGTGCTGCGTCAACATCAACTGTTTTGTCTGTTACAGACTGCCGTCATATATGTGTAGTGTCAACATCAACTGTTTTGTCTGTTACAGACTGCCGTCATATATGTGCAGCGTCAACATCAACTGTTTTGTCTGTGACAGACTGCCGTCATATATGTGCTGCGTCAACATCAACTGTTTTGTCTGTTACAGACTGCCGTCATATATGTGCTGCGTCAACATCAACTGTTTTGTCTGTGACAGACTGCCGTCATATATGTGCAGCGTCAACATCAACTGTTTTTTCTGTTACAGACTGCCGTCATATATGTGCAGCGTCAACATCAACCCAACAAAAATCCACTCTTCGCTAAGAAATGTTACGTTTGCAAAATCGTAAAAATTCCAACCACAAAAATGTTAGTGGTACATTTATTTACATCAAAATGCGAAGCTCTTGTTTTTGCCATTGGTTTACATGATACGAATACCTACTGTCTAAAGTTATAAGTAATTATAAGTTAGATAATAACACACTTATATCAGATGGAACATTGTCCAGATATAAACAGATCATAAATGAGGTGGTGTTTTTCACCCATGGAATGTACGCCACCAACACCTCCCATGCGTCACCGTCCTTACCATAGATCCAAGACACCATGATACATTCCAGCAGAGCAGCAAATGTTATGAAAAGCGCCACAATGTACCAGTCTACAAGCTGGAACACATATACACCTCCCTGAAATAAAAGATCAAAATATTTATGAGCAAGAGCTCACGTGATGTTATACTTTGATGACCTTTCTGAGAATCACCTCAGTGCATAATGTAGTGATAGACAGAATACCATGAAGGGCTGCAGCTGAAATCTCCCCAACAATGGCTACGTCAGCATATATGAACAGAAGAAATTTGTTTTGTCATGCATGAGTTAGTGAGTGGGCTTAGTTTTATGACGCTGTTTATCACTATTCCAGCAAAATCACGGCGGGGCAGCAGAAACTGGCTTAACACGGTGTGCTCAAGTGGGGAATAGAACCTGGGTGTTTGGCGTGACGAGGGAAGGCTTTAACCACTAGGCTACCCCCACCACCCCATTGTCTTGTACAATGGGACATAGTGAAGCAACCAATTTTGGAAATGTTAAAGCTAGTGGAATAGGACATATCATTGTATGGAATATTATGAAAGTCATCATAAAATCAGTGTGTGTAATCGGTATCTGTGAAAAACACATTGAATATGAAACGGCTACAGACAGGGATAAGGCCCATCCAGTTTTGCTTTAGCTACAAGACGTATAGATGTGATAAAACCACACAAATTCACACGCATGAACGCACGCACCCACACATACGTGCACACGCATACCCGTACAAACATACTTGAGTGGTCATTACAAGTCCACCGAGAAATGACGCCAAGCAGTAGACAGCGGCGATTGGTATTCTCCATTTCACCAGGCTGTGGTATTCATCCAAGATTGCCGTCATGAAGGTTTCAGCCTGCGAGAACTACACACAAACATGAATACAGGTGTGTACATATCATATTTGCATGACATGGACATGTTATTTATTATAAGACTCTGACATTTTACGTAGCATATTAAGCCACTACACGATAAAGATCTTATACACATTCACTAGTCTTTGACGTCAAAGACAATAAACTCCACAAAACAATATTGACAAACTTTGACAAACGTTAAGGACAACAAGGTACAACCACTATGATACAGATTCAGGTACCCATTTGAGAACACTGCAACACCCTTCATCGAAACGTCGGACTCACGAAATAAAGTAGTTGTTATCCATAATGAAAGGTTTCTCAATCTAGTCTGCAAACTACATTTAATAATCAACCCTCATCAGTTGGTCACGGGCCGCTAACATGCTCTGGAACGTGGTCAAATGCACAAGAAATTTTATCTGCATCACAAGTGTTTGATTTGTGGAAGGGCGAGCAGATGTAGGCTAGTGCAGGTGCAGTGCATGACGATGAAATTGATTCCGGACGTAGCTGCACACGCCCTGCTCGTAAGACTCTCACGTGGTTGACTACACTGGTGATCCTTCGCCCACAATGTCAAGCGCCAGTGGGCGGCATCCATACATGATAATACGGGTCAGTTGTCAGATTGGTGCACAACCTATGCTTGTTTGCTAATTTACATCGAGGCGAAAACAACCCTTCCAGTATTTCATACAAATTCATCTTATTGTGGTTTCTTCTGGAGAGGCAATATACGCGATGATTCTGGCACTCTGCTCATGTCAAGCACAACTAATCCAGTCACTGGGTGAAATTAGACCAGGGAGCAATGTCATATTAATGATTAGTACAATTTTCTTCAAGGCAGATGAAGCCATTATTAGGAAAAAAGAAATCTGTAGCATGGATGTATTCTTACCAGAGAATCCATTGCCAGAAGGATGATCATGACAAAGAAGATAAAACTCCACAACTGTGGAGCGGGAAGATGAGCTAGGGCTTCTGGGTAAATGACAAAGCCTAATCCAGGTCCTGCAAAAAAAAAAAAAATTCGGAACCAAACTGCCATTAGAAATACACATCACATCGAGTGAGGTCAATAGTCCAGCAATAGGGCGGCTGTGGACACCAGTGATTTACACATTGTACCAATGTAGGGAATCGAACCCAGCATTAAGACGTGACGAGCCAATACTTTAACCACTAAGCTACCCCACTGCCCCTATCACAAGGAGTGATTTCCTCTGGTGCATAAGCATAAAATGTATAAACAGTAGATTCCTTACATTTGTTGTTTATGTAGCATGCAGGGTCTTTCATCGCTTTGTATATCCTCACTTGTAATAAAAACTAAGCTTAGTAATGGGTGCCACACAAAGGTATAGTGCAGTGGCATTTGGTGTAAAAAATTGAAACACCTCTACTGGAGGTTTAGCAAGATGTATTTGGAATCGTTAGAAAGCTTGGAATCTCTCGTTTTCAAAGACCTGTGTTGCAAGACTTGAAAGTGCCACCCAATATATCATTTTGGTGTGTTTCCATGGTAACCATGCCATTTTTCAGAGAGCAGGACAGCTATGTATAAAAGAATATATCATTAATATTTAATTGTATCACACAATTCTTTATAGTAGGCCTTTGTGTAAATATTGCTTTTCAAGAATGTTTATGGGCGTCAAGGATATCCTGTTCCATGTGTGATAAATACCTGTGCAAATACACCTTCAAGAGTCAAAGGTCAAGGTCACAATTGTCAGTTTGGTAGCAAATATGGACTAAAATTGAATATTTCCTCATAAATCGTTGGTATGTCAACACGAGTAACTCCAATTACCATGGTTCAGAGCTCAGAGTCACTATTATATTAAACCATTTGTTGCCAAAATAAAAACTGTCGTACAAAATGATGTTTCGCTGGCGTCACCATTGCAACCAGATCTTTCGATGACATTCTGAATGTGAATGAATCAAAGATAACTGTAACTTTTTATTTGATCCATATGTGTTACTGATTGCCTGTGCGACACACAACTCGGCTGTTTACAAATATGGGAATGCAAATTGTTTTAAAAGTCAAGGTCAAGGTCATGGTCAAATGAACATGCTCGATAACCTCAGAAACTCGTCAAGTTCAATTTTTTTGCAGCAAATCTCAACACTCATTGCATTTTCACTTACCTTTTGGGGTTTGACAACCCAACTACTATACATGTAATCATCATTTTGGATACCAGATTCTCTACTTTATAAATTCGAGGCTGCAAAGTTGAAAACTGGCGTACAGTACTATTTGAAGAGCTTGGGGAAGGAAGGGAGTATTTCTATGGAAATTAATGGATGACTGTCAATAACTTTCCCATTTTTGAAATAAATCAAAGACAAACTCAAAAGTCCTATTTCTTTATATTTTAAGTGATTATTTGATTTATATATCAAAGCAAATTACAAGCATGAACAAACATGACGCTAGCATCGACAGCATTCGATTAAATATTGTGTACAGTATGCCATTACAGTATGTACACAACATACACATATATAACGAGTGAGTGAGTGAGTTTAGTTTAACGTCACACTCAGCAATATTCCAAAAATATGGCGACGGTTTTGGAATAATCAAATCTGGACCAGACAATGCAGTGATCAACAGCACGAGCATCGATCTGGGCAATAGGGACACAATGACGTGTCAACCACTCGATCCCGTAAGTCGCCTCTTACGAAAAGCATCTGCATGGACTACTGAAGCTCAATTCTCTCCTAGTTCTTCACGGGTCTTCACGTGCTTAGGTGATGTCAGGATATGTTCACGATATACCCGATCCATATATACTATCTGAACAAAACGCCCAATATAACAATCTACTAAGGTTTTCGGTTTTGAGCTTCAGAGACAAGTTTTGATATTTTCATAGGCTGACCATATATATGGACACTGAAAATTGCAGATAATGTGACAACCACTGATACTTTATTGAAATTGAACGTATACATTTAATCTCTCTCAAGAACATGATTTGAACTGGGGAATTCTTAATTCTGGCTCAGTCCACAGGTAGGGTATAGGGTATAACACATATGGCGGACTGGTATCATCGTGACACCAGGCGAGTTAGTAATAACTCTTTACGTGCAGTCTGAGAGTATTTTCAATTGTAGGGGTGAAACAAAAAAAGTGATCTTTAGTTTTTATAGTGAAGATATAGTGCAGACCTTCAACAGTTGAACAAAGTCTGCCTTGTCTCTGGCCTTGACATACTTTGACCGACGATATTACATCTTAGTGACCATTAAGAATTGATAATGGATTACTGTTGTGCTTGTCTGTCAAGAATTCATGCATGGCTTTGGTAAGTCCAAGAGTATAATAGTCCAGGAGGCACACCAGGACACCATCACGTCTCACAGTTGTGTATGTTTCAGAAGACCTCTGGTAGATTGTATGCAAGATTAATCGAATATCTACTTCTACTTGTTCGGTGAAAATATGAGCTTTTCAACCTCTCGTGACCACATTTAATTGATAAGTTTTTCCATCCTTGAATCTCCACCTACACAGTATTCTTGTATCTTTGATTCTGTCTTACGAAACAATATATGAACGTAGGTGATCCACTATTGCTTGAATTGAAATATGTATATATTATAACAACCTGTCGTCAAAGGACAGTAAAACAGCTACAATATCACAGTTACAGTTAAAACTAGAGTGGAAAGTTAAAACTAGTGGCACTATTTGGACAAAACAATTTAAATACATCACCAACAACAGAAGGTAGATCACCATACTAGGGATCATGTGGACTTACAGTGCATTTGCCTCCTGCATGGACCCTGCCTGGATTTACATCATCCCTTCAGCCTTTAGCAATTTAGGAAATCTAGCCTTACACTAAAACACACGTATTGAGCGATTAAAAATATGGCAAGTTTCAATTTACTTAGAATGTTTGTGGACTTACATAAGTCATACTGGACACGGGGACACCATGGTGAACTATGAATGCATCAAACCAGTTACTGGTGATATGTCACATCTTGGGTAAAACTGTATGTCTTTGTCTATATATGCACTCACGTCCTCACTTCTATAATAGGACCGAAAACAGATTTCAACAGGTGTTTAATGATATCAAATTTTGAATGAATTATAAATGATTGACATGTCTGTTTCGGATACAGCTCCAACTACTGTATTTAAAATACATCCTACCATAGAGTGGGAAGATCAGAGACAAGTTTACAACTACACTTGAGCTATAGGCCTTCATTGCAACAACCACAGGCACGCTAAATTCGTTGACTACCCATGGACATAAGGAGATATAAATACCATGTCTCGTGTCACAGCCATATTTACAATAACCAGCGTGCTGAAAATGACATGATCATCAGAATGATCATCATAAAATCTAAAAACGTGTGTCTGAAGTACAATATATGGCACCTTAGTAGTGTGTGATAGGGTAAAATGGTGTCAGCATGAACTGCAAATTCATTCTGAAACTTTGCTGATGTTTTATCTCATTCAGTTTATTATTCGGGTTATATATCTGGACATCCTGACATGCAGTCCAGGGTTACAAGCAGTCTTCAGCAACCCATGTTTGTCGTAAGAGGTGACTAACAAGATCAAGAGATTAGGCTGGTAGATAATTCCATTCAGCTCAATTGTAATACTTCAGTTCGTAGTTCGATGCTCATGATGTTGATCACTGGATTGTCGTGTCAACACACGATTAACAGACTGCCGTCATATCGATGGAACAATACTGAGTGCGGCGTTAAACAATACACCAATACATTTACACTCAAATTTATAGGTCACATGCAATGTAACTTCGCAGATTCTAATACCTTTCGGTATGCACTTACCGAGCAAATCATCAAAAATGCCAATTCAACCTATAAAGTTGAAAAAACGCGATGGAAAAAAGCCCGCAAATTAGGAGTTCAAACGATTCACTAAATTTCACCCCCGGGGGGAAAAGTGGTTTCAACAGCTGTGCTGTGCTGCACTGCGTCCATAACGCATGAGCAGTGAATAGGTTCGCGGAGCTTGAAACAGTATGCATGCCCGGAGTATGAAGTTGTGAGCAGTAGTTTAATCTTGGATGTGTACACAAAGAAGTAAATAATCTACTCGTTACATAAAAAAATTGTTGATTGTGGTAAGCAGCCTCTGTCACAAATAAAGTTCATTGTCACCTATATGTCTGTCTGCCTGTCTGCTAGAGACAATATGCAATACACATCTTCAATCATTGGCCACATGTAGTTTGAACTTAACACCTATCAGGCTATAGGCCATAGACGAACTAAATTGATTTATGACTCGTGCACCCGAGTCCTGTCTCTTCCACATTATGCAGTTAGGCAGGTGTGATACTTGTAGACATTACATGTTTTTATGTCTGTGGCTTGCAGACAAACTACATCAATTTTTATCGGATGACTGGATGTGACGGAAACTGGTGCAAACTCTTGTCAGTTTCAACTCCTGTTTTGTACTTGGACGATTGACAGTTTTCCAGTCACGCAGTAGTTCACCATCTCTACAAAGATGATTTTTGATTGGATCTAACGCAAATTCAGAGAACAATATTTACAAGATCCAACATCTCTAAATATATTCTCTAAGGATAACAACTTCTAGTGTATATGATTTTTTTTGACAACGGTATATGAATCCATACTGAAAAGACGCATCAAGTACAATAAAAGAGGTTGTTATCCATAAAGAGTCTTACTTTCTTGTGACTCGCCATACTTCTAAAATGCCCATCAAACAGATCATCTTTCTGTGCACACAATGAGCCCTCGGCGTGTCAGCAAATGAACCAGCCAATCGGAAGCTATCGTTACACTTGAGTGCACAGCCACCCGCTATGATTGTGTTCGGTCTCCCGAGGGGAAGTAAGCCCAACTACAAAAAACAGCATTTTTGAATCGCGATTGTATGCTTACAATTTTGTTTATTTGTTTTTTACAAGCATCAGTGTATATAATATGTCATGAATAAGTGATAATTCTGTTTTAGTTATGTTTGATTTTTTGGTTTCATGTGACTTTTAAAAAAGGATTATTACACCTGTAAAGATTACTCACAACTAAATGACAAAGTAACTGGTATATACATATATGTCCATGTCAGATACATACATAATATAAATTGTAATCGCGTGTGTGTAAGTAGATTATACGTTATACGTGATGCATTAAACATTTGACGTGTTTCAGACATTATAAAGGATTTTCATTTAACCTTGACCGTGAAAGAACTTGCATGTCTATATTTATAAACACTAAAACATATGGATCAAACAAAGCGTTACTGTTATCTTAGATTCATTCACACACAGACTGTCATTAAAATATCTGGTTGCCATTGCGACGCCCCGACACATCATTTTGTACAACACTTTCTATTTTGGCAACCATTATTCCAATATAATATTTACTCTGAGGTCTGAACCATGGTACCAACAATTTATGAGAAAATATTCAATTTTAGACCATATAAATCTGACGTTGACTTTTGTCCTTGAAGGTGTTTTTGCACACGAGTTTATCACACATGGAACAGGATATCATTAACGCCAGTCAACATTCTTGAAAAGCAATATGTACTTACATAGAGACATAATATAATACAAACACAATTAAAAATGCATGGTAACCATGGAAACGCCGTGGATCGTATGTGCCCTAACATGTACTGGTATGAACTGTATTTGTCAGAAAGCTGAGTCTTTGAGATGTCTTATGATACCAAATACACCGTGCTCTATGCTGTCCATACTCAGCAATTAAGAATGATGAGAGGTCAAACGTAGAATGTCAAGCAAGAATAGCAACAAATGGGGTTGCTGTGACCTTGACCTTTATCTTGACTTTATGAGTTTACATAGTCCGGTAGAGCAGTACTTGGATCACCATCAAAAAATGATCGAATCGCCATTTATACTGAAGATAAATTCTTTTATGTACAGCTGTCAGGCTCTCTGAAATATAGCATGGTTACCATGGGAACACACCAAAGTGACATATTGCAACATTGCTTGTTGAAAACGAGAGATTCCAAGCTTTCCAACGGCACCAAATACCTCTTGCAATTATATCTCCAGTAGACCTTTATCTCCTTTGGTGAAAAAATTGAAACACCTCTACCGTATGACTTAACAGTTAGTGAAACTGGAGGAGAAGTAAAACGTAATCATAGGCGACACACAGCTGCAGTATCTGTGTCATCATACAGCTTATGACGTAACAGTCAGTTACAGTAGAGGGAGAAATAAAACGTAGTCTTAGGCGACACCCAACGGTAGTATCTGTGTCATGATAAGGCTTATGACATAACGGTTAGTTACAAATTGAAGGAAACGTAAAACGCCGCAATACGTGGCAGCCAACATGTCTGTGATGTATCATGTTTTTGACGACACAGTTTGTGCCTGTGGTGGTAGGTTTCAATACATTATGTTGTTAGTGTACACGTATACATTATGCTTAAGCTTCAAAACCTAATGAACATCTGTTCTTTTTCGATTCATGTTGATAGACATTCACGAATTACAAATGAACAGATGTTCACCTGGCGTTCATTTTCATTTCATCTGGTTACACAGTTATAAAAGGAACAGAACAGATATCCATCTAACATGATATTTTCAGGCGTTTTATCATGTTTTTGGAATTTATCCCACAACAGACTATGCTTATCTGTGGTATATCATAGAGGAACACCACGGGTGTGATCAAGTAGAAGAATATATTATTCAGCCCATTGTTAGTAATAAGAGTCCATTAAACTGGGAACTCATGACGAATACAGATTAGAATGGGCCGTTAACAAGCTATCATGGATGTGAGATGCGACTAATTGGATTGGGTTTTCTGGTTCAGTGAATTGGTTGAAAGAGTGGCGATCTAACACCGATCGTTGGGACCGATTTGAATCGTTTCCTGTGTGCACACACACACACACTCACACACACACACACACATACGCACGCGCATGCGCGCGCACGCATACACACACATTTTCTCCTTCTTCATTCGTGATATCTCAGGATGATATGTACTTACCCGATGACACGACTTCTGTTATTGGCACATTGGCCTCGTGAGACATGTATCCAAGTATCGTGAACACCACAAGACCAGCATACATGCTTGTTCCTTCACACAGGAAGGTACACACAATCGCGTTTCTGAATAAGATTAAAACAGACACTATGTATGTTAAAGCAATCAATCGTCCACCAACGTCTATCGGAGGTTGAAGCATTTAACTGCATCTGTACATTGCTGATACCTGAATACCTTACACAACGGAAACAAAATTACTTATAATCAGTGATACAGTGGACTTGACCCTCTATTTGTTAAATAGTCATAAAAACAAGTTCATTATCAACCCTTCATTTGGGTGAAGTCCCATAAATAAACCCCCGAAAAGGTTATATATATGCTATCACAAGTATTCAAGAGGACTCGCATTCTAGCTGGTGAATCAATCATATTCAGCGGGAGACCCAATAGGGACTATATGAAAATTTTGAATTAACACTCAAATATTTGCTTAAACATCTAGGCTTACAACTACACAAGTTCACCGGCTACCATTATAGGAATAAATGATATATATTGTATTTTTTTCTAATTTTCAGCACCATGCTTTGCCAAAGGCAAGGCTTTATCGAATGTCTGTACTCCTTTCTTGCCTGTGACAATTTGCTTTTTCTGTCAGTAGAAAAAAAGCTGGTTTCAGATTCCACTGCCACTGAGATTTCTTTCAAAATGAACCTACAAATGCCACAGATGCCCGCATGAAAATGAAGTTTCCCAGCTTTAATTTACTTCAAAATGGACCATGTATTGCCGTTGAGAGTCTCTTCGTGAAACAGGAAAGAAATCTTTTTCAAAATGGATTCTAAAATGCCATCGAGTGCCCTTTCAAAATTACCTTTGAAATGCCCGTGAGATGGCTTTTAGAATGAAACATGATGTAGACTGTCCTGATATTACCTTAGACAGTTTGTGTTGAACTTGGTGTAGCTGGACATTGTTATGATACAACCCCAGGCCGCACCCAGAGAGTAGAACACCTGCAGACACGCCTCTAACCACACCTGATAAAGAAGAGAAAATCACTTCAGGATTACCTTCTTATGCAAATTGAATGATTGCGGAAGATCATCTGGAAACGTACCTTTCTTGAGAGGACGTCGTATGAATATATTCTTTACGTTGTTATTTGTAAGTATACGGCCCGACGACTTGACTTGCCGAGAAGCCGTTCTCGTTTTCCTGACACTGTATTGGTTTGTGCAGTATTAATGAATTAACACTTTGTCTACGCTACAGAACACCATAGAAATTAAAACTGAAATTCTCTTTAAAACAATATATTCAAAGGCAGGGATCAATAGAAAAGGAAGTCGATCATTGAAATAATGTTGCTCTCAGTCCTTAGGATGACACAGTAATTAAATTATTCCCAGAAATTACTTGGGGAAATCTCTGTTTCCTAATACTGATAATAGAATTTTGAAGCAGGTGTTACATTATGTTGTAAGGTACTCAATGTGGAAGGCAACTCTTGTAGACTTGAGAACTTCAACAACATATCAAGTCTTGTCTTCACTAGTGCAACAGATTGGCTTTCTTTGTAGGCAAGGCAGATTTGACAGCAGAAGAGAAAAAAGCTGGTTCCAGATGATTTTAAAGGGTTGTGACTCATGAAAAGGGGCTAGCTGGTAGACATGACATTCCTCTATCTACAGTCTAAAGAAGTTTGAAGAGTATTCAGTCAGGAGCTGGGCTTGAGCACAAGACAGGGACAGGGAGACCAAAGAAGTTCAGTTCTTTGGATCTCCGGCGACCTGGTCAGATTGTGAGTAGGGGATAATTGAAAAGCGTTGAGAATATCGGAAATGAGATAATTAACAGAGGAAGTCCTCAGCTATTTGATGAAACCCTTAGACAAGAATTCCAAAGACTTAACTGAGTGAAAAAGCACGGACTTTGATAAATGATGCTCAAAAAGAAGGACGTTTAAGCTAGCGTAGGGCTCACGAAAATAAAGACTGGGATAATGTTTCCTTTTCTGGTGAAGATTCTGTCTGGTTTCTATGGACTGTGCAAAATGGGGGCAAAATGCACCGTGAAATCTATCTACCAACGCCCAAAATATAGCCCGAAATTTCACATGCAGGGTGGGACATCATCATGCAGAGTAAGGCCGTCATGCATTTCCACTAGAAATCTGACAAAGGAACAGTATGTTGACTTCTTAAATCAGCACCTCCTTCCAAAGGCCTGAAGACTGGACATTCACGTATGATAAGTGGACATTCACGTATGATAACGATCCCATACACACTGTGGTCTACATAAACAGTGGCTGTCGAACGAAAATGTTCAAGTTTCAGACTTGCCCTGCTACAGCCCAGATCTTTACCCTTTAGGAAATGTGTGGGGACTATTGGAGGACAGAATAATCCAAAAGGAACTTGAGGATATGAAGAAAGAACTGGTCTAATATTGGGATACGCTGTCAGACGATTTCCAACAAACTCTGATCGGTAGTGTACTTAGACACATTCACTCGTAGACAGGGAGGTCCCACAAAGTACTGAAAAGACACTCCGTTACAGAATCATGTCTCAACATATTCAATTAAGCAAAACGTCTATGTTTTATATACATGTATAAGGTATATCCCAAAATAACCTTCTCAATACTTTCTGGGAAATATTTACTTACGACAGGTACTATCAGTCTTACGACAGGTATGTGCCGTCATATTACATACCATTCAACCAAAGGGTAGGAGATATTCCATTTTGCGAGAATACCACCAGTCAATGCCAATGCATGTGGGAAATATGCATATAATATAATATATACCCATATTGATGAAACATTTCCAAAAGAATGAATAAATTGTCACATTTCCCTTAATTTCTATTCATCTCTTTCTTCCATGTCTTCATCATTTGCTTTTGGTCATTCTTCAAGTTGACAACCCAATACCCCTACTTTCTATTTGTTAATGGAATATATATATATGCACAATTATTGGTTAATATGGTTCTTTTATGGGTTCCCGACCCTAACTCTGCTAGTCTTTGGTCTGTGAAATAATACCTGTATTTCCAGGAGTTTGCTGAAATTTGGGGTGATATAAAACATAGCTCCATCGGTTCCTCCCGGTAGAGTCATTCCACGAATAAGAAGTACAGTAAGGATGATATACGGTAAGGTTGCTGTTACATACACGGCCTGAAATATATTAAGGTGAAATCCTTCATGACATCACTCTCGCAGTGTACTGAATTGTCATACTAATGTAATATTGATATGAAAAACAACCTGCATTGTGACTGTACTATCAGTCTTATTAATCATTTTCATGCTCTGTATTTTCAATAGTTACACTAAGTATGATTTATGTTCATTTAAGCAAAGGCTATACATCAAGACGAAATGTTCACGTCAGATTTTATCTTTTCTGAACACCAATACCAATACCATTACTTTTTCTCAGTAACAATTGTTGCTCTTCACTACACCAATTTCAGGGGTCAAAAATGTTGTTTTTTAAAGCCACAGTGCAAGTGACTTTGAGAAAGTCACTTCTCCTGACTAATATTCCACTTGCCCAGATTTTTATGACACATCATGATGAAATTATGATGATGAAATTATGAGAGAAAAAATCAACATGGTATTTGATTGAAATGTTTACTGGACTATGTATCGATAAGTAATAAAAAGCAAAGACAGATAACCCTACTTTATTATCATCTTGAAATTCAATAGCTACATATTGAGCCCATATGACATGAAATCCAAGTTTCAAACCGTAAGTGGAAATTATCTAGTAGCCAACGGCCAAATAAGATACCATAATCTAATTGCCCGAAATGAGAATTGACTTGTCCGGGGCGGTGTTAATGTCTACATATCTGGAGTGATAGTCATACCTTTCCAACAGATCGCACACCTTTCACCACACAGATGAAAATGAGGAACCAGGAAGCCAGAAGACACAGCGCCATCTCCCACTTGATCGACCCAATTTCGTGGATACCCTTCGATATTCCAAGCGCCTTGTAACTGAATATATAAATACATGTGGGCGAGTATGGTTTTACTCCGCTTTTAGCAACATTCCAGCAATATCACGCCTGGGGACCCCAGGAACGGGCCCAGAGGTTGCTCTAATGAATCAATCAATCTTTTATTTTATTTGATTATATTTTTTTTATCTTTTAATGCTCTCCACGATAGTACAAGAGCATTGGATCTATATTGCACATAGATGTGATTACATTATTGGAATGTCGTTACATAATTTACAGTTAACAGGATTATTGATAATGGATACGAACTTTGATAATTTTTTTATGAGTAGACAGATTTTTTTATGCGAAGATTGTTTTCTTCTTATGCAGATTAGCGAATGTGCAATAATATGGGTCCAAATAATCAGATCTACTCTGAGTGAAGGCAGAAACCTCAATAGACAGTGGCGCGGAATTCATCACCTGTTGAAGGTGAGTTAGAGAGATTTTGCGGGATGCCTTTCAAACGGCCTGTTTCAGTTTGGTCATGATGATTACTCGTTCTGTATAGCAGTAAGGGATAAGATATTTCTTTTGGTAATAAGAGGTGTTTTTCAAATGAAGGGGAATCTTTTAGTGCACGATAATAGGCTCCTTTGGAACTGCTTCTGATGTCACTTTGCCCCCTTCGTAAGAACATTTTCAACAGGAACATTTTCATGGAATGATATATTTGTTGTGATAGCTTTAGTAGGGTGCTAACAGTTTCGAACTGATGCCAATATCTTATCATTCTCACACAGATTTATATGTCTGCGGGTAATCTGCCTAATTCTCCATATACTATGAAGCTTCGTGTAGACGGGCGAAATCCAGCAGAATATTTTAGTTGTAGGTTTGTTAGGTTTTCATAACCCCAAACTTCCAATACATAGGTGAAATCTGTAAAATAAATATATCCACCTACTTTGAAAAGTGTATCAATCGGCAATATAAAATTCGGGTTCTCTGCAAGGGAGTTCTTTAAGAGCAGCTATCATCCGTTGATTTCTATGAACATGGAATCTCAGAAATTTGTACCCATCACATATTTCAGTTATTTTGGTGCTCAAAGGTAAAAGTATGTTTCGGGTTATGAGCACGGCCCGTTCCAAATATTACAACTTTAGCTTTCGAAATAATTACGTTGAGCTTCCATTTTTAGCAGTAAATAAACAATTTCATATACACATCATATGGCATTGTTCTCATCATAAGCGTTGTTTTCCACACCAGTGCAACCTTGCTTAACAAGAAGTTTCTAAATCATATATGAAAAGGGCAAATAGTAATGGTGAGAGGTTCTCACCTTGTCTTACATCGTGTGTGTGTGTGTTAGTTTGTATTGTATTAGTATTTTTTTTCTCGTGGAGGAGGGATGATTTCCTGGAAAACTACACATTTAATAATACTCCAGCTATATGGCGGCGATCTGTTAATGTTCAAATCTGGACCAGATTGTGCATTGTGGATCAGTTGTGCATTTGATATGCAATACGATGACACTTGTCAAGAAAGCCTGACCATCCGATTCATTAAGTTGCGTTTTACGACAAGCATGTGTTGCTGAAGACCAATTCTATCCCGGATCTTCACGGGTCTTTATACAGACGTAGAACATGCGCTACTACTGGTCGGCAGAGCGTTTACAATACAAACAAATACTTTAGGTGTGACCCCGTGAGGGATCTCACGATCGACCTTCACTAAACGGACAAACAAATTTTCCACTGGTAAACCTGCACCTACTGCCAAAATTCTTCCGCTGCTGTACGGTATTCATTGTGTGAGTCCTCGCCTGTGTGTGTTGTAATGCTGATGACTGACGTATTGACGCTGTAGGACGTGTTGGCCCAGTCACTTGTGACATTATACTCTGCACAAAACACACGTTCAGTATTCGTTTAGTGCATTGTATCGTTGAATTATATGGGTAATATGTGGACCGAAGCCTCAAAACTGTACGCTAAGAATCCGCTGCTTAAAGCAAAACAGGTTGCAAGACAAAGGGTACAGAAAAATACTTTAAAAGCATTGTGATTTATCTTATACGCATCAAGTTTCATTTAAAAACTTAACTGACGTTAACATAACTTTACTTTACCATCTGCCATGGGTTATAAAACATGTTATATTTGGGAACGGCTGAGATACCGCCAGTTAATCTGTGGTGCAATGCCTCGACGCCAGCGACACAAGTGTCAGTGTTCCACGTGTTGTTACAGTTTGTCCAAGGTAGGACGGAACTGAAAGATGATATGGCATAGTACATCGCCCAGCCACAGATTACGTTCAGGTAGACGGCAGACCCAACACATATGATCAGCATACCAATGCCAATACCTGCAAACGAAACAAAACGAATAGTTCATTTGATGATAACTGGCTAAAGAACTGCTTGGTGTTATTCTGTGTTACCTTAAGAAGTACACCTGGGGGAATCTGTGTCATTAAAGTAAAATTTTATTATATTATTTGGTTACATGATACATATAGAAGGTTTCATGGCCAGACGTCAGTATGGTGATCTGCCGTCAGTTGTTGGCTACCTGTAGCCCATGTATATACTGTACTGAAATCCAATAATTTGAAATAATTTGAAATCCAATTTTAGGGAGAAATTCTTGATACTAAGACATTCTAGTTGATTCTACTGCGATTTGTCGACTGATTTTTATAATTTACATGAATTCATGGTGATTTCAAATTTTGATTTCATTCACGAAATGGCTTAAATAACGCGGATAAACAACATAAAACATAACCAACTCACTCATGGAAGGAAACGATTTTTTCCAACTGATAATGTTATAGTTTTTGTTTCCATTGTTTGTGTTGGAAAAAACAAATCATAGTGTGCATGGTATAGAGGTTCATCTGCCTGAAAGCCTCGATTCGATTCACCACAAAAGTACGATTTCTAAAGCCCAGGTGATAAATGTAAGAGTTTAATGTTTAAAACTCACTCATTCACCTTCATTCGTACAGTAAGTCACTAATCCCTTACTCACACACCAAAGTATACTCAACAATGTATGAAAGATTCATAATCGCATACCTCTTAGGTCACTTTCATATTTGCTCTTACAAGTAAGCCTTAATGCAGCTTGCCAGAGATAAGAGTCTTTACAGTAAATTAATTACAAACCTTTCATCAAAGGACACAGGCTCCAGACGTGGGAAGGACTCAATCCTGAAAACTGCCCCAGAGCAACCTCGAGAAAGACCAGAGGAAGGCCACACAGCACAAGACACATGACGAAAGGAATCAAGAACGCACCTAAAACAGACAGACATTTGATTGTTTTAGTTTCCGTACATGCTCGTGTGGAAGAGCAAGCATAAACTGTTTCATATGAAATGCAGTAATTCAGACACGAATTAACGAACATTTATGTTCATAATGTATTTGAACTGAGAAAAAAAAACTTGCTATAGAAATGTTCCCTAATAACTATGCATCGAAAACATGGAACGTATGCATCGAAAACATGGACTCATTAATACGTAATAGTCAGACAAATGTTTGTTTCTGAGTAACACCGTACTCAGTGGTATTGGAGCTCTGAGGTGATGATCTGTAAAGCATCAAATGTGGATTAAGCAATCCAGTGATTAACATCGATGTATGCAGTTGGGATAAGCTGACATGCACCAACAAGTCAACATGGGTTGCTGAAGATGAGTAAGAGAGAGTGAGTGAGTGAGTGAGTGAGGGGGATACTTTTACGCCGTACTCAGTCATATCCCATCCATGTGGCGACGGTCTGTAAATAATCGAGTCTAGACCAGGGTGTGAGTGATCAACTGCATGAGCAACAGGAAACCGATGACATGTGTCAGCCAAGTCTGGCCACCCGACCCCGTTACAACAAGCAGGGTTACTGATGATCAATGTTGTAACATGGATCTGCACGGGTCTAACAAGTAAGAACTTGAATGAGTTCATGAAATACGACAAACACTAGTATTCGCAGACCTTAAGACATTGAGTGATCGTTTGTGATGGATTAATTTAAACTCTAAAACAAAACATGAATTAAAGACATGGAGTACATCCTCGCAAATGTTAACGTTTGATACCTCCACCGTTTCTTTGGCAGATATATGGGAATCGCCAGACGTTGCCAAGGGCTACGCAGAAACCAATCATGGACAGCAGATATTCTATCTGTGAAGCCCAGCGTTCTCTCTCCTCTCTCCTGTCCACTTCACCATGGTCGGTGTCGTCAGAGTCCGTCAGATCCGAAACGGTAACTTCTAACTCATATTCACGGTTGGAATGCATTCTGAAGATCCTGAAGAAGACATGCATAGTAGGACATGGCCTATCTAACGAACTACAAGATGTCCAAGGTTTTCATTAATAAGACGGTACTCTTAGTGAGTGAGTGAGTTAATATTTAACGTCACATCGGCAATAGTTCAGCCATATCGTGACGAGAACATTTATTACTCAAATGGAAGATATGTATTTCATAAATAAACCTGTCGTCAAAGGACAGTAAAACAACTAGAATATCACAGATACAATTTAAAACTAGTGTGGAAAGTTATCACTATCACTATCACTATCTGGACAGCACAATATAAAACACGGGCTATATGTCACCAACGACAGAAGGTAGATCACCATACTAGGGACAATAGGGACTCTGATTGAGTGACTTAGTTAAGTTTTTTCAGCGATATTCCAGTTATATGACGGTGGTCTGTAAATAATCGAGTCCAGGCAATCAAGTGATCAACAGCATGATCATCAATCTCCGCCATACGATGACGTGACGTGTGTCAACCAAGTCAGCTAACCCGACCACCCGATCACGTTAGTCGCCTCTTACGACAAGCATAGTCACCTTTTGTGACAAGCATGGGTTGCTGAAGATCTGTTCTTCCCGGATCCGGTACTCTGAAGGTACACACGGTATGATTAACGTCTGAAGGTTTGATTAACGTCAGACGATTAGCGTCGACTGGATTGACCTGGAATTATTGTATACCCTCATCCTTCGGCACTGAAAATTAGGGATGAGCAACAGGCACTCTGTCAATACCCAAGGGACCTTTGACTGTAGTTCCAGTAGCAGTCACAAGACTGTGCTCTTTCTACAGGTTTTAGTCACTGTTGGTTTTGCTTGTCCAATCCACCCTGTTTGTCAGTAAATGAAGGGACTTCAACCACATGGCTTCAGTGTCGGTCTCAAAGCTGGTGCCTGGGATTTTTTGTGGGGAAGTTAGTGAAGAGAGAGCGGACGCGTGCCAGACTACTACAACAGAGCAATTTGTACCGAGACACCCGACGTGATGTATAAAATTTACAAATATCTCCATTTACACTGAAAAGGATAGTCGGTGAACTGGGAAATTTTATTCATGAAATGCCTTTGCATAGCAGAAAGGGTTGTGAGAAAAGGAGAATTATAATCTTGTTCAGTGACTCTAAAAGACAACAGCTAGGTAACTGTGTCAGAGACGTCGCTCAGTCTGAGACTTGGCCTGTGTGCAGAATAGAACAAGGGCGTTTTGATGAAAGGCTGCATAAAAAATTAAATGTTTCTCTGGCACATATTTTTCAAAAGTGACGAGGGCGGTAGGACTCTTGTTAATTTCTGACAGAAAACAAGTGACGAGGGGGGAACACTCCCAGAAATACCGCTTGGAAAGTTTAGCAAGCTGTTAGCTAATGAGTGGTAGATTCAGTCACACTTGTTCTTACAGACACCCATTCTTATATTGGACAAATGGATGATCGGGGCGCGATAAAGTCAAGTTATATTTTTTAAACGGCAATAAAAAAAAGTGACCCGCCGATGCAATAGAAACACTTCACTTTTTATTTAGCCTAGTATAGGGGCATTTTTCACTCTTGTCACTGAGGAGTATTACCATCCCCAGAAACGTTGTGAAGCAACCTAAGTTTGGAAACGGTGTCAGAATCTATAAAGAAAGATCGTTCTCTGCAAGAAACAAGAGGTTGTTACCCATATAATTCAATAGTGACTTATCTCCAAATGCAAAACACAGACTAGTCAGATCGGGTTTCCAGCTAGTTCATGTAAACAGTGATACATGCCCATGTGTTACATACTTCAAAATGATGTATGTCACTATCCGTTGCAATGACAAAACCTGAACATAATGCTTGTGTTTATTATTGACATTCCATTAGCGTTAATGCATATACCTACATACCTGCCTACCTACCTGCCTGCCTACCTACCTACATTACGTTATTAGATGATACATGCGCTTTAAAGCGCTCGCAACGCACTAAAAACAACTATAAGCAATCTGCTGAATCAAGCAGTTAAATGCAAGTGTCAAATACACCACACATGCAGGACGCCAGAATTCAGTACCTCTTCTGACAGCTACACGTTCATCGTCAGACACCGGAAAGTAGTAAAGTAGGAAAGTATCACGCCACAGGTAACCAATGAAACCCGAGAAACAGGAATACCTCGATGCGCAGGAACGTGGCTGATAGTGTCAGTCAAGAAAAAGCACAATTTTTTCAGCAGATAAGTACCATAAAGAACAAAGCCCGAAGGCATGAAAATATCGTTTGTCAAAGAATGGCAATATGCAGAAAAAACGCAGTTTTTGTGTTCTGGAGAGGGGTGTTAGGTAAAACAAAAGTACTAAGGTCTTCTTGTGGGTTCTGTGTTGAGAGTTTCATTCCAGGGGAAGAGGTGTCAAATAAGGTTGAATTAGGGGGGACTTGCCAATTTGTTTTGTTCTTCTGGAGAAAGATGTTCAGGCATGGCGTTATCGCTTTGCCGTAGGTTTTTCATGATCTATTGATGAATTCAAATGCTTGATAGTGGTAAAAAGGAAAATACTGGTCTATACGTGTCTAAACAGTTAAGCATGAATATCGCAAAGGATGGATCTCTGAAAATTAGTATTTGAGTTACGTAAACTTTGATCAAAGTAACACTCTCTTGTGAATACTGAGTGAGTTTAGTTTTACGCCGCAATGTTGCACCAAGTGTGTCATAGAGTGCAGACGGTGATACTGATTTTGTTATGAACAGGGGCGCATTCTAATGGTATTGATTGACAGGGCACACAGAGACAGGATTTTTGTCATCGCCGAATTTCAAGGCGTCTTTTACAGACTGTGTTCAGTACCATGCAACAATATATGGTTTACCTGAATCGGTTTTCCTCACTGTACACAAAACGTTCCAAACGTCACAATGTCAATTCTGTCGGGCCACCGACCCTGAAGACCTTTTGGCACACTGAACACTAAAGGGTCCGATTGTCACAATAACATTTCTGAGTTACACTTCCAGGTTCGTCACGTCCTTCACGGAGTCTATATTCCCGTCCTGATTGTACACCGTCTTCGCAGTTTATGCGACTGTTACTTGTTGCACGCACTGTAAGAGTTATGCCAGCGCTTCCCATCAACAGCTGGAGTATGCACAACACCGGCTGTTGACACCACTGTTACAAAAAATGAGAACGACGGTGCGGTGTGATTTTCATGAAAAAAAACCCGCAGATCTTCACGACTCACAGACCTGTTTACACAGCGATATGTGTCATCGAGGCACAGTATTGCGTTACGATTGTACTTCTCAGGGGAGACCTTCCCCACATCAAGCCACTAGGGATCCAATGTATTATGCTCGTTCATCAGAGTGTGCTGAATAATCAATTAACTTCCAGAGTCATCTGGCTTAGTCGTAGACAACTCTTAGATTGACCTACCGTCACCTGGAACGAGAATATTCGACGTCATTCACCGGACGTTGGGCCCCTTCTTCATTAAACACCCGGTTCCTACGACACTACAGGCGTATGTAGCTACCGTTATAAAAAGAAGCCCGTGCTTATATGTGATAGTTGGGTAAGCCCTGAGTACTGTCTGAATATACTTTTTTGCAATCTCTCGGGCGTACACGAAAACAATGACTTGCTACACACCTGGGAACCACCATCATCATTATCGTTTCATATTGGTCAATAGTGAGTGAGATAAAATGTGAAGTTGCATCGGCAGTACTTCAGTCATGTCGTGAATTTCAAGACATATATATTAATAACATTTATGGGTAAATTACAAAAACTTGTTAACGAAATTTTATAACTATCTATTAAATTTAGAACATTTTAACTATACATGACATGACAATGTGAAGAACTATAGATCGTCACATTGGACAGTTGTTTTGTTTTTAGGGTGCGACAATGTATCTGCTTGTATTCCATACTCAACACAGTTTTATTCCGCGAAATATGAGCATGATTTCCTTCAATTAACTTGAATCAACATTTTTCAGTTTGAGATAATAAAAATGTAAAACAGATGTTTACACGCATGTGACTGATTAACTGCAGTTATTCACTATGGCGGTTACCGCGATGATCTATTCGTGCATGTAATGAGAACGGCGCCGAGTTTCTCGATTCTGGATTTTTATCTGCTACATTCTCATTTCGTCCAAACGGTGATATTATATTATATTATATTATATTATATTATATTATATTATATTATATTATATTATATTATATTATATTATATTCAAGACATAGTCCTGCCCTACTACTGTCGAACGCTGGGACGTGAAAAGTGATTTCTAAACACCTACACAAATACTGTCAAAATCGTAAAATGAGTCATGGATATTTGTCAAGATGAAGAAATTGTTTTATCGCTTTATTTTCATTATGATTATGTTTAAAGGTAGAAGGGAGACTAATGTTTAAAGATAGAAGGGAGATTAATGTTTAAAGGTAGAGGGGAGACTAATATTTAAAGGTAGAAGGGAGATTAATGTTTAAAGATAGAAGGGAGACTAATGTTTAAAGATAGAAGGGAGATTAATGTTTAAAGGCAGAAGGGAGACTATTACAACACCTATGTTTTTTTTACCAAGGTTGGTGGAATGCTAGCATGATGTTGATTTCTGTAGTGAAAGATGTCGGTTTTCATCAATCAGATATCAAGTGAGGAAACACAAAACACCAATAACAAACTATTGTCGTTAAGGAACGCCAGCTTTCAGACCCAGGGCGACTAGTGGGATATAGCCATTTTGAGAATCACAAGTGTCAAATGTGGAAAACAGAGTGGCCTCCGTATCATGGAACGGTGTGGTCCAAGCGTACTTAAATTTGGCAGTTAATGCATTTCGAGGTGTCATTTATTTGAGGGTCGGTTTATCCAGATCGTAAGGTCAATTGACATTTGTATATTTTTTGTTAATTGGGGTCATGGTAACATGATGATACTGTAAAACATGTGATAACGTTTTCCACGTGTATATTATTCTTGATAACATGTAGCTGTTAAAAGTCACACACCCACCTGGACAAACACGAAGAGGTATGGTATAAAATAAAGAACACGTTGAGCTTTGACGCATCAAAGATTTTTTTAGTTTTGATTCAATTTGTATGCCTCCTTAAGTGTCTGAGAGTAAATGAGTGAGTTGGGCGTTTTTAGCAATAATCCAACGATGTCAAAGCGGAAGACACCACCAATGACTTTCACACGTTGTAGTGAGTTGAATGGATGCTGTACACGGTATATGATGGTTATGTTTACGTTGAAATGACGGGCAACATCTTGGACAGAGACACCAGCTTCCTGATTTCTTTCAATATGAGTTTAGCGTAGCATTGCTGAACAAGGAATGACAGATCCAATTTATGGGCACACTCGTACACCAACTAACGGTGGTGACAGTTCGTGCATGTTCGATTTAATGATACGTGTGTTTTTGCAAGAACATAATAATAGAAGCGACAAAACCCCTTCCACATTCATAAGAAATCTCTGCTAAACGCAGGGTCGATTGTCCAATTGTGACTATATCATGGCTAGATATTTGTTTCAGCATTATGACAGCTGTATGATGTTATTTGTAAACAAACTTCAAACACTTCATTAAAATGGGTGCGCAAACTGTCATTGTTAACACCAACCTCGCATTTGCTTAAATCCATTGCCTAGTCTCAGCGCAAAAGTGTTTGTGCAGGCTGTTCTATAATGTGTTTCCAGTTGCAATACAATAATAAGCAATACTATCATGACCTACCTGGGGACTGTCCTCGACTACTTGTCAGCCAAAGTGTCTGCCTCAGTTAACTTAAATACCATTTCCTGATTACAATCGTTCGCAGGTTATCTGAACCAGGAAGATCATTGGATTATAAAACCACATACATTTTGATTGGCTCGATACAGCAGCGCAGCAAGAACATGCCATAGCTGAATATCGCATTATTTCGGAATATGTTCCGTCTGAAATCTGACATTTGGATATGCTATACATACTTATAAACCACGATCATGTGCAATACATATACATTTTGATATATTCAACTGTTTGGCATGAAACAAGCACTTGGTCAAATATTTATATTGATCGTCGATGAAAATTTCGTGCGATGACAAGAGTGTTTTAAACTTCGCCTAACGCCCAGTTGCTTCTGTTTGATACCAAAACGTTCAATACATTCTTAAATGTGTACAATTTAACTTTTCCCAATGGTAGTGTGTTACTAAACCCCACATGTACGCACAGTGTTAAAAGCACTGGTGTAATCTTTGCACACAGGTTGCAATAAGATTCTCCTGCAGGTGAGTAGGATTTGTTCACAGGAGATGTATATAGCGCACACATCCTGGCAACTAAAGGTATTTTTTCCCTCGATGGGATGACAGCCTCGATGGCACATGATATTGTCAATCTAGACTCCCTTGGGATTTTACAACTCATGCAACCGCTAGACACACTGGGTTATTGCGACTCTCTCGTCCTTGGGAGGTATCTATTCACAGGTGGGTGGACTAAGTACTGTAATCACAGTACAATGTCAAAGTTTACTACACGATACTGTACCCGCAACTGGGTGTTTGCACGTATTCATATGAACACCATCTGGTCATATACCAACGGATTCGTGGGCTGCACATGGTTGTGTACTGCACACTAGGGGCTGTGACAAAATGAAAGAATCTGCACACAAGGTTGACTTCAAGGTTTTTGCAGCCAGTCACAGGTGAACTCGATCCCGACACCTCTAGCTCACTGAATCACTAGCCTGGCACCTTAGCCAGTATATTTAACTTCACTTACCATCATCGTTGCCATACCACAAAGAGACTATCAAATGTGCCGGTTACTCTGTTGTGATTCTGTCTTATTCGTCGTGTAACCATTATGTTTATTAGTTTTGTTTATTGCATTGTTTATTTGGATATTATGTAATGGGCAGATGTAGGTTTTCTCTATACTTGTTCTATGAAATGACTTGTGCTATATTTTGACTAAAAGACCTGGAAGGTACTACAGCTGCATGGGACTTCCCAGGATGCACTGATCCTGAGAATACTTTCTGCTCGTGCTTGCGTATGCACATATGGAGAGCTAATTCTCATAATACCATCACTGTCCTTATGGCCAGTACCACTACTTTTGTTATATATTGAACTGAAATTGTGCTGACACTGTATTTCGTACTACCATTGTAATAGCTTTGTAGTGGTTTGTTAACTTGTAACTGTTTATTATAGAATACAATTGTTGATTACTAGTGTACATGTATAACACTTCTTTGATGAACTTTGGTTTCACACTATTTTCTTTCAAGGACTGATTCCAGCTTCAGTTCTATTTTCAGCCTTAAACCTAACACCTATCATTGTTGTTCCAACAACCTCAAAGCTTCTGTGTATGGGTTGGTTATCCATTTTTGTTCTCAAACCATATATGTAGAAAACCTTCAAAAAGAGGATGGTACCGAACAGAGGAGAAGGTTTTAGTGAAATCGATCCATGCTACATAACTTTACCCACTTTATGTGAGAGCTAACGCTAAAACATAGCATTTGAAATGTAAAACTGATAACTTTAAATCTGATAGTGCATCAACATCGAAGAGGACATCCTACCCTGAACATCATTTATCAAACTACATCGAAATACCCAGTATATCATTTGTCACTAACTTGTTCGTCAGTCTTGCATCATATATTTATTTTGTAGATGTTAAAAAATGAAAACATCATCCAAACTGAATTCCGAAGTTAGTATATAAAATTATCACATTTCGCATAGTGTTTCTGAGTGTTCTTGTCTTCGTGTGATGTTGTCAATGTTATCATATAAATATATTTAACAGTCATTAAAGGATATGTATTCTTTGAATATTTACCTTTCAGTAACATGCCAGTAAAATCGCTATCGTGATTGAGTGAGTGAGTTAATATTTAACAGTCACATCGGCAATATCTCAGCGATATCGTGACGAGAACATTCAACAATGAAAATGAGCATATATACATCATAAAAACCCGTCAACGAAGGACAGTAAAACAACTAGAATATCACAATTTCAATTAAAACTACCATGGAAAGCTAAAACTAATAGCACTGTTTAGACAATACAATATAAAAACAGACTATAGAGGGTAGATCACCACACTAGGAACCATGGGGACTTACAGTACCTTTGCTACCTACATGGACCCTAGTTGGATTTACACCATCCCTTCAGCTGCTGGCGATTGTACGAAAAGTTAGCCGAAATTAAAATCATATGAATACTACGATTAAAATCCTGGTAGACTTAAATTTACTGTGAATGTTTGTGGACGTACGTACCCTCACAGGAGGACAATAATTTTACAATACTTCAACCGCCTTTGAGGGCACAGCCACCAACAATTCAAGTTGCTAATTCAAACTATCAATCATTAAAATACATCTATTTACACAACGTAACATTCAAAATTCCACCAAAAAATCAATCTCTTTAAAAAAAACAATAATTAAATATGGATTAACGCTAGTCAATAGATCCTTCATTGTTTTAACTGTAAAATACTTATCCCTTGAGATGGAGAATTCAACACAGTCAAGCAGAATACGCTCTCTCATCACAAGGGATACAAAACGGAGGATCCTCACCTTACAAAAGGTGCATATCAGTATATCTAGTATGGCCAATACGACATCGTCGTAAAATAACCTCTTCAAATCTGGACTGACAACCCAAGTAGGTGTAACCAATATATGGTTTTATTTCATGTAATTTATTAAATAAGGTTTTATAATTGCTATATTTATATTTCAATTGGTTATATTCTTGTTTCTACTGTAATTCATTCGTTTCTGATTTTTTAAAAGTCGTTAATGTTAGGTCAACTTGTGGCCTAACCAACTGCCAAGGAGGAGAAGAAAGAAGACGGGAAGGAGCTATGTTTTCCAGCTCAATGCTGGCAGCAGAAATAAGTGGTTTTATTCTTAAACCAAGAGGCGGAACAAGAGAAGATTTCTTATTGTATAAATCCTCATACAGAGGATTGAAAACACAGTTATAGGCAGGGTTTGACTCATTGGAATATAGTTTTGTTACATACTGTAAAGCTAATTTTATACGTCGCTGCTCAAGAGATGGTTCATCAGCCTCGACATACAGACTGTCAACAGGTGAAGTTCTAAAGGAGCCAAGACAAAGTCTTAGACCTTGATGATGGACTGAATCTAATAGTTTTAAGTTGCTTTTGCAGGCTCCACCATAGACAATGGAGCCATAATCAAGTTTAAAACGCACGAGAGATCGATATAGTTGGACAAGGGTAGCTTCATCCGCTCCCCATAAAGAATTTGAAACCACTTTCAACAAGTCAAGTGCTTTCAAGCATTTAGTTTTAAGTGACTTAATATGCGGTACAAAACGTTAAGTGTGAGTCAAAAATGAGACCCAAGAACTTGGCTTCCGTCACAACTTTAATTGGTGTGCCATCCAGAGATAGTTCAGGGTCTTTATGTGGTTTATATTTACGACAAAAATGTATACAGTTAGTTTTCGATTTAGAAAATTTAAAGCCGTTTTCAAGACACCATTTATTAATTTTGTTTAAACACAACTGCAATTGCCGTTCAATGGTATGCATATTTTTACCACCACAGGAAATATTAAAATCATCCACAAATAACGATCCATCAATTGAATCGTTTAAAACTTTTGATACACTTTTATACTAAAAAGTGTGACTGATAAAATACTGCCTTGTGAAACACCCTGATCCTGATGGAATATTCAACACAGTCAAGCAGAACATGCTTGACTGTGATTCTTTCATCACAAGCGATACAAAACGGAGGATCCTCACCTTTTAATAGATAATCGTAAGTATACCTCGTATGGCCAATGCGACATCGTCGCATAATGACGATGCGAATCTGGAGTGACAACCCAAGTAAGTATAACCGATGTAAGGTTTTATTTCATGTAATTTATTTATACCTACCTGGGTGTCCCACTTCTTCTGCATCAGATCACGGATATAAGATCTTATTGTAGCTTTATGATCTGAGTATGGAATAAGAAGTGGTGTCACAGATTTGTTGGGTGCCGCCTTATCAGCAAGATCGGCCATTGTGTTACCAGAAATGCCAACGTGACTAGGTAACCAACAAAAGACGATGTCGCACTGGCCAGTAGCAAGATCATTGTACAATTCAATAATTTCAATTAAAAGTGGATGTTTACAAGAAATATTTTTAATAGCCTGAAGGCAAGAAAGGGAGTCGGAATAGATTATTTACTGTTTATGTTTAGGGTGTCTTTGAATATATTTAAGAGTCGTTATTATGGCGTTAGCTTCAGCTGTGAAAATAGAATTGTTATCTGGCAATCTAGAAGATATTGTTCTGGATCCAATGACAGTGGCACAAGCTACTGCACCACCGTCTTTGGAGCCATCTGTAAATAAGGGTTTATAATTGCTATATTTAATTTTTAATTGATTATATTCTTGTATATATTGCAAGTCATTTGTTTCTGATTTTTTATATGTAGTCAATGTTAGGTCAACCTGTGGCCTAACCAATTGCCAAGGAGAAGAAGAAAGAAGACGAGAAGGTGCTATATTATCCAGCTCAATGCCAGCAGCAGTAATGAAAGGCTTAATTCTAAGGCCCAGAGGGGGAACAAGAGAAGGTTTCTTGACGTACAAATCTTCATGAAGAGGTCTAAAAACACAATTAAATTCAGGATTAGACCCGTTAGAATAGAGTTTCGTAATATACTGTAAAGCTAGTTTTATACGGCTTTGAGTAAGAGAAGGCTCATCTGCCTCAACATAGAGACTGTCAATAGGAGAGGTTCTAAAGGACCCAAGACAAAGTCTTAGGCCTTGGTGGTGGACAGAATCAAGTAGCTTTAGGTTGCTTTTGCAAGCTCCACCATATACGATGGAGCCATAATCAAGCTTCGAGCGGATACGTGATCTGTATAGGTGTAGGAGAGTACCTTGATCCCCTCCCCACTTTGAGTTAGAAACGACTTTCAGTAAATCGAGTGCCTTCAGGCATTTAGTTTTTAGGTATTTGATATGCGGTAAAAAGTTAAGTGGGAGTCATAAATTAAACCCAGAAACTTGGCTTCCTTGACAACTTTGATAGGAGTGCCATTTAAAAATTGTTCTGGTTCCTTATGAGGCTTATATTTTCTACAAAAGTGTAGACAATTTGTTTTTGATTTGGAAAATTTAAAGCCATTTTCAAGACACCATTTATTTATCTTATTTAGGCACAACTGCAGTTGTCGTTCAATAGTATGCATATGTTTACCTCGACAAGAAATATTAAAATCATACACAAATAATGATCCATCAACTGAATCGTTTAAAACCTTGGATAAACTGTTGATCTTGATGCTGAATAAAGTAACATATAAAATAATGCCTTGTGGAACACCCTGATCCTGATTGTAATGATCAGACAGGGTTGAACCCACTCGGACTTGAAATTGCCTGTCCTTTAAAAACTGTGATATGAAAAGAGGTAACCGACCCCTTAAACCAAAATCATGTAAATCCTTTAGAATACCATGCTTCCGGGTCGTATCATAAGCTTTCTCAAGATCAAAGAAGATTGATACAGCATGTTGCTTATTTACAATAGCATTTTTGACATAGGATTCTAATCGTACCAAATGATCAATTGTACTACGGTTTTTCCTGAAACCACATTGTATGTTAGTAATAAGGTTATTGGTTTCAAGATACCAAGTGAGTCTGGTGTTTACCATTCGTTCCATGGTTTTACAGACGCAACTTGTTAGGGATATTGGTCTGTAATTTGATGGATCACTATGATCTCGGCCAGGCTTTGGAATAGGGATAACAATAGCATTACGCCATGAAGTTGAGAAAGTCCCTGAAGTCCATATTGTGTCAAAAATATTGAGAAGCGTTTCCAAACATGAATTAGGTAGATGCTTCAGGAACTGATAGTGAATATTATCAGCCCCTGTTGCAGTATCATGAGCTTGCTCAAGGGAGGTATGTAGCTCATGTATTGAAAAAAATTCATTATAGTCCTCACCGTTATTTGATTTGAAGTTCACACTTTTCTTCTCCTGTTGTTTCTGATGTTTCTGAAATGCAGGGGCATAACTGGATGAGGATGAATGTTGAGCGAGAGTTTCGCCAAGTTTGTTGGCAATATCGGTTTTATTAGTTAATATATTGCCATCATCCTTCAGATGGTGAACAGTAGATTTTAAACCTTTGCCTTTAATCCTTTGGACCATGTTCCACACCCTTGAAATTGGCGTGCGTGAATTTATTTTAGAAACATATTTCCTCCAAGACTGACGCTTATTCTGTTTAAATGTGCGTCGAGCCTTGGCAGCTAAAATTTTAAATTTGTTAAAATTGTGGACAGTCGGATGTGGCCGAAAATATATTTCAGCTTTCTTCCTGCTCTTCCTGGCCTGTGTACAGTCATTATCAAACCATGGCTTACGAATATGTGGAACTGCAGAGGATTTGGGTATAGTTTTGTCAGCAATGTCATTTAGTATATTTGAAAACAACTGTATGGGATCTTCGCTGTTCGCAAATACATCGTGTTTTAAGCGATTAGTACACAGTGTCGGCCCTGGCAAAGTTCCTTCTTGATAAAGGTGGATCGTCACCAGGACTGATTGTTTTGAGGATGGTGGGGAAGTGATCACTCCCACATAGGTCATCGTGGACCTCCCATTCAAATTCAGTACATAAATTAGAATCAGCAAATGATATATCCCGTAGCTGGATGTAAATAAGTGGCTGAATCGTCATTGAAAATACATAAGTTATTATCGGATATGAAATCCTCGATGATTTTACCCTTAGTATTTGTGTTGACACTTCCCCAAAGTGGGTTGTGTCCGTTTAGATCGCCCATGATTAAACATGGCTTCGGGAGTTGATCATATAGAGTTTGAAGATCTGATTTGTGAATATTTGAAGAGGGCGGTATGTACAAACTGCACAATGTCAGCGCCATGTGCAAAGTAATACGATTAGCTACAGTTTGCAATTGTGTATTTAGAGCGACAGGGTTATGGATGACGTTGTGATGTACTAAAATAAAAGCACCTCCAGTTGCACGATCCCCCTGAGGAGAAAAAGAATGGTAAGCATCATATTGTCTCATTTTAAAATTATCTGTGTCTTTAAGATATGTCTCTTGGATACAGAATGCCGACGGTTGATGATCTTGTACGAGTAACTGTAACTCGTTAAAGTTATTTTTAATCCCTCTGCAGTTCCATTGAATTATATTGGCCAGCTGAGTCATGGTGGCTCAAATGGCGATCTTTCGCGAGAACGTGACGGGGGTAAGCACCTCCGCTCGTCCTGTGAGTACGGGGTCACCTCCATGTCTAGAGGCCCAAAAGTATTTTGTAATGGAACAACATGTGTTTCTTTCCTATTTAATCTTTTACCTTTCTGCTTTTTCACTGGAATAGTGGGTGGTTGTGATGTGGCAAGTGGCGAAGCAGTCATTTGTGATGACTCAGACTAAATCTCTGTCTGAGACTCAGACGTTGTTTGAGTGACTGGGGCAGTATATTCTTTAGGTTCAGAAGCAGGTTTGTTACATGAAAACACAGGTTTTTCTGATTTGACCCAGGTCAAGTCAGTTTGACATGCAGCTGAGGACATTGCTACAGAACGGGTAACTGCAGCAGAATATGTCATATTTGATGGGGTTGAGGACTGAGTGGTGACAAGTTTTTTGGCTTCAAAATAAGAGAGATTTTTTTCACATTTTATTTTCATTATCTTCGATTCCCTTTGATATATAGGGCATGACCTTGAAGAAGCAGCATGTGTCTCTTTGCAGTTAACACACTTGAGATCATTCTCGCAGCCTGTGGAGTCATGAGGATCGCCACAGCGATAACATACTGCACGATTACGACATGAGTAAGTCCCATGACCAAACTGTTGACATTTATAACATCGGAGTGGACTGGGGACATACACATCCAACCCGATGTTAAGATATCCTGCCTTAATTGACTGTGGTAAAGAAGGTCTGGCAAATGTTAGGAGATATGTATTTGTTTTAGTTACAATTCCATCCTTTTTAATGGTGAAACGTTTCACTGCTGTAACCCCCTGATCTTCAAGCTCAGCTGCAATATCCTCTTCACTCATATCATACAGACAGCGTGCCCTGTCACGAATGATACCACGGCAAGAATTGAGAGTTTTGTGCACGGACACAGCAACCTCTATATTGGCAAATGTTTTAACAGACATAAGATTTAGAGATTGCTGTCTCCGTGCGCAGTCAACTAGCAGTAAACCATTAAGGAGACGGGTGACATTTTTCACCTCCCCACAGATCCCATAGATAGCTTTTGACACGGCAAATGGGTTGAGTTTGATAGCAGAAAATCAGTTGCTTCGATCACTAGATATCTAGCCCAGGAATCAGTGGTTGAATTAGTGTCGGATGGACGATCTAGTTCGTCCAGACGTCGCTTTTTGTCATGTCGAGTTGAACCAGCTTGTTGGAAAGTCATGGCGAAAGGAAAACCATTCACCATCCAGAGATACAGAGATGGTATACTCCAGCGAATATGACACGAATAGCTGTATTTGTCTACCAATTCAATGCCAGACTGGTTCGGCCCTAGACAAGAAAAATTAGAGACATACATCATTCGGAGGTCAACATCACTAGATTGGCCCATGAGCCACCGCCTTCTGGCATAGGACTCTAGGCAAATTATTATAGTATAGAGTATGATAATAACAAACGCTCATTGTCACAAATGTACAAACATGCACAATAATTGCATGGCAGGGCATGGCGTGACCAGCCGATTGATAGAACCGGGCCAGTTCTACCACCCGTCTAGGTGAAGTCAGGGCCAAAGTGGTGTGTTGAGTAACAGGAACATGGTTCGAGGCCCCCATTACCCTCAACCACCAGGATCCCTTCCTCCACCGACACAGGGACGCAACCCACGGCCAACGGATTGGTGGACCAAATATGCCCCCGGATCCACAACGGGGTAGTCGGCGAGCTCTACGCATTACCCAGCATCCACCACGAGGAGGTGGCTCGCCACGGGCGCCAGTCAAATAAAGACAAATTGTGCACCAGTAATGAGACGTTCCAAAACAGATTCTTGTATCGTTGTCAAACAAGTCTAGGAAGGACGGTTTGTTGTTTGTGTCTGGTTCCATGGTGAATTTAATGCGGTGGTGTTGGTTGTTAAAATGTTCTAGTAGCTGGTTTGGATTATGGTCAGGGTACAGGGAGACAAACGTATCGTCAACATATGGGTTTCACAGGTGAAGTCACAGGTTCTCACTTCAAGGCCCTGATACTGACTTCAGCATCTAATCACTTGTCTTCACATTGTTACTTCCCAATTGACTTCTTGTTATCATTGTTAATTATCTAATAATTATATATGTAGGTGGAAGGTAGCTGGGCGATATACATACAGAATCGGTAAGAGGATTGCAAATGAGGTAGATTATTTCAGATGCACAACGAAAAAGTTCAGTCATTGACAACCAAGAATGCTACTTCACTGAGAGGCGACAAAACCCACAGCTACCACCTCACCCCACCATTACCCCAAACATTTTTCGAATTCCTTTTGCTCCTTCTAAGAGAGTAGGAATCTATGGAAATCAAGTTAGCGCAATATGCCGTCGGTCAGCACCGCCCACCAAAGAAAAACAGATGTGCGAAAGCAGCTGCAGCAGTCCGTATGTGCATCGTATCTTATGAGACTAGCTCAGATGATGCTTTCTTTTAAGTGAAATATGTTACAAAATGATACGATGATTAGGTGTTAAATGATACTTTGCAATGAGAAGGATATTGGAAGTGAAATATTTTATAGACACATGTGTATGAGGAAAATTGACATGAACGTCTTGTGTTGTCGACTTCCTCTGGGATTAGTGTTCTTGTATGAACGAAGGCTAAAACGGAATACCGGTTTATGATTACACACGCCCAAATGTCATCACGCCCTCTATTACAAACTATTCGTAGGTTTCCGTCAGGCTGGGTTGAAGATTTAAGCTAAATGCGTTTCCAATTAGCAAATTGTATGAAATTTAACAGTTTGATTGAATTGAATTTGGACGTTTTGGACATTGTGGCTGCACCACTCGCTAAAATCAAATATCTCAAATGACTACAAAACGTTACATATCAGTGTATGCTTGACACTGCAGCATTTCGTTTCTATGTTTCTAAAATCGGCCAATATATATTCAAATGTCTGCACACGGTGTTTGAGGTATATTTCTGAAACTGCATGAATCATATTGCCTGTGAATTGGTGAAACCAGAGCCTTCCATGTGTAATCTATGGTTTCCAGGTGTACAAGCTGTAAAATACCAAACTGTATAAATATGCTTCCAAAGAGCTCTTAATCAAACACTATCGGCCGAATCACCCAAGGCGTATCACATATGTTATCACATATTATGGTTAATATGTAGCTGGGAGTAGGTCTATATTATTGATATTGATCATTTTTATTCTCTAACATTTACATATGCTATTACGATAATTAGTAACTAATAAATATTTATCGATTTCTTTACAAACTTATAAAACAATCATCCTTTTCGACGTACCTGCAACACTTACATTCATCATTTTAAGCTCCATAAAGGATGTTTGTAGTTGTAAGCTAAGTATGATCATTAAAGCTCTTCTCTGTAGTCATGCTATTCTCATTTGGTCTGTCCACGGGTTGTGTTTACTGATAGTGGAAGCCTGGGCATATTTTTAAATCACTGGTTTATGAAATGTGTTATTTTCATCTTTGTAGTTTGTACAGACAACCCATACCGACCTTGGAAAGTGAGTAGAACAGTAATCCAAAGACCGGCAGTTACAGGTTTTATTGTCTTCTAGTTTACGCCAGTCTCTCTCTCTCTCTCTCTCTCTCTCTGTGTGTGTGTGTGTGTGAGTGTGTGTGTGTGTGTGTGTGTGTGTGTGTGTGTGTGTGTGTGTGTGTGTGTGTGTGTGTGTGTGTGTGTGTGTGTGTGCTTAATGGGCACTTTAAACGGCAGGTTAGAACGTGCAGCGAAACACCTGATTCAATGTCCAATGAGTTTGAGTGAAATAAACACTGTCATAATCAGCAAAAAACAAGGGTGCTGAAACACACAGGCACCACGTTTGACTCAAACGCCATATATATAGGTTGTCACTTTTTGGATGGGGAACAAAGTGGGGAACTTAACAATAGAAGCGACAAAACCCACATCGTCAGTCCAGCTGTCCCTATATCGTGAGTCGATGATACAGCTGGTATTATGTTATTTGTAAACAAACCTGAAACATTTCATTAAAATGGGTACTGTTGTTGTTAGCACCAACCTCAACTTTGCTTAAATCCACTGCCCAATCTCATTGCAAAAGTACATTATTTGAGAGGGTTTCCAGGCTGTTGGATATTGCGTGTTACCATTTGTAATAAATAATAAGGAATACTATCTGGCCAACCTGGGAACTGCTCTCATCTACCTGTCAGTGTAAAATTTCTTCCGCAACTAACTTCAATGCATGCCATGCCCTGGTTACAATCGTTCCCAGGTAATTGGAACCAAGCAGATGATTGGATTATAAAACCACATACATTTTGATTAGCTCGCTACAGCAGCGAAGCAAGACCATGACATAGCTGAATATCTCACTGTTTCGGAATATGTTCCGTCTGAAATCTGACAGTTTGATATGGTAATATTTAACGTCACATCGGCAGTATTGCAGCCATATCTTAACGAGAACGATTAATTATAAAAATACAAATGAATTAATTGCACATACATCGTAAAACCCTGGACAAAACAGGACAGTAAAACTAACTAGAACATCACAGAGTAGAATGTAAAACTAGTGATTAGACCTAAAACAATATATCTATAGAGGACAGTACAATATAAAAATGAGCTATAGGTTGCCAACAACTGAAGGTAGATCACCATACTAAGAACCATGGGGACTTACAGTACATTTGCTTCCTGGATGGACCCTAGTTGGATTTACATCATCCCTTCAGCTGTCAGCAACCCCCTTTGAGGGTACAGACACTAACGATCTGAGTTACTAATTTAATCTTCCAAATATAAAATATTTATCTATTTACAATTCATTTAACAAATCTAATTAATTTACAAATGAAATAATTAAATGAGGACTAATATTGCTGAAAAGATCCTTCATAGTTCGTGAATTAAAAAACTGATCCCTTGTGATGGAATACTCAACACAGTCAAGCAGGATATGCTTGACTGTGATTCTTTTATCACAAGGGATGCAGAACGGAGGATCCTCACCTTTGAGCAAATATTTATATGTATATCTTGTGGGGCCAATACGTAAAATAACCAATATACAGGTTTATTCCATATAATTTATTTACACCTACCTGGGTGTCCCACTTCTTCTGCATCAGATCACGGATATACGTTCTAATGCTAGCTTTATTATCAGAGTATGGAATAAGAAGTGGTGTCACAGATTTGTTAAGTGCTGCCTTGGCAGTAAGATCGGCCATAATGTTACCAGAAATGCCTACGTGGCTGGGTAAGACGAGATCATTATACAGTTCAATAATGTCTGTTAAAAGTGGATGTTTACATGACACATTTTTAATCGCCTGAAGACAAGAAAGAGAGTTGGAAAAGATTGCATACTGCTTATATTTAGTGTGTGTTTGGATATATTCAAGTGCCGTTAATGTTGCTTTGACTGCTGCTGTAAAAATAGAGCTGTTGTCTGGTATTCCAGAAGATATTGTCCCGGATCCAATGACCGTGGCACCAGCTACTGCGCCACCGTTCTAGAACCCGTCTTTGAATAAGGATTTGTAATTGTTACATTTGTTTTTAATTGATGATATTCTCGTTTATACTGTAAATAATTTGTTTCTGATTGTTTAAATGATGTTAATATTTGGTCAACCAGTGGCCTAACCAACTGCCAATTAGGAGAAGAAAGAAGACGGGGAGGACACATAGTTTCCAGCTCAATGCTGACCGAAGAAATAAATGGTTTAATTCTGTGCCCTAGAGGCGGAACAAGAGAAGAGTTTTTGTTATATAACTCCACATAAAGCGGATTGAACACACAGTTATAGGCAGGGTTAGATTCATTAGAGTATAATTTAGTAATGTATTGTAAAGACAATTTTATACGACGTTGTGTAAGAGAAGGCTCATCGGCCTCAACGTAGAGACTCTCAATAGGTGAAGTTCTGAAGGACCGAAGCCAAAGTCTCAAGTCTTGATGGTGGACAGTATCAAGAAGTTTAAGGATGCTTTTGCAGGCTCCACCATATACGATGGAGCCATAATCGAGTTTCGAACGGACCAGTGATCGATACAGGTGTAAGAGGGTCGTTTGATCCCCTCCCCACTTTGAGTTGGAAACAACTTTCAACAAATCTAGTGCCCTCAGGCATTTAGCTTTAAGGGATTTAATGTGCGGTAAGAAGGTTAAATGAGAATCGAAAATTAAACCGAGAAACTTGGCCTCCTTTACAACTTTGATGGGAGTGCCATTTTAAAGATAGTTCAGGGTCCTTATGCGGCTTACATTTTCTACAAAAATGTATGCAATTTTTGACAAGTGTTTCTCCAATTTTATTTGCAATTTGAGATTTGTCAGTGATTAAATTATGACCATCTTTGATATGGTGAACGGAAGATTTTGAACCTTTGCCTTTAATTCTTTGAACCATGTTCCATACTTTGGACGCTGGCGTGCGTGAATTAATTTCCAAGATTGCCGCTTGCTTTGTCTAAAGGTACGACGCGCCTTTGCATTCAGTACTATAAATCTGTTTAAGTTATGGACAGTTGGGTGATGCTGGAAATATTTCTCTGCCTTTTTCCTTGCTTTTCTAGCATTTTTACAGTCTGTCGTAAACCATGGCGTTCGTACATGTGGAGTTGTAGAGGATCTTGGTAAACACTCATCAGCAATTACATTTAAAACGTCAGAAAATACATGAATAGGATCAGCAATATCACTGAAACATTCGTGTTTTAGTTTAGATGTGCACTGAGTTTGAAATAAGGACCAGTCCACCTTGGAAAAATTCTTGTATAAGATGAAGACTCGGTCGCAGAGGATTCAGATAACATCGTTGGAAAGTGATCACTTCCACAGAGATCGTTGTGAACTGACCTATCAAATTCATTAAGTAGATTAGAGTTTTCAAGAGACAAATATAGAGAAGAGTAGGTGCCAGTTGCAGGATGCAGATAAGTGCTTGAATCATCATTAAAATGCACAGGTCATTATTTGAGATAAAATCTTCCAGTATTTTACCTTTAGTGTTAGTATTTGTACCGCCCCAGAGTGGATTGTGACCATTAAGATCACCCATTATAATGCATGGTTTCGGAAGTTGATCATAGAGAGCTTGTAGCTCAGTCAGTTGAAGTGTTAAAGAAGGCGGAATATATAGTGAGCATAATGTAAGGACAACATGAAGTGTAAGTCTCACAGCAACGGCTTGGAGATTAGTTGTAAGTGGTACGTAGCTGTGGATAACATTCTGCTGAACAAGAATTGAAGATCCACCAGTGGCCCTATTAGGTTTAGGTTTAACGGTTTCTGAAGATTTTGAAGTTGACTGAAAAGATGACTCATGATCAGAGGATGCTACTGATTGGATTTGAGACGGAAGTGATTCTGGCGTTTGAGCAGATATTGTAAGTGAGTGAGTGAGTTAATATTTACTGTCACATCGGCAATATTGCAACCATATCGTGACGAAAACAATTCACTTAATAAAATGAAAACGTCTGGAAGAGTAAAACATGTCGACAAAGGACAGTGAAACTATGAGACTATCACAGGTATGAACATAAAACTAGCATGTAAAACTAAAACACTGTAATGAGAGAAGACAATACAATATAAAACACGGGCTATAAATCACCAACAACTGAAGGTAGATCACCATACCAGGGACCATGGGAACTTATAATACTTTTGCTACCTGCATGGAGCCCAGCTGGATTTACACCATCCCCTCAGCTATTGGGGACTGTAAGACAATTTAGCCAAAATTTAAAAAACAAAACAAAAATACTACGATTAAAACTTGGTACGTGACAATTTTACTTTGAAAGTTCTGGGACTTACGTACCCTCTCAGGGGGACAATACTTTTACAATATGTTAACCCCCTTTGAAGGCACAGCCACTAACAATCGCAGTTGCTAATTTAGAGTAAGTGAGTGAGTTAACATTTATCGTCACATCAGCAATGTTGCAGCCATATCGTGACGAGAACAAGTAATAATGACAATGTAGAATGAATGAATATAAGAAACTAAACCCCTGTTGACAAAGAACAGTAAAACCACTAGTATGTATCACAAATATCCATTTAAGACTAGTAATTAAATCTAAAACAGTTTAACTATAGAGGACAATATAATATAAAAAGGGCTATTGATTGCCAACAACTGAAGGTAGATCACCACACTAGGAACCGTGGGGACTTACATTACTTTTGCTACCTTCATGGATACTAGCTAGATTTACACCACCCCCTCAGTCGTTAGCAATTTAGGCACATCTAACCATACATGTAAAATAACACATATACTACGATTAAAACAGCGGAGAGTTTGAATGTTTGTGAACTTACGTACCCCCTCAGGAGGACAATAATTTCACAGTACTTTAACACTCCCAATAAATTATCTCCATCTTTAAGATGGTGAACAGCTTATTTTGAACCTTTACCTTTTATTCTCTGAACCATGTTCCACACCTTGGACATAGGCGTGCGTGAGTTAAGTTTGGAGACATAGTTCTTCCAAGAAAGACGTTTATTTTCTTTGAAAGTACGACGTGCCTTCTCATTTAATATTTTACATTTATTCAAATTGTGGACAGTTGGATGGTGACGAAAATACTTTTCTGCCTTTTTCCTGGCTTGTCTACAATCAGTATTAAACCATGGTTTTCGTACATGTGGAGTCGTAGAGTACTTAGGTATACACTCATCAGCAATTTCATTTAGAATGTCAGAAAATTTCTGAATGGAATCGGGTGCATCATTGAAACATTCTGGTCGTAGTTTCGAGTTGCACATAGTTTGATACAAGGACCAATTAGCATTTGAAAAATTATATCTTGCAAATGATGGAGAATCAGATGGTGTTGTTTCTGAAAGTATTTTGGGGAAGTGATCACTTCCGCATTGATCATTGTGAACTTTCCATTCAAATTCATTAAATAGGTTAGAATCTGAAACCTACAGATCTAAAGAAGAATATGTGCCAGTGGCTGGATGCAGGTACGTGCTTGAATCGTCATTAAATATGCACAGGTCGATGTTGGAAATAAACTCCTCAAGTATTTTACCTTTACCATTAGTGTGTGTACCTCCCCAGAGTGGATTGTGGCTGTTTAAGTCACCCATGGTAACACTGGGCTTCGGTAGTTGATCATAGAGAGACTGAAGATCAGTCTGCTGAAGTGCTCACGAAGGTGGAATATACAGAGAGCATAAAGGTAACGCAACACCAAGAGTGAGTCGAATTGCTACAGCTTGAAGATTAGTTTTGAGTGTAACAGGACTGTGTATAATATCCTGTCGCACAAGGATAGAAGATCCTCCAGTGGCCGGATCACCTGGGGGAGAAAAACAATGATAGCCTTTGAATTGACGTAATGTAAAATTCTCTGTCTGTTTCAGATACGTTTCCTGCAAACAGAATGCTGATGGTGTTAAATCCTGGACTAATAGCTGTACCTCATTGAAGTTAGTCCGTAGTCCTCTACAGTTCCACTGCACAATCTTTTTGGAATAAACTATCTTTTTGGTTGGTTAATAGGGGATCTACGTCTCACCTTTTTCGAGGGCGACAAGCTATGTGCCCTGGGATGGAAGTTTTCTGACACTTCCATGGCCTCAAGCGATCTGTATTTATTGAATGATTTTACAGGATTTTCTTAACCCTTCTTGGGTCTGCCTCTCTTTTTTGAAGATTCTGTCAGTTTTACGTTGAACAATATTCTTCGAGTTTGTTTTTCATCGTGATTTGTGAGTTGGCTGAGACAAAAATTGTTCTACAGATACAGATGAAGTCTGACTACAGGACTGTGACCCGGCTTCAGATACCATCTGAGTGTTGACAGAAGATGTCAAGGTTTGCGTAGACTGTTCGGGTGCAACAAACAGCGTTATTTGTTTTAACCCACATCAAATCTGTCTGGCAATGCATTGACGAGGTAGTTACTTTTGAGATATATTCAGGAGTTCTGACAACTGATGCAAATGATTCAGTATGTGCTGGAGATTTCACAAGTTTTTTGGCGTCAGAAAACCTGACGGTCTGGGTGAATTTAATTTTATTGATTTCCATTTTTTTTTCCCGACTGGACACTCTTTGGAGAAAGACGAATGATTTCCCGAACAATTTGTACACCCATTTTATGGTCACTGTTACAGTCTTCTGTGACATGGGTATTCTCACTACAGTGGGCGCATGATATGGGCTTGGTACAAGTGTTAACATCGTGCCCATAACTTTGACATCTAAAACATCCCAAATCCTTTGGGATGTACACGTCAACGGAAATACTACAGTAACCTGCTTCAGACTTCGGAGGATTCGGCAACGAGATGGAGAACAGATACGTATTTGTTTGAACCGTTTCATTGTTTCTGCGGATCGTGAATCTTTTAACATCAATCACTCCCTGATCTTTCATCTCAGAAGCAATATCTAACTCTGACATATCAGCAAACAATCCATCTCTGTCTCTGATTATGCCTTTACTGGTATTCAGAGTCCTGTGGGCAGTGATAGAGACGGGAATTCCAACAAATACTTCTTTTGACATAAGCTTCGTAGCTTGCTGTTTTCTGCTGCATTCAACCAACAGAGAGCCTGAACGCAAGCGTCTAATGTTTTTAACCTCACCTGCAATGCCATGTATACCCTTGGAAATGGCAAAAGGGTTAAGTTTCAGTGGCGTCTTGTCTACAGTTTCTATGACTAAAAATCGTGGCCAATAGTCGATTTGAGTTGGAAGGTGGTTGGTTGTCATCATCGTTGTCAAGTTGACGTTTATTGCGGTTTTGGGGGGTTTGGTATTCCATAGGTAGTATATATGTTTCATCATCCGAGCTCCCCACCCACCACGGAGTATCCCAAAGGACAATGCTGAACACAAGCGGGTCTCCAACTTGCAGCACCAAGGATACTCAGATGATATACTCCAGTTGAAAAACAAAAAGATTAATTCTTCCACCAGATTGGCCCATGAGCCACCGCCTTCTGGGCATAAGACTCTAGGCAGAATTCATGTAAACAAAATTCAAGTCAAATAATATTCTGAACAAAGGATGCCAAGACTAAAGGTTAAACATTTCCAAACCAATTTTGTGCAATTACATATAATCCATGCACAGGGTTTGGCATGGCCAGCCGATCGGTTGAACCGGGCCCATTCAACCACCCGTCTAGGGCCAAAGTGGTGTATTGAGCATTAGGAACACTGCTCCCATGCCCTCAACCACCAGGATCCCCTCCTCCACTGACACAGGGCCGCAACCCACGGCCAACAGGTTAGTGGACCAAATATCCCCCCCCCCCCCCCCCGGGTCCAGAACGGGGATGTTGGCGAGCTCTTGTTACCCAGCACCCACCACGGGGAGGTGGCTCGCCACCGGTGCCTACAAGATTTGTAGACCCTCCAGTGGCCCTATCACCTGGAGGTAAAAAACAATTATATGCAATGAACTGACGTAAATCCGCCTCTCTGTGGAGAGACGGAGGACAGGTGACCCCTTCGCCGGGGTGGACCCTTCGTTAGGCGGTTCTTCTGTTGTTCCCTCCACCCCCTGTGCGAAGTAGAGGTTAGGCGAACCTTCCGTCTGCGCAGACCCTTCGCCTGTGACGGGTCTCTCCTCCTTGGAGCTAAAACAGACGTCACCCCTTAACAGCGAACCCTTTCGTCTGTTCCACCATGGTATTCGCCTCCTTCTGCACTCAGTGCGCCACCCAGAAGTTGGCTAAGTGGGACCCTCACACCTTGTGTAGGCTTTGCAAGAGCCCCTGCGCCCCGTAAAACACTTGCGTAGAGTGTGAGATTCTATCTAACAGGGACTTCCGTCAGTACCTGGCAATACTTAAGAAGTGTGAGAGGGAGTCTCACCGGAAGAAGGCGGCGCCCTCCACCACACGTTCGCCTGTTTCTTAGGCATCGTCCAGACGATCGGTGCCTCCCTCCCCCCTCCATCCTCCTCCCCCCTCCATCCTCCTTCTCCCTCCATCCTCCTCCCCCCTCCATCCTCCTCCCCCCTCCATCCTCCTTCTCCCTCCATCCTCCTTCCCCCTCCATCCTCCTCCCCCCTCCATCCTCCCTTCCCCCTCCATCCTCCTCCCCCCTCCATCCTCCTTCTCCCTCCATCCTCCTCCCCCCTCCATCCTCCTTCCCCCTCCATCCTCCTTCTCCCTCCACCTCTGAGGAGTTAGTTATTCACGAGGAGGCAGAGGAGTTCGACTCTCAGTCTGAACTTGAGTTGGACACCATTAGGAATATGCCAGAGGGGAGTGTTTTTCGCTCCCATTCCTGCTCTCCTCTTCGGCCTGTCCTGAGGGAGGACGTGGCCATATCACCGGAGGTGAGAAAGGAGAAGAAGAGGAGGAAGGATAAAAAAGTGAAGAAGTCTCGTGACAGACAGAGACTTCTCCGTTTAGTTAAAGGACTAGTGGAATCCATCCTCGACCGACGCCTTGGTCCGTCCAAGCTGTCAGGCTCCTCTGAACCCTCCGCTCAACTCCACCCCCTGGTCTCCGCGGCGGCTCCCAGCCAGAGGCAGATGCCTGTCCCCTCTCCTTCTCCCAGGTCCTCCTCTCCTCGAGAGTTCATTGACATAAGAGACCCTCCTCTTATTCCCATGCTTCCGGAAGAGGTGGGTGATGACAGCGACCTTATCCTTCCAGAACCTAACTCTCCAGTCTCTGACTCTGCTTCTAGGCTGGGTACTATTGCTGAATACACTGGCGTGGTGCTGGCGGAGGTAGAGGACCAACCTTCCGCCGCGTCTAGGGCGAGAGGAGAGTCTTTCTGCCCTGAAAACTCGGTTCTCTCCCCTTGGAAGGTCCTCCCTCCACACCGCTTCCTCGAAGCAGTCGCTAATGAATTGAAGGAGGCTGTTGCCTCCACCAGATCAGGTCACCTTATCCCTCAGCTCCTCCTCTCGGATAAACAGAGGATTAGGGTTCCGGTGGCGAACTCGCCCATTCCGCTAGATCCTCCCTCCTTGGACGCGGACATCTCTCGAGTGGCATCTGCAGGCGTGCCCCACAAGATGTCAGACAATCACCTCATCCATTCGGACAAGGAGGCTAGATCCATCGTGGGGCTGAGCAACTATGTTGCACTCAGATCTGCATCCCTTGGACTAGCCCCGACTTCGTCTACAAAAACCAACAGGCAGACGACCTGGGACGTACCTTCCATATACCTTCCTTAGGACCGTTGGTAGACCCTGCAGAGGAGGGAACGCGCTCTCTCTCTGCCCCATTAGGGCTCTCCGAGTATGTACCGACCGCACCCTCTCCCGCAGACAGGGGCGGCGGAGGCTCTTCCTCCTTCACTCTCAGAGGAGCAAACAGGAGATTTGACAGGAGAGCGCTTGGGGTCTACCTTCGATCCGCCATTATTAAGGCCTACAAGAGTCAGGACAGGCCAGTTCCGCCTCGAACTAACCCACACGAGATTATGGCTTATCATCATAACATTGCATTGCAACATCATGGCGGGCTGCTTCTGGAAGTCCGGTTTGGTGTTCGCCAACCGGCCTACATTCCCTGAATCGATAGGTCCCAAGCTGGAGACCTCAGCTCCCCACCTTTGTTGTTTCTCTCCACTCCTTCGGTGTTGAGCTGTCTTTTATCGTGTTGGGTTTCCGTTTTGGGGTTGCCGTCCACTTCCCCCTCCTTAGCGGAGGTGTCGCTCCCCTCAGGGTATCTTGGTTCTTTATGTAGAGACGCGTGCCATTCTGGGCAATGTTGGCTTTCTTACCTGATAAGTATGTAAAAAATATAACATTTTTTATCAAATGTCATTTTTTATGCTTACCTGGTTGAAAGCCAAGAATCTGGAATTCCCGCCCAGCCTCACGTCCTGAGGGTTTTTTTAACTGCCTCGCTGGGTAAGGGAATGACGGGTAAGAGAATGACGGGTACAGGTCATCTCGTGACCTGGGGCACCTACCGCTCGTATGCTGACCTCGCGTCTCTACTTTGTGTAGACTGTGTTATGAGAGAGGTTGTCTTTTAACATGTACATTTCATCTCGAGGTCTGACAAAGCTTTGTCATATCACTTGATGAAATCTACATGTCATTTGACAACATTAACAAAATATCCTCTATACATAATTTGTTATTGAGTTATAAATGGTCATATTGTGATACATATTACCATACTTAGAAATGAATATTCGAAAATTTGTGTCCATGTGCTCATTGAATAAATGTGACATTTCAGAGCTCCAGATGATTTTTTAAGCAATTGGGTATTTAGGCTTATGTATGGTATGTATGGGTAACTGCATTTTTTAGGAGTAACTAGCATTTTTTATACCCCCACTGGTTAAAAGAATTGAGTGCTTTAACACAGAGTTTTTATATATCCTTATTGGGTACTTAACCCTTCTAAATATACAAATGTAAATGCACCACAATAGACTGAAGGTTTTTAGTAATTGTCATATTGCCAAACTTTTGGCAGCCATTTCTAAGTATTCAGCATGTGATTATTCGAATAAACCCTTGACAGTGGTTACCTCTATAACAGCATATATATATATATATATATATATATATATATATATATATATATATATATATATATATATATATATATATATATATATATATATATATATATATATATACATACATACATACACACACACACACACACACACACACACACACATATATATATATATATATATATATATATATATATATATATATATATATATATATATATATGCATCGCCTACCATTTGTTAATGATAATTATGTGGATTTTTTAAGAATAAGTGTAACTACTGGTGTTTACTCTTCATGATATTAGATTTCATACCTTATATATATATACACTTGTATAATTTGAACAAACTGTACAAACGTATTTACCTTCAGTGTCAATCACATCTACCACCTCACACGAACTTGGTCTGCCCTCCAAATTATCCAGCACTATCTGCTCGGGTACAGAAGGGGAACTGGCTCTTTGTCCACCACCTGTTGGTGGTCTCATGCAAAAGCTTGGCCAAAAAATATACATTGTTTTACTACGTTATTAAATCACAACTTGTTGGAATAAGTACATAGGTTTTGTACACGGCATGAAATGTTCAAATTGATGTCATCAGCAGTAAAGTCACTGTTTGCATTTTGAAACAAGTGAGCATGTATTCTGATATGAGATTGAGTCATGCAAAGCATTAAATAATATTCTAAACAATAAAATATCAGTTAGTTGTAATATTTAATTACTGATTCATGTCATTTATTTATTTTGGTCATATGCAAATAACATATTATTTCTTGCACTAAAAGAAGTATTGGAATATAAAGTTTACCTTTCTGTTTGATGTTTTGATAATTTGTTTTTATTTCACACAGAGTTCTGAGTCCAGATCGACCCCTTCTGCAACAAACATCTTTCAGCCTATTATTTCTGGTACATGCAATTAGTTTATAGTATTCCCAGAAATTATTGAGAATCATGTTGCGTCATGTAACTCATTACGTTTATTAACTTCTGGCGTTTTACTTACATAAACATGTTAAAACATCCTCCTTTTACAGTCTCAGTCTTGTTTTAGTACTTTGTTAGACCTCTTCGCTCAGCAATACATGCCTGAATACGCCTAGGCACACTACCCATCAAAGTTTGTAGGTAATCGTGTGACAGGGTATCCCAATATTGGACCACCTCGGCCTTCATATCTTCAATATTTCTCAGTCCCTTTTGGTTTATTCTGTCCTTCATGACTCCCTACACATTCTCAATTGGGTTTAGGTCTGGGCTGTAACTGGGCCAGTCTAAAACTTGAACATTTTCGCCCGACAACCACTGTTTTGTGTAGCGCGCAGTGTGTTTTGGGTCATTATCATGCTGGAAAATCCAATCATCTTCATACAATGTTTGTGCTGTCGGAAGAAGGTGACCATTTAGAATGTCAGCGTATCTTACTTTTGTCAAGTTTCCCGTGAAAACACACAATGGCGTCACTCCACGAGCCGATATGCCACCCCACATGTGAAACTTCGGGCTATGTTTTGGTCGCTGGTAGATAGGTTTGACAGTATCTTTGGTCCAAATTTTCACACAGTTAGGGAAAAGCCAAACAGAACTTTCATCCAAAAAGAAAACATTATCCCAATCTTGATTTTCATGAGCCCGACACCAGTTTAAACCTTTTTCCTTTTGTGCATCTTTCATCAACGGCGAGGGAATTCCACATTTTTTCACCCAATTAAGTCTCTGTAATTCCTGCCTAACTGTTTCATTGCATACCTGAGGACTTCCTCTGCTAATCATTTCATTTCTGATGTTCTCAACACTTTTCAATTTGCCCCTACTCACAATCTGCCAAAGTCTTCGGCGATCCACAACACTGAATTTCCTAGGCCGACCTGCCCCTGCTTTGTGCTCTATCCCGGTTCCTGTTTGAATATTCTTCAAAGTTCTGTGTACTGTAGACAGAGGAATACCATGTCTACAAGCTAACACTTTAGCATCAGCCTCACCCCTTTCAAAATCATCTAGAATGAGCTTTCTTTTCTCTCTTGCTGTAAATTCTGCCATGTCAACACAGGAAGCCGTCTGCTCAGACAAGGGAGATAACTCTTGACGTAATGAGCTGCCTTCTAAGCCTTCAAGAGTTGTCTCCCTTATTTAGTATGCTTAGTGCATAGTGAAAGCCCTTTTTCCAATCTTAGCATCATTAGAAAAAAAACAAAGATTTTTCTCAATAATTTCTGGGAACACTGTATATGAAAAAGATGTTTACAAAGAAGACACAGACTTGTTTCATAGGCCATGTTCTATTAATGACAGTCATTAGTGAGAAATGTTAATCCATTTTGTATTCATAATAAATCACGGCATATAACCCTAGCTTAAATGATACTGGGTGATTTCTTCCTAGGCTTTCTTCTTATTCAGACTGTTCCTTTGGCTTCCGTCTAAACGGCCGAAGAGGAGACCCTTTCTCTTACATACTTGCTGAGGCAGACGAGCTGTCATGGGCACGCTCTGTGTGTTTACAAACAACGGAATTTTCGCGTCTCCGTTTGCTGAAGAGTTCTGCTCTTACCCTACATATGTTGTATTTGTTGATATTTAATCATTTAACGTGGATGGACATGCTGAGAGTATTCTGAGAAGAGCGTACATTGCCATGGTGACAGAGTGAACTCAGAGTTAAGGCCGAGAGACGCGTATGTGCGGCAAATTCATTAGCTTCTCACAGCGAGGGCCGCATATTGGGGGTAATAAGAATCACCTCTTATTCAGCGAGAGACTCGCATATGCCTTTTACCTTTCATGTTCGTACTGTAAATATTATTTCAATCAATTTAGCAGTAATGATCAAAGATTAGCTTTTCTTATGAGAGAGGTTACTTTCTCTATTAATCAGAAGAACTATTAATGTGTTTTGATAACAATTGCTTATACAGGTAAATGAACACATGTCTGCGAGAAACCGGATTATGAGATGTTGTTACAGGAGGTAAGAGTTTGCTACTCGTCATTCGGAGTGAATACGTACATATACTAAGATACTATGTTTGCACATTGGTTGAATTGACGGTGACAAAAACCGTCTTCTAATTTAAATCATTCATTCGTTGTAATAGTTCATATAATGAATCGTAGACATAAATAGCAATACTGTATTACATCCATGTTCGTGTAGATTTGAAATACACCAAGTTACTACTTTAGACCTAACTCATTTGCGACTATTGATTTTTACAGTTGACTATAATACATATTCGAATATGAAGTGATAACTCTTGCATCTACTCATAATATACATATATAGTACACATAAACCATCCAAATTGAATTGGTTGATTTGAAATGTGATTTTTCAATGTAATTTACCTGAGCATTGTGTGGGAAACGTTTGCATTTGATCTCTGTAATTATCTTATCCAGTGTAATGATCACGTGTATCAGATCCATCGTCAATAAAAGGAGGATAATATATCAGTTACGGAGTTGATGCGCATGATCATTCAATCAGACAACACTAAATGAGATATATGAACACCTCCTTCAACCTCAAAATAACAGCCTCTGGCAGAATGCATGTCCGGGTAAAGTTTTGTCCCGTGACAACTGTAAAACAAACTAATGCGCCGTTATATCATTGGACAACCTGTTTTGTTGAGTCACGCCCATTGTCAATCTTCTGAACCTCGATTGCGTTCAAAACAAATATAAGTATGCCCATCTTCATAAATATTTGGTAAGATTCAACTGCAAGTGTATACCTCACAATAAATCAGTATCCTGTAACTTTTTTGAATTCTATAATACATGTACTTGAATTATGATATTTATTCGTAATAATGTGCAGATTATATTGAAATGTTCTGCAAGCTATTATGTGTGATATACAAGTAGTGTGCGCATAATGTATATGCAAATAAATACTATCTCTACGCAATGGTTGGATTGGGTTATCTGGGGTAAAAATAAACAGAATGTAGCGCTTTGAGCGCTTTAAAGAAAAATAAACTCGTCAAAGTGCTACGTGTCTATTTCAGGCATCGTTACGATTATGTATGTTCACGATACACAAACTTTTTCATGAAATCCAGCATATCTATTGGTCAACGATCTAACCAATAGTCAAGCTGTATCCAAGCTGTCTAGTGACCGAACGTACTCTTCAGAAATTTAGCCCACGCCCCATCACCTGGCATTTCCTATGTGACAGGTATCTCGTGATACGATTGGTCATAGATAACAAATCAACCACTATATTGATCTGTTGAGATACAAAACGTCCTATTCGGAAACTTTGATGAGGCCCATCCCATGACCCTTTGTCTTATGTATGTGCAAGGAATAGCATTATACAATATGTATACATGTATATTCGTGTGATAACCTATATTTTCTGCGTTGTCTGGGTGAACCAAAGTGACAACTGTGAATCTGTTCCATGTAAGTTACACACTAGCTTATCAGTACTTGCCTTGAAATATTCAGTATACACTAGCAACGTATCAGCGAAAACGCTTCTTTCATAGAAGATTATTAGGCATGTTCGTAAATTCTTCTTTACAGCCACTGACATTGATGTTTTGAACAATTTAACCTCACACAATGATATGAGAGGGACAATTTGTTTATGTACGTCTAACATACAAAGAATACAAACATGTGTCAAGAAAATACACATGCACATGCACATGCCACCAAAAGTCTACAAGAGAAAGTGCTATAAAACTACGTAAAACGTTACATATATGACATGTTTTTAATCCTGCTTTCTTTCAACATATACCTTTACAACGCAATTAAACAATCAGGACTTGCTCGTATGACGAGACAGTTTCCTGTAATCTCCGAAACCTACCAGGGATATCAGGCATGAATAGCCCTAATTAGTCTCGCCTCAGCCAGCCAGGCAATCAGCACGGAGTTCCAGGTGTTGAGTAGTGAAGTGGCTCTTAATGAATTACTTAGTCTCACTTAAGATTCTGCTGAGACCGTCTCATGATCCAGTCTTAGCCAGAGTCTTAGCTAAGCAAAAACAACCAAACATAAGACAAATTTCGTGACTTTTCAGACATAAGACACTTTCATGATCCCGGGACCTGATTCTTTCTCATGAAACGTTTCACAGAAGGAACTGTGCAATTTCTTGTTCTGACATGTCAGACAAGGAGCGGGTCCTGTCCCGAACAATGCCTGTGCAGGAGTTCCGATACAACAATGTCAACATTGGCAAATTTATGGATTGACAACAATTTATGGATTGACAACAATCCACCACTTCACCAATGAGTGTCAACTAGGACAGTTGTAAATTACATCTGATATCCAAGATGTAAACACCAAGGATACACGGTTGATATACTTCAGCAAGGATGACATGAATAGCTATATTTGGTGATATTTCGTTCATGTTTGACACGAGAAGTTTTTGATTGGGGTTTCCATGTCGCGCATTCTCTGGAAGACGAGGAATGACTCCCAGAACAATTGACACAAGTACATGGGTTATTGCACAGTGTACTGTCTTCACATTTGCCTCCACATCGGTGGCAGGCAGCTGGATTATGGCAAGATTTGGAACCATGGCCATACTTTTGGCAACTGTAACATCTTAGGGGATTTGGAATGTAGGCATCTACCCTTAGTTGACAATAACCGGCTTTAAGTGAGTTTGGGCGTGATGGAAGACAGAACGTAAACAAGTACGTACTGCTTTTCACAATTGCATTTTCTCTTCTGAATGTAAACCGTTTGACAACAGTGACTTCTTGAGGGTGTAACTCGGAAACAATGTATGTTTCAGTCATGTCAGATAGGCAACGTCCTGTACCACGGACGATGTCTTTGCTATTGTTGAGAGTCCTGTGATACGACACCTTAACAGGAACATTGGCCAGAGATTTACTTGAGAGCAGAATGTGTGACTGAATTTGTTTCTTGCATTCAGTAAGGAGATATCCTGATCGTAATTTTTTAACTTCTTTGACTTCACCAGCCAGACCATCTATGCCTTTCGCAATAGCAAAAGGATTCAATTTAAGAGGACCATCATTTGGATCAGACATGACAAGAAAGTGTGACCAACTTGCAGGATTTGTGAGAGTTGTAGTATCTTCATCATCCGACGAGAATGAATCATCTGATTCATGCGAACGTTTTTTAAGTAGGAGTGCCATGATTGTATTAAATTGGAATCGCTCTCCTAACTCCCCACCCACCATAGAGTGCCAACAGACGATGCCTTATGTGTGTGGATCTCCATCAGACGGCACCAAGGATACTAGGAGAGTATTCTCAAGCAGGAAAATACCTAAAAAGGATAGATCCCACCAGATTGGCCACGAGCCATCTCCTTCTGGCATAAGACTCTTGGCAAATTGTAAAAACAAGAACTTTTAGCAAATGTGCAATAGCAAAGACCACACAATAATTTTTGTAAAGTCAAATGTGTGCAAAAATAAGTACCATGCACAGGGCTTGGCGTCACCAGCCGATTGGTCGAACCGGGCCCATTTGACCACCCGTCTAGGCGAAGTAACGGTAAGTGGTTGGTTGAGCAACAGGAACACGGTCGCACGCCCCTATTGCCCTGAACCACCAGGACCCCTTCCTCCACCGACACAGGGCCGCAACCCACGGCAAATGGGTTGGTGGACCAAATATGCCCACGGGTCCACTCGGGGGCCCTATACATACTTATAAACAACGAATATGTGCAAACAGCATAGGATATACATGTTTGTTTTTCAAAGGTTTAGCATGAAACAAGCCCTTCGTCATACTCATATTGCTCGAAGCGCGAAGATTCGTGCGATGACACGAGTGCTTTAAACTTCGCCTATCGCCCAGTTACAACTACGTTTAATACATGTTTATACAATTTAACTGTTACCAATAGTAGAACAGCGAGTATTGTTTTAATTAGGATATTTATATAGCTCACATATCCAGGCAACTACTGCATGTTCAGGGGTCGCTGGTATTTTAGTCCCGCGGGCTTTGAATGTGTCTCATCACGTTATCAATTCAAACTCCCTGGGGATCATACATGCACAGGGCTGTGTACTGTACACACTCGGGGTTGTGTGACAAAATTGACTCAAAGGTTGGCCCGATCCAGACATCTCAAACTCACTGGGTCAGTATCCTGGCACCTTAGCCAGCCATCTCTCTCTCTCTCTCTCTCTCTCTCTCTCTCTCTCTCTCTCTCTATATATATATATATATATATATATATATATATATATATATATATATATACGGTATCAAGAAATGTATACTGAGTGAGTGACTGTGGTTTTATGCCGCGTTGAGCAATATTCCTGCAATATCACTTCGAGGACGACAGAAATGACCTTGACACATTGTACCCACGTGGGGAGACGAACCCGGGTCATTGGCGCTCCGAGAGTAGGTTTTAGCCACTAGACTACAAGATAAACCTTCCCTTTTCATAATGAACTGTTTTCAATAAATTTGACGTTTACATCTGAAATCAAAAGTATATACACACTATATTTTTGTAAATCAATAAAAACATTGGCCACCAGAATAAGTTTATAAATAAATACAATCATATAAATATGACAAAAACCAAAATGACAAGTATCTTTAACTTCACTTACCAATATCACATAGACTCAGAAAAAGACTAAGCATACATCATTGTCAAGACCAAAAGAGACTGTCAAATGTGCCATTAGCTTACTCTGTTATGATTCAGTAACCCAGTGTTATTAGTTCATTGCATTGTTTATCTGGATATTATGTAATGGGCAGATGTAGGTTTTATCTATATTTGTTCTATGACAAGACTTGTTCTTTATTTTCACTAAAAGATCTGGAAGGTACCATAAAACGCACTGAATGCACTGATCCCGAGAATATTATAGTATTTTCTGATAGTGCTTTCGTATGCACATATGGAGAGCTAATTCCTACTTCGCAGTTCGCATTACATCTCAAGTTACAAGAAGACCAGCAATTGCGTATTTTATTTATACTCGGGATTTTCAGCCAAGTCCTACTGAAAGCTTGTTCACTTTTGCAGAGAGGTAAATACTGCCATCACTGTCCTTATGGCTAGTACCACTACTTTTGTTATATATTGAACTGAAATTGTGCTGACACTATATTTCGTACTACCATTGTAATAGCTTTGTAGTGGTTTGTTATCTTGTAACTGTAAATTATAGAATACAGTTGTTAATTACACTGATTTCAGGTTCAGTTCTAGTTTCCACCTTGGACTTATCACCTATCACTCATGTTCGAACGACCTCAAGTCTTCACGTTTCTGAATGTAGATTGGCTGACTATCCATTTTAGAACTCAAACCATATATGTAGAAAACCTTCCAAAAGAGGATGGTGCCGAACAGAGCAAAAGGTTTTAGCAAAATTGATTCATGCAACATAAATTAACCCCCTTTACGTGAGAGATAACGCTAAAACATAGCATTTGCAATGTAAAACTAAAACAATATAATTTAAGAAGACGATGCAAAATAAAGCACGGACTACAGATCGCAACTACTGAGATACATTTGAAAAAGAGCTCATAGCTGCATTTTCAGATGAGTCTGTTGTGGAATTCTGCATATTGTGAACGGGAAATTGTGCTATGACTCTTTTTTCCACGTATATATGTGTTATTTATGGCTTATGAGGAGGTCGGACTTTATAAAGCAGACTCATCTAATGCCCAAATGTACTTATAACCGATGCACATACAATGTACATATAATCTGATAGTGTACCAGCATCGGGGAAGACATCTTACCCTGAACATCATTTATCACACTACATCGAAATACCCAATATATCATTTGTCATTGAATTGTTCGTCAGACTTACATCACTTATTTTCTTTGTAGATGTTAAAAAATGAAAATGAAAACATCATCAAAACTGAATTCCGAAGTTAGTATATACAATTATCACATTTCGCATAGTGTTTCTGAGTGTTCTTGTCTTCGTGTGATGTTGTCAATGTTATCAGATAAATCAATCTGACAGTCTTTGAGTACTTAATTTTCAGTAATAGGCCGGCAAAAATCGCTATCGAGACTGATAACGATATTACACTGACAATAATTGATGCATTTTTTTGTGAGGAGTAGATGTATTTCTATCCAAACAGATCAAACTTTTTCACACCGTCACGGTGTTTTCTCTATCAAGCATCAATGACGAATCATACCAGTTATTAATCTAACAAAACCACTATCCCTTCGGAATATCTCCCGAAATGGGACACGTTCATGTATGGAACAGGAAACCATCATCCTGGAAAATATCTTCAAAGTAATTTTCTGTTGACCACGTGTAATATTACTCAAAGTCGTTGTTGGTCAGGTTTGGGGGCTATACCTACTACATTCTAAGTGACCAAAGATCGCTAAGAGTGATCCTTATTTCCCAGCTGTTGATTTAACCGTCGATCTTGACCCTTGGCATCCGTTCCTTCTGACAGTGGTCTACTTCAGGCACGATCTCCTCACAACTGACGGTCATCACCTTCCAGATCAGTGTCCTGCTTGTCCTCAAGAACCAACCTCTCATGCTCATTTTGTCTGGTTTTACTGTCCTTCATTGACAGAATGCTCCAGCACAACTTTCGGTATTAAGAATGCATAAGTTGTCTTAGTCACGTTATGTCTGAAATAATGAAGATGCTAATATACATCGTAAGTAACTCATTCAGTCTTCTTCACTCTGATTTGGTTGACACATGTCATCGGTTACCAATTGCGCAGATCGATGCTCATGATGTTGATCACTGGATTGTCTGCCACCATACAGCTGGAATATTGCAATGTGTGGTGTAAAACTAACCTCCCTCCCTCACTCACTCAGTATATTATTAAGTCGCTGACATGCTGCTTGTAATTTACCACCTTCGTCAGTAAATCTCTCGATTTCAATCTTTGGCTACATAGTCTTCCATGTTTCTTTTATTGTGTAAAGGCGATCACCGATCAAAGAGAGAAACCCTGTCATGTCCTGTTTGTTCATAAATTCCACATACTGGTCTCACATCCTAAACTGAGGTTCTCAGATGAGTATAATTACCCCTTTCAGTTTTAAAATATTGTGGCAACAGCTTTTAACTTGATGCTTTAATATACTTATTTATTGTACTGAAGTTGATTATCTGAGTTGACGAAACTTTGGGTATATGAAAGGAAACGTTAACACGGATCCCACTGATCCAATTTATCGTCCATTTCATCCAGGGAAAATATCCTCTTTGAGTGGCATTTTTAAACATTGGAGAGTCAGATAAGGACAAATTGTGCACCAGTGATGAGACGTTTCAAAACAGATTCTTGTATCGTTGTCAAACTAGTCGAGGAAGGACGGCTTGTTGTTTGTGTCTGGTTCCGTTGTGAATTTAATGCGGTGGTGTTGGTTGTTAAGATGTTCTAGTAGCTGGTCTGGAATATGGTCGGGGTAGAGGGAGACAAACGTGTCGTCAACGGATAGGTTTCACAGGTGAAGTCAAAAGGGTTCTCACTTCAAGGTCCTGATACTGGCTTCAGCATCTAATCCCTTGTCTTCACATTGTTACTTCCCAATTAACTTCTTGTTATCATTGTTAATTATTTAATACTTATTTAATATATATGTAGATGGAAGGCATTTGGTAGTTAGGAGATATACGGACAGAATCAGTAAGAGGAAAGCAAATGAGGTAGATTATTGGAGGTGCACAACGAAATATTTCAGTGCTTCACTGACAACCAAGAATGCTATTTCACTGAGAGGCGACACAACCCACCACTACCACCCCACACCTTCCCCACCCCAAACATTTTTAGAATTCCTTCTATTCCTTCTAAGAGAGCAGAAATCCACGGAAACTTAATCCATCAACCTAGCGCGATATGCCGCTGTTCAGCGCCGCCCCCGAAGAAAAGGACGTACAGAGACGTGCGATGGCATTTTCAGGAACTCGTATGTGCATCGTATGTTATGAGACTATGTCAGATGATTCTTTGTACGTCTTTTAAGTGAAATATATTACAAAACGATACGATGATTAGATGATAAATACTTTGCGGGTATTTTAATGAATAAGAAAGACAGTGGAAGTGAAATATTTGATATATTCATGTGTATGAATAACATTTACATGAACGTCTTGTGGTTGTCGACCTACTCTGGGATTAGGGTGCTTGTATCAAATGCCGAACCCATTGTTGCAATAGCAAATGTCCACCCTTTTCGCACGAAGGCGAACACGGAACACAGTTCCATGTTTATACACATCAAAAACGTCGCCTTCCTGCGAAGACACCATTCAACGATGCAAGAATAAGTACCACAAGATCGCTGAATAAAGACGTTGTTCATCCATAAAGTTTCTACCTCTGAGAATGTTTCAATCAGCTAATGTCATGATAAATATCATGTCCTCTCTTACAAACTATTCGTAGGTTTCCGTCAGGCTTGGTTGAAGATTTAAGCTAAGTGCATTTCCAATTAACAAATTGTATGAAAATAATTTGCCATGATACAGTTTATGATTTTGAATTTAATTTGAATTTTTTGGACATAGCGCCTGCACCACTCACTAAAGCCAAATATCTCAAATGACTACAAAACGTTACACATCAGTGTATACTTGACACTGTAGCACTTCGTTTGTATGCGGAAAACCGGCCAATACATATTCAAATATATTCAGATAATTCAGATAAATATATATTCAAATTGGTGGAAACAGACTGTTCGCACACGGTGTTCGAGGTACATTTCTGAAACTGCACGAATTAGTGAAGTCGCGTTTAGTGATAATTCAAAGTGGAAGCCTGGGCATATTTTCAATTTACTGGTCCATGAAACCTATTACTAGTATATTCATCTCTTTAGTTTTTACAGACAATCCATACTGTCCTGGGATAGTGCGTATAACAGTAATTCAAAAACCATTAGCTACAGGTATTACTAGATTCTATTTGAACCTAGTGGGTGGGTGGTTGTGCTCTAAGGTAAATGCAACTTATTGTGTGGTTAATGGGCACTTTAAACGGCAGGTTAGAACGTGCAGTGAATCGTCTGATTCAATTGTGATTGAGCTTGAGTGAAATAAACACTGTCAAAAACATCGAACAAGAGGAGTGATGAAACACACAGGCACCACGTTTGATTCAATCGCCCAGACACATCAGCCAAGTGCACGTAGAAGACATGCTTCCCATGCAGCTATATGTATTTAGTTGTTGTTTTTTTTGTTTTATTTTATATATATATTTATTTATCATACAATGTCATTTTTGCAAACGCCATTGATCGTCCCTGTTCCAAGGTCTTCCCATCACCCGATCTGAAGCTTAAGCCAATTGTGCATCTATGGGATGAACTTGATCGACGAGTCCGAAAACATTACCATCGTCCTCAACACACACGCAGAACTTGTCAACGCGTTAAAGGAGAGTTTAGATTTCCCCAACCTAAAATAATCCGACTTGTGCAATCCCTTCCACGGCGGTGTCGAGCACTGAGCACTTGTTGAGCCAGGGTGGTGTCGCCAGGTACTGACCTGAACGTCCCCGTGTCTCCACACGTGAAGTGAGTGAAGTGACAATCTGAACAATGCATGTGTTCATCAACGTGTCTTTACTTGGCATAGGAAAAATTTGAATTTTAAGAAAATATTTGACACTAACCAGTCCATGCTGAATCACAACATGTGAGGGGGATGGTTGAAAAAAAGGAAACGCTGAACAAAAACATACACTTAAGTCTCTAGTGAATCGCTAAGACGCAAGCTACATGATATTCACGTGCATCACCTTGAGCTGAAGTCTATGACTGTAGGCTTTGAAAGGAAACATCAATAGTACTTCACATGCATAGCATTAGGTCATAATAGACGATAAGAGAATAACACGTCACAATATATTACTAGACTCACAAATGTCCAGAAACTCTCCGCACTGTGTCTACTCTCTGATCAGGGATTTGACAAAAATAAACATGCAGTTGTTGTGCATACGTGGTAAGGGTGAATCTCGCTCGTGGGCGAAAAACATTTGGCCCATTGGTGAGAATATTTGCTTTTACTCAAAATACACGGCACCCGTGGCGAGCCACCTCCTCGTGATGGGTGCTGGGTAACGCCAAGAGCTCGCCAACACCCCGGGGGCATATTTGGTCCACCAACCCGTTTGCCGTGGGTTGCGGCCCTGTGTCGGTGGAGGACGGGAGTCTGGGGGTTGAGGGCACTGGGGGCTGTAATCGTGCTCCCTTTCCTCAACACACCCCTTCGACCCTTACTTCACCTAGACGGGTGGTTGAATGGGCCCGGTTCAACCAATCGGCTGGTCATGCCGAGCCCTGAGCACTAAATTTCGTTGCTCAATAACTATTTGGCTTGGACACAACGTTGACATAATTGGTTTTAAGTATATATTGTACGATATATGGTAGACTTCTTTAATCCTTCTGTTGGAGAATATCATCCCAGTATCCTTGGTGCTGCAGGTCGGAGATCCACATGTAGATAGCATTGTCTTTATGATACTAGGTGGTGGGTGGGGAGCTGGGATGATGAATCGTATATACAGTAACATGGAACCTGAAACCCCCCTGCGAAAAAAACGTCAGCTTGATAATGACCAGAGCACAAATGACACTTATCGACCATTGAAACAGGTAGACTATTGAGCCGAGATTTCTAGTGATAGAATCTGTGGATAAAAAAACAATTAAACTCAATCCGTTTGCTGTTTCCAAAGCAGTGTATGGTATTGCAGGATACGTGAAAAATATCAGGAGACTGAGATCTTGGTCGTTACTCATAGAATGTAGTAAACGACAACAAGCAACCAACCTGCTGTCAGTTGATACGTTGGCCGGATGCCTTGTTTTAGTGTCAACCCATCGTACACTGAAGTAAAGGCATTGTCAGGGATCGAGATCATCTTTTAGAGGACATGACGGAGTTTGACATTATGGTTGAACTGAAAGATCAAGGTGTCACGCAGGTGAAACGTTTTATGAGGCGTCACAATTCTGAAGTAGTTCTCACAAACACATATTTATTGTCATTTGTCTCTCCAACGGCAACAAAGTCAATCAAAGCTGGGTATTGCAATCTTCCAGTTGAAGTGTATATACCAAATCCAATGAGGTGCTTTAAATGCCAGAAATTTGGTCATGGGATAAATTCTTGCTCCAACCGTATTACTTGTGCTCATTTTGGGGAGCAATCTCATGTTACAGAAGACAGTACAAATAACGTTAAAAAATGTGTCAACTGTTCAGGAAAGCATTCCTCCTCATCGAAAGATTGTCCGATATGGAAGAGGGAAATGGAAGTCAATAAAATAAAACATTCTCAAAATATCAGCTATGCTGAAGCTAAGAAGCTTGTTCCCTCTGTTTACCCAAATCACTCTCATGCTTCTGTTAGTAAAAGACCACACACGACCACACTCTCAGTTGAATGCCAGACAGAGATGACATGGATAAAATCTACTTCTCCTGAACCCATCACAAATCAAGAATTATTACCACGAGGAGATTCTGCTACTCAGACTGCAGCCATGACACCATCTCAGTCTCAGCCTATGCCTTTGTCACAGGATTCAATACTTGTCAAACAAGACGTTATTCATAGCCCTGTAACTCTTACAACTAATCTCCAAGCCGTTTCAGTGCGACTTACTCTTCACGTTGTACTTACATTATGCTCTTTGTATATTCCGCCTTCTTCAGCACTCCAACTATCTGATCTACAATCTCTCTGTGATCAACTTCCGAAACCGTGCCTTATAAAGGGTGATTTGAATAACCACAACCCACTGTAGGGTGGTACAAATATTAACAGTAAAGGTAAAATACCGGAAGATTTTATATCCAATAATGACCTCGAGCTCTGTATATACAATGATGACTCAAATACATATCTGCATCCTGCATCCGGCACCTACTCTTCTCTGGATTTGTCTCTTGCGGATTCTAATCTACTTCATGAACTTGATTGGACAGTCCACAATGACTTCTGTGGAAGTGACCACTTTCCAACTATTTTATCAGAAATTTCCCCATCGGAAGCTCCATCTTACACAAGATGGAATGTTTCTAAGGCAGATTGGTCCTTATTTAAAACATTGTGCTCATCTAAACTCCAACCTTCATGTTTCAGTCAAATACGTGATAAAATTCACCGTTTTTCTGACGTTTTAAATGAGATAGCTGCAGTGTGTATACCACAATCCTCTACAAATTCACATGTACGGAAGCCGTGGTTTAATACAAACTGTAAACAGGCTAGAAAAGTGAGGAAAACAGCAGAGAATTATTTTCGAAATCATCCAACTGTACATAACTTAAATAAGTTTAATGTACTAAATGCGAAGGCACGTCGTACGTTCAAACCAAACAAACGGCAGTCCTGGAGGACCTATGTCTCCAGGAATAATTCACGCAAACCAGTGTCCAAGGTATGGAACATGGTTCAGAGAATAAAAGGCAAAGGTTCGAAACCTGCTGTTCACCATCTTAAAGATGTTGACAGTTTGATTACTGACACATCTCAAATTGCCAATAAACTTGGCAAAACGCTTGCCAAAAATTCTTCATCAGAAAATTATGTTCCTGAATTTCAGAGATACCAGAAGTTACAGGAAAAGAAAAACCTTAATTTTGAATCAAATAATGGTGAAGATTACAATGAAGTGTTTTCCTTACATGAGCTACATACAGCTCTTGAGCAAACTCATGACACAGCAGCGGGTGATGATAATATCCATTACCAGCTACTGAAACACTTACCTGAACCATGTCTATTGACACTTTTAGATATATTTGACCAAATATAGATGTCTGGAGAATTTCCTCCTTCATGGCGCAATGCCATTGTAGTTCCAATACCAAAACCTGGTAAGGATCATACAGATCCATCAAATAACAGACCGATATCGCTTACTAGCTGTGTCTGCAAAACCATGGAACGTATGGTGGTGAATAACAGATTAGTTTGATATCTTGAAACCAATAACCTAATAACAAATATTCAATGTGGTTTCAGGAAAAACCGTAGTACCATTGACCATTTGGTACGTTTGGAATCTTTCGTTAAAAATGTTATAGTCAATAAACATGCTGTATCAATTTTCTTTGATCTTGAGAAAGCTGATGATACGACCTGGAAGCATGGCATTTTGAAGGATTTACATGAGTTTGGATTGAGAGGCCGTTTTTATATCAGAGTTTTTAAAAGACAGTCCGAGTGGGTTCAACCCTGTCTGATCATTACAATCAGGATCAGGGTGTCCCACAAGGCAGTATTTTGTCCGTCACTTTATTTAGTATTAAAATCAACAGTTTATCCAAGGTTTTAAATGACTCGATTGATGGATCACATTTTGTGGATGATTTTAATATTTCCTGTCGTGGTAAAAACATGAATACTATTGAACGACAACTGCAGTTGTGTTTAAATAAAATGAATAAATGGTGTCTTGAGAATGGTTTTAAATTCTCAAAGTCGAAAACTAATTGTGTACACTTTTGTAGGAAATATAAACCGCATAAGGACTCTGAATTATATTTAAATGGCACTCCTATTAAAGTCGTAAAGGAGGCAAAATTCCTGGGTCTAATATTTGATTCTCACTTAACCTTCTTGCCTCATATTAAATCTCTTAAAGCTAAATGCTTTAAAGCACTGGATTTGTTAAAGGTTGTTTCAAACTCAAAGTGGGGAGGGGATCAGACTACCCTCCTTCACTTATATAGATCATTGACACGGTCTAAACTTGATTATGGCTCCATCGCTTATGGCGGAGCCTGCAAAAGCAACCAAAAACTCTTAGATTCTGTCCACCACCAAGGTCTAAGACTTCGTCTTGGATCTTTCAGAACTTCACCTGTTGACAGCCTTTATCGAGGCTGAGGAGCCAGCCACCGCTTGAGCAGCGACGTATAAAATTAGCTTTACAGTATATCACAAAACTATGTTCCAGTGAGTCAAACCCTGCATATGACTGTGTCTTCAATCCTCTCTATGAGGATTTATACAATAAGAAATCTTCCCTTGTTCCGCCTCTTGGTTTAAGAATAAAACCACTTATTTCTGCTGCTGGCATTGAGCTGGATCATATAGCTCCCTCCCGTCTCCTGTCTTCTCCTCCTTGGCAGTTGGTTAGGCCACAGGTAGACCTAACATTAACTACATTTTAAAAAATCAGAAACAAATGAAATACAATACAAACAGGAATATAATCAATTAAAACATAACTATAGCAATTATAAGTCCTTATTTACAGATGGGTCCATGGACGGTGGCGCAGTGGCTTGTGCCACTGTCACTGGATCCAGAACAATATCTTCTAGATTACCAGATAATCGTTCTATTTTTACAGCAGAAGCTAACGCCATATTAACAGCTCTTAAATATATTCAAAGACACCCTAAACATAAACAGTATATAATCTATTCCGACTCTCTTTCTTGCCTTCAGGCTATTAAAAATATTTCTTGTAAACATCCACTTTTAATTGATATTATTTAATTGTATAATAATCGTGCTACTGGCCAATACGACATCGTCTTTTGTTGGTTACCAAGTCACGTAGGCATTTCTGGTGACAAATCTGTGACGCCATTTCTTATTCCATACACTGACTATAAAGCTATCATTAGGTCTTACATCCGTGATCTGAAGAGGTGGGGCACCCAAGTAGTTATGAACAAATTACATGAAATAGAACCCTACATTGGTTACACCTACTTGGGTTGTCCGTCCAGATCTGAAGAGGTTATCATGCGACGATGTCGTATTGGCCACACACGATATACACATGAATATTTGCTTAAAGGTGAAGATCCCCCGTTTTGTATCCCTTGTGATGAAAGAATCACAGTCAAGCATGTCTTGCTTGACTGTGTTGAATATTCCATCACAAGGGATAACTTTTTCAAATCAAGAACTATGAAGGATCTTTTTAGTAATGTTAGTGCTCATTTAATCATTGCGTTTTAAAACGAATTAGACCTGTTACATGACTTGTAAATAGATCAATATTTTATGATTGGAAGTTGAATTAGCAGCTAAAATTGTTAGTGGCTGTATCCTCGAAGGGGGTTGTAGTACCGTAAAATTATTGTCCTCATAAGAGGGTACGTAAGTCCCAAAACAGTCGAAGTCAGATTTAATCTTCCACTTTTTTAGTCGTAGCATATGTGTCATTCTGAATTGTGGCTAAACTTGCATACAGTCGCCAGCAGGAGATGGTGTAAATACAACTAGGGACCATGCAGGTAGCTGAGGTACTGTAAGTCCCCATGGTCCCTAGTATGGTGATCTACCTTCGGTTGTTGGCGATCTATGGCCTGTTTATATATTGTACTGTCCAAATAGTGATAACATTAGCTTTTAAGTTTCTACGCTAGTTTTAAATACTAACTGTGATAGTCTAGTCGTTTTACTGTCCTTCGTCGACAGGTCCTTTATAATATGCCTATATATTCCTTTTTATGTCACGTATGTTCTCGTCACAATATGGCTGCAATATTGCCGACGTGACGTTAAATAATAACTCACTCACACACTCACTCTCACTCACTCACTCAAAATACACCTTTTTCCATGTTTCGAATTCTTCATCACAAGGAATAAATATTTCAATGTCAAAACTGTTAAGGATCTTTTTACCAGTGTTAGTTCTCATTTACTTATTTTTTTAAAAGAATTTGTTTTCATGATTGAATTTTGATTAATGTATGTTGTAGATAGATGTATTGTAATGATTGGTAGTATAAATTAGCAACTGGTATTGCTAGTGGCTGTACCCTCAACGGGGGTTGAAGTATTATAAAATTATTGTCCTCCTGAGAGGGTACGTAAGTAACAAAACGTTCACAGCTTAACTTTTGCTTACCCGTTTTTAAACGTAGTATATTTGTTCCTTTAAAATTTGCCTAAACATTCGTACAATCGCCAGCGGCTGAAGGTATGGTGTAAATCCAACTAGTGTCCATGCAGGTAGCAAAGGTACTGTAAGTCCCTATGGACCCTGGTATGGTGATCTACCTTCGGTTGCCTGTTTTTATATTGTGTCATCCTCTATATTTAAATTGTTTTAGATTTAATCACTACTTTTAAAGATCTGTCTGTGATAGTCTAGTTGCTTTACTGTCCTTCGTTGACAAATTTTTTACCATTTTCTATTATGTATGATATTTATGGTTCGTGTCACGATATGGCTGAAAAATCGCCGATGTGACGTTAAATTTTAACTCACTCAATTTTTCCATGTTTTAGGAGTTGGAAATGAATGAAAGATGGTTTGTAAGTTACATATCACGACACAAAATTCAAATCATTAAATTCAGCAATGTAAAGGCAGACAGCAGCTGAACGATATAGGCCGTTTTCAAGGGCGGGTATTGCAGGATGAGGTTGGCAATGGACTTAAGCCTGCCCACGCAGACCAACTCTAACCAAAGGACCCCGATGCAATAATACTGGGAGTGTTAATGACAGACCCAGGTCAGATCGACCTGGAGTTGTCACCGCCGCCTGGGTTGAGACATCTTTGTTCAAACAAAACGACCGCATCATCCACACCAATCCAAATCCTTAGACTGCGTCGAATCTCCGACCAGAAAGTGCGCAAATGGCTAAGAGAAGACTTCTTGCCAGGTCAGAACAACGTCATCAGTATCAATGGTTCATCTTTGTAGCATAACTGTGCTCGACCTCACGTGTTTGACAGGATTTCAATATTCAGGTGTTGTTTTGACCTTCTCGATCACACGACTTGTCCCCATTAAACAGGAATACTCTTGATCGACACTCGCGCCAACGAATTCCGCCACCTCACACACTACAAGAACTGCCGACAGTACTTCAGACGAAAGTATCAAAATCATTCCTCAAGACATTCTGGATCTCCATTCTCCTGTGGCTCACTGCTGCCGAGCTGTTCTCGATGATCATGGCGGTCACACTAAATACTGGCAGTTTAATCTGACCAAGTGCCTCTATTCGCCCTCTCTGGTTTTACCAAACATGTTTTGGAAATCTGTAAAGCGATGGTTTTACTGTCATTGATCAATCATGTCATGATTGAATCAGTTATACGCACTCAGTAACTCCCAAACAACATCAGGTTTTTTCTTTGATTTCTGAAGAGTTCATATTCAGGCTTAATCGACTTACGTACACTTAAATACATTTAACACGTTTCGTTTTGTGAAGGGTTTATGCATTGTTCAAAGACATACATGGGCAGTCACAATAGGAATGCGTATAATTATGGATTCAATCTATCAAAGCAAGATCAAGCTGTTACCTTTCCATAATGATGGATCATAAACAGTTTGTAGCACGCTGCACTAAAGGCACAAGTTCGATTAATACAGATAAATAATATTATATTAAATTGTATATTGCCTTCTTCGAATTTATTGTGCCTATTAAGGCATGTATTTGACAACATTTGCTCACGCACGCACTCATTCACTTAATAAAGAAAACTTTCTTTATATACTCTCTAGTACTTTGAAATCTAAAAAAAACTTTTAGTTTATAGAAGTTCATACTGGGTTATGTTCGTGACCAACTTGTAATATTCTAATAATATGTTGGTGAACTAGCCTACTACATCAAGCCCAGCGCCCTCAAAGGTCTTTCTGTGGTGGAAAGCCAGGTGACAGAGTGGGGTTTTATAATCTTCAAAGATACCCACGGCCTCGGGGACATTGGAATCCAGTAGCTATGTCTCGCAACAGAACATAATCATCTGAAACCCATGGACAGACAAGCTCTCTAAGAATATAAAAACCGTTTCAATGATTTTTAATGGTTAATGTCCGTGACACTGCGAAACAGTTTGACATATCAAAGTCTACTCTACAAAGATACGTCAAAACGGCTAAGATTCATGGGCTTATACACCTTATGTCTGAATATGATAATTGCAATTTTCACTGATGCTGGAGGAAATGAACTTGCTACGTTGTAACGCCAGCAATAGTGCACTATACACTTACAACAAATGACACAAGGCTACTGGCGTATGGACTGCATTGAAAAACATCAAAAGGATTCCTAAAGCATGGAATGAACATCGAATAGCTGGAATGTCAACCTTGGTGTTAGCACTCCGGATGCAACAAGTTTAAGTAGATGCACAAGCTTTAACAAAAAGAATGTTAAAGACTTTATCACAAACGTAGAATCGGTTATGTAGATAGAAGATTTTGATCCAGGATCTACAATGTTTATGAACCAGCACTCATGACAGTGCACACGCCACCAAAAGTCATTGCAGTGAGAGGCAGCAAACAAATCGGTCAAGTAACATCTGCAGAACATGGTCCACATATCACAATGTAAAGTATTAAAGACCTTGGAAATGCCATGCCCCATGTTTTTATGTTTTGCCACGAGTGCACTTTAGAGGTCATATGCTAAATGGAACTCCACTTGGAACCAAAGCCACATCGCATACCATAGGCTGGATGACCAGTGAAATGTTTGAAGAGTGGATGGATCATTTCATTGCCCATAGCGTCTGTAGGAATGACAACAAGGTGTTGCTAACACTGGAAAACCGTGAGAGCAACATCAAGGAAAATGGTGTCACGCTGTCATTTACCCAGAGGTTTGATATCGAGTGTGTAAATGTATAGGTAACTGGATTGTTTTCATATAGTAGACGTCTCTGTTGGCCTTTTTCAATATGGGGGATAGTATGCTGGAGCTGGTGTTGATGATATTGGTACAGATGTTCATGTTGATACTGTTGTTTATGTTGAAGCACCAGCATCCGTTTTTGAAGACAAATTGATCAAATAATAGGTGTCTGCCCAAACCAAACTTCAGTCTGACACTGAACAGAAGCAGTTGTCAGTAATTAGGAATTACAGTCACATCGAGACCAGAACAAGTTTTGAATTCACCATAAATACATTTGAATTTTAAAAACTTGTCCTGACAGAAAATCATAAAAATACATCCATGTACAGAACATATTGGTCAATTCATCAGTTAAATCAATTTCATTTAAAGCAAAACAATAATTACATGAAAACAAGGGTAAAAGTGGTAAAAGATGCCCTCACATTGATATATTTATGCCTTATGAAGGAGAATTCAACACAGTCAAGCAGGACATGCTTGATTGTGACTCTCTCATCAAAAGAGATACAAAACGTAGGATCTTTAGCTGTTAACAAGTATTTGTGATTTTTCGTATTTTTTTTTTTGGGGGGGGTGGGGGGTGGGAGTGGGGGTGGGTTCTTGTTCGAAAGGGGCAGTGACCTAAGTCCAACGATTGCCAGATTGTCACCCCTTGACAGAACGTCTTCAACCTAAACAATGGGACAAAAAGAACGATGGGTGCACCTCAGATGCCGTTATTTGAAAGTAGACCCGACAGTTCTTGTAATAACGTATCCCAACAGTGAAAACATTTCGGATTTCCCGATGCATGGATGGTATGATGACAGATCCAATTTGATTCGACTTCACTGGGTTTTTTTTCACCTCGATATTAATCATGTCACGTAGCACTGTCTATTACCTACGTTATCGAAAACACATATTTGATTTATTTGAATCCGTAAACTAAATCAACCTAACAGTTTTTATCCTCAGTTCTCGTGTCTAGAGTAAATACTCAACATTACAAATTGAGGTCCGATATGACAAATGTATTACATATTATGTAATTTGCACATATAGAGCGCGCAGCAAGAGAAATTTTCAGCGGAGTTACAAAAAAATAAAACGTCTGTCAAAGGATTAAGTGATAACACCCTGAGTGATTAAGTACTTTTATCTTGCACAGCGGACTTTTCAGGCAGTGTTTCTGTATGTTCACCTACATATATAATTAGCATTTACACCGATTCGGTGTAGATTATATTTAGCATCTACACCGAAACGTCGCATCGATTTGCAATATAGAATCACTTGTTACAACTTCCAGTATTTTGGCGGGTTCGAATCCCGGATGGGACTCAACAAAAAAACGTACCAGAATGTGTACTTTACTAAGAAAGTGTAATCCCAAATATGGCATACATTACATTTGTCCACTTTCTTTCCTCAGAGCCTGTTTTAGAACATTAGTACCAGGTAACACGACCCTGTTTCCCACACTGATGACACATGTGTGGTATTTAATGGCTGCGTCATCTGTTTACGTGAAACGCATGATTTTTGTCACATGCTGATCTATCACTTCATTCGCAATCTCACTTTCACTCCAGTGGAATAACAACAAGTTAATTAATATGTAATTTGACCAATACCCCCAAAACAACCACTGGTTTGCTGATTAGTATATATCTAACCTAATTTTCACTCAGTGTGTAAATAGTCTCTGCTTCTGTGTCAGAATTCAACACTTTTTTAGGCAAAACATAAAATGAAAGGTTTTACCACTGAAAGAGTGTCTACTAGAGTTGTACTACGTATTTCATTGTGAGCAACACACGCACCTGTCTAGCAACAATTTAGCGTAAATGAAAATTTCACAACACCTGAATATTCATTGAATATTCATTTAGGATTTAGACCTCTCTTCTTTTTATTATGTAATTATTTCACTTAAGAAGTATGCAATGAGACCGCTTTTTGAGCATGAAACTATTAGTAACGTAAGGTTTGTCCAAGTTAAGACATGACCTGGTTTATATACTTTACAGCAAATCTCGTATAAATATTCTTTGAGGTTGATATTCTACCATCAAATATGTTTTAATCGAATTTGAATTAACTTTATCATATAAAACAATGATAATGAATCATATAACGTTTTTGACAAACTCGCATCTGGTTAATCAATTTTCATAAATGTTTTGACCATAAAAACGACACAGAGCAATGAAATGAACAAGACAATTCCTTTTCATATGTGTGCCTATATATTTCATAAAATGTACAAATCATTTTCATTAATATCATCAGTTTTACTTAATAGAAGGTTGAATTAAATCGCTGTTTATTAACCTGTTCATATGAAACTGCAATTATATTTATCTCAACGTATTGAATGTTGCAGTAATGTGATCTTCCAACACTTGTGTAGAGGCTTAAAATGTGGTATAGTACACTTACTGAGTCAATTTCCCATCGAAATATTATTCAAACACTCAAACGCTTTCAAAGAATAAAAACGCATACCTTATATGATATGATGTTGAACAAGGATATATGTAAATATTGAAATCAGTTTCATGAAAAACGTATCTCAACGATAAGCAAAATATACATCACAAAACTGAAAGTGCAATCGGAACGATATGGCCATTGTGTTTACTCTTGTTCAACCGATCTCTACCTCTAATTGTCTAATATGTGCAACAATGTTGACGTGTGACCGATGACGGATTTCTTTCAAAATGGCGGTTTCGCTGACAAGGGTACACAGGAATTTATGAGGACTCTTCCCTTGATTCAGGGATCTTTTGTACATGTGAAATGTAACTTACAAGAATTATTCTGATTATCTGTGTATTGTTGTTTTTATTGTACGTTTACAGTTGTCCTTCTGCGTGATTTTTGCGTCAGTTGTGGCGTCACGCTGCGCTAAAAGTTTGACAGTTTCTTATGAATTACCAAATAATTGCATTGAATCTATTTTTAATTTGCCATTTCCTGCTACGATACTCTTCCCCCTGAATATTCTTAGCGTATTGGACCATTGTAAGCAATGATTACACAGCTGGATATTGGAAAATTCCTGAAAATGCTACAAAATCGGACTTTTCCTTACATTTCAAACAAGCGGTGTCTTTCGAGTACAGCGTTCGTTTTCATACCCATTATCTTTCGTTTCACCTAGCCAGTTGGTATTAATGACAAAGACCATTTGTAATTTGATTCTAAGATATGTGGGGAATGCAACTGACGCATTTGTCGCAGCTGACTATGAAATATACGTGATGTAATAGGCGTCTCAATACCGGCCTTCTCGAAACACTATCCATTATGGCGAAAAGTGCACTTTGGCGTTCATGTAAGTGCATTTTCGAAAACATCCCAACCGATTCTGGGTTCAGCGGCGACGTTTCAGAATTATCATTACTTGTTACATGAAAACTTGATATAACTGATCATCAATATGCTATTTTTGAAATTCAGTACGACCAGTAATTATCCGATTTTCAAAACACACAGCAAAAAACACTCTGAATCGCGATTTCATTTCGCAACCTTCGGCAAGATATGAAAGTGTTATCTCCCCACCACCAGGTGGCGCAAACCAGCTTTTTTAAATTCCCGCGAGAATTCGCCCTTCTCCATTACCAGCTTTCAGCTAGCAGTCGACTCGTGAAGGTCACAGTCGTGTTTCACGTCTTTGCTGGAGGTTAGTACTTTTCTTGCATTATTAGTTTGTTTTTTGTTTTGTTTTTGCCGTGTCAAAATAAGGAAAATAACAACGGGCAACAAGTGGTCAATGTGCCGGCTACTTAGGTAATACTGACCCGAGTGTGAAGCTGTTAGGTTTCGGCTACTGCAGATTCTGACTCTGAGTGTGGGAGTCAAAACTAATCTGACTCAGACGACGATGCCGTCTCGAAACGCTCATTTTTGAGCAAACGAGAACCAGAAGGGACGATAGCGTGTGTCCAGTGCAGGGATTCGATTTTAGGTGACACCCTGACAGAACCTAAACGTTTTGACCCTCACGGGGCATATAATGTCCCTCGCTGTAGGCTCCCGAAGGGACAACTGGACTATATTACGAAGCACTTCACAACTTTCATAGATGACATGACTATGGAAGATGTGTTAGAGCAATGTCCTATACCAGAGGGTAAGGTTTTTGAGGCCCCGCAGATGGATGGCATTATTGAATCCCTAATGGAACAAAATGGGATGTGTAATGAGAAAGGAGCTGACAAGTCCAGGCTCATGAGAGTTTTGGGTCCTTTAGGGCTTTGTATGCTCTTCGTGAACAGGCCCGTAATGATCAGTCTACTGAGTTAGACTTTGAAAGTGTGATTGAGCCTGTTGAGAAAACAATATGTTGCACAGGCCAAGTTAATGTAGCCCTGAATTACAATAGGAGGCTAGCTACATTGTGCAAAGGATCTGAAGAAGAGTAAATCCTTGATGAGGAAACATGCTGATGTCTTCAATGGCACAGAGGCCCAATTGTTTGGGCATGGTTTTCGGAAAGTCTTGAAAGACATGGGTAGAAATCGTAGGGAGGCAAGAGAAGTGGCTGATACACCTCAACCCCCTAAAAAGAAACTGAAATTTGTGCATAAGCCCAAACCACAACCTATCCCTCCTCAGTCTGCTAGTTTTTCCAGGCCCATGTTCAGGCAGCCCTTTCGGCCCGTGCCCTCGGGAGGCAGACAAGTTTCCGGGGTCAGATGTACAAGTGGACAGGCCAACAGGGGAGGCTTTTTCCAGGACATGAGGGGCAAGAGGTATGTATCAACAAGTGCCTTATCCCTGAAGAAGTCAGTTAGATCACCCGGTATTAGATTTAGATACCTTGCACAAAAACGGTAATGTGGTGCCGCCAGTGCTAGGTTTGAATTTCACCAAGCTGACTCCAAACGTTCCTTTGGCAGGGAGAATTCACTTCTTTCTCAGAAATTGGGAAAAGACAGTTCAGTTCTAACACTGGTGCAGGGAGCAAATTTGGATTGGGTCTCCATGCCTTTTCAGAGATCCCCACCAAATACCCCTTCCTTCTCAAAGAAGGAAAGGACTCAGATAGAACAGGAGATACAAGAACTCCTTCAGAATGGGGCCATATCACAGGTGGAAGGGAAACCACCTCAGTTTCTAAGCCACCTTTTCCTGGTCCCAAAGAAGGGTGCAGGCTTTCGTCCTGTAATAAACCTAAAAAAAATAAACCATCACCTGAAATACCAGCATTTCAAGATGGAGGGTTTGTTCATGGTTCGAGATCTTCTCAGAAGAGGCGACTTCATGTGCAAAGTAGATCTAAAGGACGCATACTTTGCTGTCCCAATGAA